>NC_050446.1:20690341-21065320 GCF_903995425.1 Onychomys torridus
CAGAAATAGAATAAGACATTCCTCCTTATGAAATTATATGCCTCCAATTTAGAGGTTTCATTTTTTTTCATAGTGACCAATTTTTCCTGTGTGTTCTTTTCCTGTATTTTTGGTTGTTTGTTTTAATTTTTAATGTCTCTTGTTTTTTTTTATTTTTATTTTTATTTTTAGTCTAGATCCTCTGCTTTAGCTTTGAGACCTGATGCTCTATCTTCTGTTTGGTTCATTATATTTTTAACGTTTTCCTTTGATTTCCCAAGCTGAGCCATCAGGTTCTTCAGGACCATTTTCATCTCAGCTTAAGTCCTTCAGTGTTCCTAACTCTTCATTTAATTCTACCTTCAAATCCTAAATTGTCTTCATTCTTGCATTTTCATTAGCATTATATAACTCAGAAGTTGTGGAATATTAGATTAATGATACAAAGTTGTTTTGCATTAAAAAAACAACATAAAAATGTGCCATTTGTTTAACTCTGTAAAGCTGTGTTACTTTGCCTGTCTAAAACACATGATTGTTCCTATAAAGAGCTGAATGACCAGCAGCTAGGCAGGAGAGAGGGATATGTAGGGCTGGCAGGCATAAAGAATAAATAGGAGGAGAAAACTAGGCTCTAGAGAAGAGAAGAACAAGGAGAGAAAAAAGGGAGGAGAGGAGGACATCAGGGGTCAGCAACCCAGCCACACAACCAGCCACAAAAGAAAGAAAGAAAGATATATACCAAGAAGAAAGGCAAAAAGCCCAAGGCAGAGTATAATTAAAGAGTAATGGTACAATTTAAGTTAGAAAAGCTGGCTAGAAATCAACCAAGATAAGGCCAAACATTCATAAATAAGAATATGTCTCTGTGTATTTACTTTGGAGCTGTGTGGTAAGTCTCCAAAGAGTAAAACAAACAAACAAAAACAAAAAAACAAAAAACCTAACTTCATCTTGGTATCCTTCACGAGATGTATTTCCACATATGGCCTAAGAAAGCTAAAATAATAATAATAATAATAATAATAATAATAATAATAATAATAATACATTTAAAAAGAAGGAAAGAAGATACTGCTCCTTTAAGAAAGTCTGACAGAACCTGCCAGCATTCAACTGTACTAAGAGGTGAGTCTTTATCCTCATACCTGAAAACCACAGGCCCTAGGCTTTGGGCCCAGCGGCACAACCCTGAACCCCTACACCACCATCCATTTAAGTTTCAGTTTCAGGCCTGTGGCAGCCAGACCTCCTGAAGACAGGTCAGATTACCACTTAGTACAAGATAAGACTGCAGTTACTCCCTGAGACAGAGCCTACTAGCAGCAGTTGGACAAAGAGCTGCTCCCTAAGTCAAAAAGTCCATCAGCATCGACTAGACCAAGAACTCCCACTGGATCAAGAGTATCAATCAAACCAGAGAATCTCCCTCAGACACAGACACTATTTGCACCAAGTGGAGAAAGAGATGGGTAGAGGCTAGTGCAAAAATATAGTCAACAACATAAAAATCAATATGGCTCCATCAGAAAGACCTGAACATCCCAACATGGAAGAAATAGGAGATATCTACCATAAAAAAATGATTTTAAGAAGATATTAGAGATCTTAAAAGAGGAAATGAAAAATTCCCTTAAAGAAATCAAGGAAAAGCCGAACAAAAAATGGGAAGAAATCAGTAAATCCCTTGAAAGCCAAGAGAAAGCAATTAAACAAGTGAGGGAAACAGCTCAAGATTTCAAAACTCAAATAAGTCAATAAAGAAGACACAAACTGAGGTAATAATGGAAGTGAAAAATCTGAGTAAACAAACAGGAACTACAGATTCAAGTATAACCAACAAAATGCAAGAAATGGAAGAGTGGATCTCTAGCATTGAAGATACAGTAGAAGGAATAGATTCAACAGTCAAAGAAAACACTAAAGCCAACAAAGTCATGATGCAAAATGTCAAGAAACTCTGGGACACCATGAAAAGACCAAACCTAAGAATAATAGGGATAAAAGAAGGAGAAGGAATACCAACTCAAAGGCACAGAAAATATATTCAACAAAATCATAGAAGAAAACTTTCCCAACCTAAAGAAGAAAATGCCTATAAAAATACAAGAAGGTTACAGAACACCAAATAGACAGGATCCAAAAAAAAGTCCCCTTACAACATAATTATCAAACCACTAAACATACAGAATAAAGAAAAAATATTATGTGCTGCAAAGGTAAACAGCCAAGTAACATATAAAGGCAGACCCATAAGAATAGCACCTGACTTCTCAATGGATACTCTAAAATCCAGAAGGTCTTAGACAGACTTTATGTAGATACTAAGAGACCATGGATGCCAACCCAGACTATTATACCCAGCAAAACTCTCAATCAACATAGATGAAATAAACAAAATATTCCATGATAAAACCAGATTTCAACAATATCTCTCCACAAATCCAGCCCTACAGAAAGCACTTAAAGGAAAAATCAAACCTAAGGAAGTTAGATACACCCATGAAAACACAGCTAATAGACAGACCCATTCCAACAAATACCAAAGAGGGGAAAAATACAACACTACCACCAAAAAATAACAGGAATTAACAATGACTAGTCATTAATATCCATCAATATCAATGGTCTCAATTCATCTATAAAAAAACACAGGCTAACAGAATGGATACAAAAACAAGATCCATTTCAAAGACAGACACCACCTCAGAATAAAAGGCTAGGAAAAGACTTTCCAGTCAAATGGTTTTAAGAAGCAAGCTGATGTAGCCATACTAATATCTAATAAAACTGACTTCAAACTAAAATCAATTGAAAGAGGGAAGGACACTACATATTTATCACAGGGAAAATCTGACAATATGAAGTCTCAATTCTGAATATTTATGCCCCAAATACAAGGGCACCAGCATTCATAAAATAAACATTACTAAAGCTTAAATCGCACATCAAACAGCATACACTAGTAGTGGGATACTTCAATACTCCACTCTCACCAATGGATAGATCTGCCAGACAGAAACTTAGCAGAGAAATAAGGGAACTAACAGACATTATGACTCAAATAGACTTAATAGACATCAACAGAATATTCCACCCTAACACAAAAGAATATACCTTTTTTTCAGCACCCCATGGAACCTTCTTCAAAATCAACCACATGCTTGGTCACAAAGAAAATCTCAACAGATACAAAAAAAAAAAAAAAAAAAAAAGAAATAACCTTCTGTATTTTATCAGACCACCATGGCTTAAAGTTAGATTTCAACAACAACAAAAATTACAGAAAGCCTACAACCTCATGGAAACTGAATGATGCCCAATTGAATTACCAGTGGGTCAAGGAAGAAATAAAGAAAGAAATTAAAGATTTCCTAGAATTCAATGAAAATTAATGTACAACATACATGAACTTATAGGACACCATGAAAGCAGCACTAAGAGGAAAATTCATACCTCTAAATGCCTGCATAAAGAAGTTGGAGAAATCTCACACTAGTGAATTAATAGCACAACTGAAAGCTCTAGAACAACAAGAAGCAAACTCACCCAGGAGAAACAAATGCCAGGAAATAATCAAATAGAGGGCTGAAATCAATAAAATAGAAACAAAGAGAACAATACAAAGAATTACTGAAACAAAGAATTGGTTCTTTGAGAAAATCAACAAGATACATAAGTCCTTATCCAAATTAACCAAAAAGCAGAGAGAGAGAGAGAGAGCATCTAAATTAACAAAATCAGAAATGAAAAGGGGGACATAACAACAGACAATGAGGAAATCCAGAGAATCATCAGGTCATACTTCCCAAACCTGTACTCCACAAAATTGGAAAATCTGAAAGAAATGGATGATTTTCTGGATACCAAACTTAAATCAAGACCAAATAAACTATTTAAATAGACCAATAGCCCCTAAGAAAATAGAAGTGGTCATTAAAAGTCTCACAACAAAAAAAAAGAAAGGAAGGAAGAAAGAAAGAAGGAAGGAAGAAAGAAAGAAAGAAAGAAAGAAAGAAAGAAAGAAAGAAAGAAAGAAAGATAAAAGCCCTGGACCCGAGGGTTTCAGCATAGAATTCTACCAGATTTTCAAAGAAGAGCTAATACCAATACTCTTCAAATTGTTCCACACCTTAGAAACAGAGGAACATTACCAAATTCTTTTTATGAGGCTACAGTTACCCTGATAGCCAAACCACACAAAGATGCAACAATGAGAATTAAAGACTATCTCCCTCATGAACATTGATGCAAAAATACTCAATAAAATTTTGGCTGACTGAATCCAAGAACACATCAAAAAAATTATCCACCATGACCAAGTAGGCTTCATCCCAGGCATGCATGGACAAACATAATTACTCATCAGGGAAATGCAAATCAAAACTACTCTGAGATACCATCTTACATCTGTCATAATGGCTAAGATCAATAGCACTGAAGACAGTTTATATTGGAGAGGATGTGGAGCAAGGGGAACACTCCTCCACTGTTGGTGGGAATGCAAACTTGTACAGCCACTCTGGAAATCAGTATGGCGGTTTCTCAGAAATTTGGGAATAAGTCTTCCTCAAGACCCAGTTATACCACACTTGCTGACATGGTGTTAAACAAATGGCTTTTGACTATTGTATCAAGTGCAAAGACTTTTTGATAATAACCTATTCTTTTCTTTAAAAAAAAATATGTAGATTACATTCATTCAATGGTGACTAGCTCTACACAATAGATTTTTCAGCTCTATGTTGTCATTTGTTTAGTTAATTTAAAATAAATGAATACTGACAATTCATATGTCACAAAAAATTATTATTTGCTATGTACATGTCAAAGCATGAAATACAAAGAAGCATTTTTCCTCACAAAAAAATCAAACTTCCATTTAAATAATTTCTTTACTAATGTGAATAGAAAAGTATTTTATGTGCTTTTTGAAGCAAAGATAGTTAAAAAAAATATTAAACAGGTCAAGAATACACTAAAAAAGTGCTTTGGGGAAGAGGTTATACTTTTGTTTCCACAGGAAATGTGAGGCTGTGAAGTCCTTCAGGATTAATATGGATCAGGTTTGATCAGGGGAGGCCTCTTAAATGATGACAAGTGATACATACCAACAAATCTTACATCTGGTCTTCCAAGGACTTGACTATTATCTCAATTTTCTCAAGAACCACTAAAGATGCATTTGCCCACAGACAACAGGAAGCAGTCTAGAGAACATGACATCCACATTTCCAAGAATTGGGTGGGTAGTGTTAGGCTATTTGATGAGTTATGGATATTTGTGTTCATTTAGTGGTATATAGGAATATAGGATAAAAAGACAACTACTAATCTCAGATATTTTGTATTGGCATTTTTGATATATTGATTAAAAATTTAAATTATTTTTGTTATGCTGTATATTTGTTTCTACTGTTGTTTAGGGCATTGTGCTTATAAAGCTCATTTTAAAATTCAATGTATAATTAAGAAATAAGGTTAGTAGTTAATCTATAATAATCAAACTTTTGGTCACATTAGGTAGGTTTTCAAGGTTAGATAGGTATATTTTAGACAGATAGATGATTTTCAAACACCTCAAAAACCTATAGAATATGACATTTAACATATTTAGCAATCTAAGGTTTTTCATAACAATGAGACACACCTGCTTCTGGAAGCACCAATTTACTTCATAAAAGATGATGGGCATGAAAAAACCAAAAAAACAAAAACAAAAAAACAAAACTCCACATGGACTTTGCTTTCAATATGGCAAGGCTCACCATTTGAGCAAGAAACTTCTCTTGCCTTGACTGCTGACAGTATGTTGTGCCAAATGGACAAGTAGAACACCAAAAAAAAAAGTCTTTTTTACTTTTCCAAGACAAGGCAGGACAATCCTTTGAGATTCCTGCTTCACAGAAATGTCTGACAGACATTTTGCAGGGCACAGAAGAAACTGACTGATGACCTTTTCAAATACAAGGCAGGACATTCCTTCCAATTTCCTGCTTCACTAAAATGTCTGCCAGATATTCTAGGCCTGAAAGAGGAAGATGGATGTCCCAATGTTGTAGAGAAACTTTGGATAACTGTCCAGACAGTGAAATGTCTCTGTTGTTAAGTAATATTACATCCTTTTGAGGCCATTGATGGAGTTAAAGACTCAAAAATTAGAGTTATAGTTTTCCTTAGGTATAATAAAACATAAATTAGGTATAAAACTTTGGAGTCATAAGATAAGATAGATAATGGAAAATTTTCTCTGAATTTGATAATTACAAATGGAGTGAATAATGTAAATACAATTTTTACTTGGTAACTGTTTTTGCTCTATATAGTTTTACTGTGTTTGAGTTAAAAACCTTTTATTTTTATTTAGACAAAAAGGGAGAAATGTTGTGAAATATGAGTTTAAGATGTGTTACATTCATTTATGCTGGGGAATTGTTTAATGATGTAAAGATGTGTTGCATTCTTGAATGTTGAATTTATTTAACTTTGTAAAGATGTCTTACATTGCCTGTCTAAATCACCTGGTTAGTCTAATGAAGAGCTTGAACAGCCAATAGCTAGGCAAGAGAGAGGGATAGGCAGGGCTTCCAGGCAAAGAGAATAAACAGGAGAAATCTAGGCTTGAGAGAAGGGCAAGGAGCAAAAAAAAAAAAAAAAGAGGAGAGAAGAATGTCAGGGGACAGTTATACAGCCACACAGCCATCCATGGAGTAAGAAGGACTGAATATATATATATATATATATAAACAAAAAAAGGTAAAAAGTCCAAAGGCAAAACACAGTTAAAGTAAAATGGGATAACTGAAGTTTGAAAAGCTGGCTAGAAATAAACCAAGCTAAGGCTGAGCATTCATAAGTAAGAATAAGTCTCCATGTATTTATTTGGGAACTAGGTGGCAGGCCTCCAAAAAGAAAAATAAAACAAATAAATTCAGTAATTTATCTTGGTACTCTTTCTTAATTTTATTGAGATCTTGTGTCTTTAAACTTGAATTCTCTGATTAAGTTTATGATATTTCTTTTAAATCCCATGTGATGAAGTTCATTTAAGTACACTGTGGCAAGTGTTTCTGCAGGATTGGTAGGTTTTGATCTTTCATATTGTTGGTATTCTTATAAGATTTGGTCACATGGACTTCCTTTGTTACTTCTGAGTCTATTATGGGAAGAGATAGTTGGGGAAGAAAATAAGATGTGGCTGCAGGTTGGGTCTAGAGATTGGAATTGGCTTAGGTGGAATGAAATCAGATGGACAGAAGGAATTTGGCTGGCATAGAGGATGTGTTTCCTGTTCCAAGCCTGGAGTGTGAAGATAGATCTGTCTGGGTGGAAGGGTTAGATATGATGTGGGAGAGTCTTGTGGTTTGACAGATAGCTTGATGGACTAGCATTCAAAACTTAGGGCTGCTATGCATTGAAGGCAGGAAAGACCATATTAAGCTGGTTGTAGCACCAGGATAGATCTGTGGGTTTGGAGAAAAGGCATAGATGAGGAGGTCTGGGATAATTTCCAGGTTAAACACTGGAGGTAGAGGTAAGAGGTCTGGGTACCTATTTGGGATAGAAGAAGACTAGAAAGAACCTGTGCATGGTTGCAGGTAGGACATTTCCTGGCAATTGCCCTATGTTTCACTGTGGCACAAGCTGGGATGGTCAGATTAGGTCAGTATGCAGGATGTAGGATCCAGACTGAACCCTAAAGGAGGTGGTGGAAAGTCTAAGTGGCTAGTGGTATTGCAGATGTGGCAAAGAACAGATCTATACATGGCTGCAGATATGAAAAATCCTGGTTAAAGCCTAGAGGTAATCCGCAGTTGCATTATAGGCACAGTGGCTGGGGCATTGGCTATATGCATTGTTAGGCAGACTGCAGAAAAACAATGGGTTGTTTGGTATACTCATCAGGCTTACCCTAGAGGAAGACTTTAGAGGCCAGGGTATTGTTTTTGTGGGACTAGCTTATTTCTCTTAATATAATAAAAGTTAATTCTGAATATTTTCTTGCAAATGACAACATTTCATTATTCTTTATTGCCACTGTGTATATAGCATAATAGGTTTAACCATATTTTATTTACCTAGACACCTATAGATAAGCACTTAGGGGCATCTCTGTTAACATTTCTATAATAAACATAGACATGTCTATTGCACACTTGATTGTGATTTCTTTGGTTATATTCTATGTTGTGGTATAGTTGAACACTATGGTAATTCTCACTTTAGTTTTAAGAAATCTCCTTAGTTATAGCATGACTGATCTAATTTGCATTCATATCAATGACATGTGAGGGTTCCTTTTCCCTCATTGGCTTTTATTTTCTTGATAACAGTCCTTCTGATTTCCATGAGATATAATCTCACTGTAGTTCTTATTTACATTTCTCTGACAACTAAGCATGTTGAACATTTCTTGCTTTATTAACTGTACATCTTCATTTTAGAAGTATCCATTCAATTCTGTTGCCTATTAATTGATTAATTGATGATATTAACTGTCCTTTTGCATTTAATTTCATAGGTTTGTTATAGTAACTTGGAGATGAAAGGGTTTGTTTCATATTACAACTCCATTTATTTAAGCAAGTAAGAGCAGGAGCTCAAAAAACCTAGGGTCAGGAACTGATACATAGGCTATGGAGGAATGCTGCTTACTGACTTACTCCTCCTGGTTTGCTCAGCCTATTTAGTTCCCAGGACCATTGGCAGAGTAGGAGCACTTCCCACTGTGACTTGGTTTCTCTCAGATCAATCATTAATTAAGAAAATTATTACAGCCTTGCCTGCAGATCATCTGGTGAGATAATTTTCTCTGTTTAAGGTTCTCTCTTCCAAAATGATTTAGACCACTGACATAAAAATAGCCTGCACACTAGATGTGGTGGTGCATGCCTTTAATTCTAGCGCTTGGGAGGTAGAGGCTGGTATATCTCTGTAGTTTTGAGGCCAGCCTTGTGTGCAAAGCAAGTTACAGGATAGCCAAGGTTATTCACACAGAGCAACTCAGTCTCAGAAAACAAAAAACAAACAAACAAGTAAATAAAAACTAGCATACACAAATGCCAGCAGAATTTTTATGGGGATTGCATTAAATTTGCATGAAGCCTATATTGCTATAGTATTTATTCTGCCAATCTATGAACACCAGAGTTGTTTTCATCTTTTATATTTTTTTCTGCCACCCCTTAGGGTTTATAATTTTCATTATATAAGTGTTTATCACATTGAATTAAATGGATTTTTAAGTTCTCTTTTTTTAAAATAAAGCAGGAAATTCTTCTACTGCTGTGCTTTTTTAGTGAGTCTGTTGTTGGTATATACAAAGACAGTGATGTTTTCATGAGGATGTGTAGCCTGCTATTTACTTAAACTCTTTGTCAGATGTAAAAGTCTTCTGGGATTTGTGATTTGTTTTTTGTCTTTAGGGTATTTTAAGTATAAGGTCATATCATTTACAAACAAGGATGGTTTTGATGGCATGGGAAAAAAATCCATTACCCATTTAAAGAATAAAGATACAGAAAACACAAGGTATCAGCAGATAGTTTATGGTGAAAGAAAAATCATACACACAAATACTTACAAATGTACACACACACAGAGAGAGAGAGAGAGAGAGAGAGAGAGAGAGAGAGAGAGAGAAAACAATGCAACTGAAGAGTCAGACTCCTCATATTCTAGAGCTTCTTTGTAAGTCTAGGAGGTCTGGGTTTATTTCATGTTTGAGACTGAGATGTGTTTTCCTTTCCTTTGTGCTTTTATAATGCATTGGATTGGTCTGACAAAAAAAGAAATCTGATGGATCCCCATTTCAGCACCTGTGAAATGGAACAGCTCCCACTGCTTGATAGAAGCACCTCAAGTGAGTGAAATACAGACAGAGAAGAATCAGGAAGTCAGTGACCTTAAATGTTTATGTAACAAGAACATTAGTCTAACTAGAGCCTATTTTGCTTGTGTGTGCGTGCTTGGTAGGGACCTGCCTGAGTCCTAGTTCTTCGTTTTGGCTTCTTTCTTTCCTACTTATTACCCCTTCATTTATTTTTCTTGAGCTATGCTCCAGGCAAGATTGAAGCACTATATTTAATGAGAGTAATATTGGACATCTTAGTCTCATTCTGGATTCTTGATTAAATCTTACATTTTTTGAATCCATGTAGTATAATAACAATAAAAAATTTTGAGCCATATTTTCCTTACTTCTGTGTACCCCAAGCCGTGAAGATTCAGCTTGCCTTTTCTCTCCGGGAAGGCTGACAGGATGCATTTGATGTTGCACAGTATTTAAGATGAACAGCTGTGAATCACCAATTCACTGGTTAAATGAGGTTGTGGATAATTTTACTCTTTTCAATTGTTTTTGTTCTCCTTCTAAAAGTATTCACATTCACTCCATTTCAGTCTTTACACAGAAAGTAAATATGGTTAAGGAAAATTTGATTCAGTTGTATAAAATTACTTGCATTTTGCCTGCTTATTTCTATATAACATGGCCTTTTCTCACTATAAATTGATATTTTCTAATGCCTCTCAGTAACTTAACGTGATCACAGTCTAGCTCACTTATAATGCTGAATGTTCTGTTTCTATGTCTTGATATTTTGAAGAAACTCAACTCAAACCCTTAATTTCTCTTTTTTATAATTACTAATATCATTATCACCCATGTCCATTGAACTGTAATAAGAATAATGTATCATTCTTGAATGCAATCTCTGTTGGATGTGGGCTTTTGTTTGTTTTTGTTTTGTTTTGAGCTGTATTCTCTTATGTTGTCCCTCCTGACTTTGAATTATTGTGCTTACTGACTCAAGTGATCCTCCTGTCTCAGCTCCTGGGTGTGCAGGAATAGAGGTGTGTTTCAGGAAAAATTTTAGCATTTTAAATAATGATTTTTCTGAATAAACATAATGACATGATGATCTAAGCATCATTTCCAATATAAAATAAAATATTAGAAATATAATCAGAAACATAAAATAGATTAACCAAATGTTTGTGGGTAATATAGAGAAATTTGGATTTAAAACAAGCAAATTTTTATCTCAATCTCATTTCATAGGCTAACATAAGCTCTGAATATTAATTTTTAAAGTAGCATGCATATTTATGATTCTTAGATAAATGTTTTTACATATATAATTAAAATAAAAAGTCCAACATTACTAAATTGAGGTGCAAAAGAAAAAGAAATATTGCACTAACCTAGATAGATATCAGTCTGAATGTGGACTCAAGATCAGCCTCGCACATAATTTAGTACTTTGTCCCTTCCAGCCTCCTTGGCTTGTGACTGCAACTGTGGCCTTCTGTTCTCACCAGTCAACATTTCTACCACATTCTGCCTTCCAGAAATTTTAGGTATCTCATATTGGGGGGACTACCCTTCTAGTTTTGGTAAACAGTGAATATTGTTGCCTTCTATTTTAATGATGTTTCAAAAGGAAAAAGAGATATTATTTTATAAAGTTTTCAGTTTTCAATATCAGCCATACCTGAAATATCCAAAATATAAAAAATTGTAAGTGATGTAGTTTTAACAGAGATACTTAAATATCAATAAAGGTACTGTGATATGGTTCTGTGGGGTTGAAAGCACTTGTTATAATAAGCCAGAAGACCTGAATTCACTCCTTCATCCCACTTCAGAAGAGAACCAACTCCCAGAATTTGTCCTCTGAGTATCCCCTTCATGCTTGAACATGCACACACCATACACACATTAATAGAGTAAAACTGAATAAAAGTACAAAGCAACAAATACTACAGATTCCTTCAGAAATAACATACCATAGTTTCTTAAATTTTAAAAGGCTACTGTCTAAATTTAATTACAAAGGAAGTGATAAAGACACAAGAAACTTGGTTTTAAGGCAGCCTGACTTTAGCTAACTAACTACAGGAAAGTAACTTTCCCTTCTTTTTTCTGCCTAATTATCCAAGTAAAGGATGGGGCCTCTTTGTAACATGAGCCAAATTATTAACTTAAATTTTATAGTGATAAAATCACTGTGAAGATCAAACTCTCCATGTAAGGCATGAACTACAGAAAGATGTATTTCATTTTCTGTGAAATAGAAAAATAAAGTCCTACATTAATGTTTAACTTCTCTTGCCTAAGTATTGATGAAAAAAGTAGGCTGGGGGAGGGAAAATTCAAGGTCATTTTAGCGTTCTTCGTGATTATTCTTATTTATCCACTATAATAGACTGAGCATTTGTTAGCATTAATGTTAATCTATTGTTCTATAAAGAAATTTGTTTTGCTTGCTATAAAGAAAAATCCTTTTGTATTATCATAAATACTTTTTTATTCAAAAAAATGCCAACTGCTATAATAAACAACTATAAAATACTAAAAACTTTGTATAATTAAAATTTATTTCAGACGCATATCAAAATCTAAATCTGGGCTATGGTCCACATTGCCAATAGATCTATTTTTTCTTATATTTTCCCCAGTTTAACAACTTCAGTATTTTTTGGAACATCTTCAGTCTTGCTAGATATTCTACTTTCTGATGAAAATGAGGAGAAGATAAAATATTGAGAACTGTTTATTTTTGTCATTTCATCTTGTTTTATTTTAAGGCACATTCCTAAATTGTCATGTCCTACTGAAGAATGCCAGTCGGAGATCTCAGTCCATATTCTCACCAGGTCAATCTACATCATCTTAGGTGTAGTTCAAAATAAAAAAAAATAAGAGGATTGCTTATCAAGCATTTCAAGACTGTAGAAACAGTACATGAAAAGTGAGTGTGAGGCCTTAGGAGTAAGTGCAGATTACAAACACATGGGGCTAGCCACACATTTCTGTACTGTAGTCCAGCTGTGTACGCAGCTGTAGAGGAAGACAGAATTCATAACAAATTTTTGCAACTATGGTGGCCTCCATAATTCACTTTAGTTGTTTGATGGTTCTAGAAAGCAAACTTTGAGATGGTCTATCTTGGTTAAGACCCAGCTGTCAGGTGGGCTGCCATCTTTCTGGAGCTCTAGTGGAAAGACCATTTGTTTGCATTTACTGGCTTCTAGAGGCCACATGCCTTAGCTAGTAGCCTCTGCTTCCAACAGCAAAGTAAAATTTTCTGATTATCCTTTGTGAGTCATTTCCAAACAGAGCCTGGACTGTTAGGTGCCCATGTGGTTATATTGAGCCCACTTGGCCATATTCTTTTTTTTTCCCCATTTATTGAAAATAGATATTTTTTCTCACACAATATATCCCAATTTTGGTTACCCCCCTTACTTCTTCCAGTTCCTCAAAACCTACCCTTCCACCCAGATCCACTCCCTCTTTGTCTCTCATGAGAAAATGAACAGGATTTGAAATAAAAAGATGAACACACTGGAGTTGGACAAGATAAACACGAGGAAAGAGCCTAAGGCATGGCACATGACCCATTCATTCCTGATTGAAGAATTTCATAAAAAATACTAAATTGGAATCCATAATATATACACTGTGGTCCTGGTGAAGACCTATGCAGGCCCTCTGCATGCTGCATCAGTCTCTGTGAGTTCATATGAGTGTTGCCCATATTGATTCAGAGGGTCTTGATTTCTTGGTGTCCTCCATCCCTCTGACTCTTATACATATTCTGCATCCTCTTTCATGGAGTTTCTTGATCTGTGAGGTGAGAACTTTGATGTAGTTATCCCAGTTAGAGCTGAATGTTCCAAGGTTTCTCTCTCTCTCTCTCTCTCTCTCTCTCTCTCTCTCTCTCTCTCTCTCTCTCCATGCATGCATGCATGTGTGTGTGTATAGATCTCTGTATTTGTTCCCATCTGCGAAAGGATGATGCTTCCCTGTAGATAGTTGAGCAAGACACTGATCTATGAGTATTAGAAGTCATTTTATTTTTACTTTTTTCTTTCGTTTTTAAGAATAGTGATAGTTGGCTTTGCCCTATGTCTCTGGGCTATCTAGTCTCTGATTTCTTGTCACCCAAACAGTGTCATGCATAGGTTCTATCTAGTAGTGTGGGCCTTATGTTAAATAGTGGTTGGTTTCTCCTACAAGCTTTGTGTCACCATTGCCCCAGCATACTTTGCATACTTTGTCGTTTTTGTTTCTTTTTTTATAGCATTGAGAGCACTTTCCTGAACCAACGATGTTAGAATGCAGGGTTGAAGGCTTTATGTAGGCACCAGGTTAACTTTTCTAGGTTTAATAAATTATGTATGTGTTGTCTTCAGCAATGGGGCCTTACCATCTGTTTGTAGATAGCAACCTATAGTCATGGCAGTAGCCTGTTGGGGATTTCTATGATTTCCATGAGATGCCTTTGGCTTACAACTCAATTAGATGGAACCCAGTTTTGGTACTGGAAGTTTTATTTGGTCATAAGAGGTGGCCAGTTGGGGCTCTGACTCCTCATTATTTGGAAATTTCATTTAGCTTCACATTTGGATATAATATAGGAAGGTTCTATTATATTAGGTTTCCATACTATCCCTCAAATGGCCCTTAGTTTTAGCCATCTCTTCCCATATTTTCTTTCTCACCATTTCTCTCCCTCATTCCCATTTGACCCTCCCATTCCAGCTTCCCCTCTTATCTGAAAGGTACATTTGGCAAGACAGGAAACACTTTGGATTGGAAGACTAGCACTTAAGTATCTTTGTAAGCAGTCATTCGAGCAACCTCAGCAATCATATATTATTATTTCTATAGTACATCCTTCTGGGCAACAAGGTGTGTATAGTATTTGTCAATGAAATCTCCCTAAATAGGTTTTGTGTAAAACATAGCTAGTCCTTACTGAAGACACTGACATCTTATGAAGGTTTCACTCCAGGGAAGGAATATGAAGAAGCTCAAATGGTGTTTTCATTTGCCCTCTCAAATTCATATGACTGCTGATTATAAATAATGTCTACAAAATCACCTAGTCCATAATGTTTTTTTTCTAACTTTTCTAATGGCAAGGAATTTTGCTATGTTGTGTGTAGTAGTCAGCATTCACAAGGGTATACAAACGATGAACAGTTCTAGCATCTTAAGAGACTGTAACAATACTATATCCCTTGGTTCTGTTGTATCTTTGGTGAGCCGTGTCTTGTGCTACATGTGTGTCTCTCCAGATCACAGGCTGAAGAAGGTTCTCAGTGAGGAAAATGCTAATGGAAGGAGCAAGATGTCTGGTAGAGACAGACAACAGTATGTGCAACTTCCTCTCAGAATGTACCTACTCTGTTCCAGGTTTATTTTATAGGTAAAGTAGGTCACATATCAAAGATTGACCCTGGAGATAGGATATAAGTTTTACTTTACAGAAAGGCAATGCATATCAGATGGCATTGCACCAGTACATACAAATACCTATTACAGAAAAAAAGGGAGACGCCACTGATTGTGAATCAGAATTCCATCAACTATTCTCGTGACCACATTTCCCACTAGGAATGAAACTAATATGAGTGTTTCTTCCTAAAGCTACTGAGATCAAGTCCTGTCTTATGTGACTTAGAAGCAACAGGAATTAATACAAACACATTTTTGGTATAGTAATGTTTTTAAAAACATAACGTTAAAGTGACATGGTTGAAATTCTCAAAGGCACAATAATCATTGAAATTCAAAACTAGTTTTATACTAAGTGTAAAAAGTACACAGACAATGTCACTTTATAATCTACTGTCAATCATCATTCTTTAGAATAGATTATTAGTTTATTAAATGGACTACATTTCTAACAGATAATCATGTTTCTCAACCCACCTTTTGGTTCACATGGTCAATTACATAGAATTAGTAGTTGAAGGATAGCAGGCTTGAAAAACTGAGAGTGGGCATGGAGACAATGTAAGCTTTATTTTTTCAACCACTGCCTTCTTTTTTCTTCATTTTGGCTAGACACGAGACCCAAAGAATGCTGAGTTTAGTTTATTAGGATTTTCTAGGTGCACAGAACCAGAAAAATGAATAGATACTCAATAATAGTGTATTAGTTTGGCTTACCAAATTGTCTGAGTAGTCCAACAAAGGCTGTCTCACAGAGAAGGGCCCAGCATCAGGTAGTTGCTCAGTCCACACAACTAAGTGTCTCAAAAGCCCCAGTAGACTGATGACAATCTAGAGTATTCTTAGTGAGCAGCTGGTCTTTAGTATATGCTGGAACAAAGAAGGTGGCTCTAGTATGTACACAAATTTCAAAATAGTCTTATTAAATAAGAAACACCAGAGCCAAATAGCTGAAGAGATCAGAGAAACAGTAAAGAGCCACAACTAGCATTACCTTACCACCTCACTGTCTTCCCCAGAGAGAGACCCTCTTCCTGTCTAAACTGTGCTTTTATTGCCTTCCTGTTCTGCCTTTTCCTTGGCTCCAAGCACAGCCACATCACTTCCTCATCACTGCCTGTCTATACAGACCTCCAGGTCTTATGGTTGGTACTGGGATTAAAGTCACGTGTCACCTTACTTGGCTGTATCCTTGACCACACAGAGACTCTGTCTGCCATGTGATTGGATTAAGGGTGTGGGCTACCATTGCCTGACTTCTGTTTTATGACTCGCTATGACCTCTGATCTCCAGGCAAACTTTACTTATTAACATACAATAAAATCACATTTCAGTACAATTAAAATACCACCACACTAGTATCAGTAGGGAATAGTAGAATAGTGCTGCTACAGGGTAGATGAATATGCCATCAAGAATGAGGACAAGCAGAGTAAAAGATAACTTGCTTTCTTCCACCTCCCTTGTACTTGGTTTGCACAAAAAGTTGTTGCCCACATTTATACTAGGTTTTTCCACTTTGAATATTGTGATCAAGAAAATCCCTAATGGGAGTGACCAGTGGCCTGCTTTACATGTGAATGAAGGATCCAGCAAAGTTAACAGCCAAGATTAATCATATCAGGTACTGGGTATTAAAAATAAAATAAGAAAAAGGAAAAGCACAGAAAAGGAGCATGGAGAAAAGCTGGACACCACAAAAAGTCCAAACATCCTTAAATATCTCTATCCTCTTGTCCAGTCAAAATGCACAGGATTTGATTGCCTACAAGAAAAGCATCTTAGCTTTGAAGAAGAACCAGAACCAGTATTTTTAAATAACTCAGAGCAACAGAAAGAGAAGGAGCACTCTCCATTTCTATGAATCCAGCATTACTCTAATACCAAAACTAGGGAAAGAGTAAAAGATAGACAAAGGCATTCTCCTCAAATGGGACCAGGAAGGAAACAAGTGATGATATCCTAATATCTGACAAAATATTATTCAAATTCAAACTAATCAGAAGAGAGAAAGAAAGACACTTCATTCTCATCAAAGGTACAATTCAGCAAGAAGACATTCTCCAAAGTATTGTGTACCCATATTCATGAAAAACATACTACTATAATTAAATACAGAGATTAACATCAAGCCATTAATTGTAGTTGATTCTAATACTCTACTTTCTCCAGTAGACAGATGATCTGGACAAAACATAAACAAGCAAAGAAACATGAGAACTAAATGACATCATATGTCAAATGGACTTAAGAAATCTATACAGAATATTCCACTTATACAGCAGAAAATATACATTTTACTCAGAATAACACCAAAGTTTTTTTTTTTTTTTTTTTTTTTTTAAAGATTATATCCTGGGATACAAAAGAAACCTTAACAAATTCAGAAACAATGAAATCACCTTATATGTTCTAGCTGACCATAATGCATTGAAATTTATAATTGACAGAATACAAATCTTTTATTAGTACACAAATTCATAGAGAATAAAAAACTCATTACTGCATGATGAATGGATTAAAGAAGAAATCAAGAAATAAATCTTTTTTTCTAAATTGTAAATTTAAATTAAAATGTAAACATTCTACAAAATCCTCCCAGACACATTAAAACCAGTTCTGTGATGGAAATGAATAGCTTTAAAAGTACACCTTTAAAAAAATCGTAAGTGACTTAATTATTCAAGTCAAAAATTCATAAAAAGGAAACTAAACAAATTCAACGCAGCAAAAATATAACAAAAATTATAAAATTCAGAATCAAATTGATTAAATAAAAATAATCTGCTAATAATATAAAATAATATAAGGACTGATATTTGAGAAGATAAACAATACTGAAACATCCAACTAGCACCAACTAATCAAAAGAAACAATAAGATAACTCAAATAAATAGAATTAGAAATGAGCTTGGAGCCAATATTAGACCAAAGATATTTAGATTATAAGGGAATATTTATTATATTTGTGTCTTAATTTTACACATCAGCCATGGGTTCCCCTGTCCTCCCCACTCCCGTCCCCGCCCCCACCTTCCCCCCAGCGCCTCCCCTCCATTCCCATCTCCTCCAGGACCAAGTCTCCCCTGGGGGACCAGGACCTGTCCTTAGTGCATGAGCTGGCTGTTTGAAACCTTGGGCTTACACAGGGACACTTTGCTCAGCCTGGAAGGAGGGGACTGGACCTGCCTGTACTGAATCCACCAGGTTTAAAGGGAATATTTTTAAAAGATGAACTCCATTAAGTTGGAAAATGTAACTGAAATGAACAAATTTCTACATTCAAACAAGCACCAAAATTAAAACAAGAAGAGAATGACAACATAAACATACCCAGAGCAAACAAGGAGATTTAAAAAAGCAATAAAAAGACTTCCAAATAAACAACTATAGGCCCAGATGAACTCATAGCCGAGTTTTACTAGACTTTCAAAGATAAAACATAGACATCCTTCATTTTTTTTTTAAATTTTAAGCATAATTCTTTATTAATTTTTTTTTGGAAATTTTACATCTTTCGCCCCAATTCCATTCACTTTGCAGTCCCTCCATATCTGCCCCTCCCACAAAATTAATTAAAAGCAAAACAAAAACAAACACACAAAAAATCCACTTTGCTCCTCTATCTTTCCAACAGCTTCATTCATTCAACACATTCATCCCAGTGGCATGGGAGTGCAGTGTATCATACAGCATACCCCTTTTGTCTAATCAGTCCCACCCACAAAATATTCATTGCAGTGAGTCTTTGTTCTGAGTCATGGACTCTGGTTGCTGGTACACCATCATCACTGGGCCCTCATCAAAATTTCTCTCAGACATCCTGTCATTGCTCTCAGTCACAGAAATCCTGTGGTTATCATTCCATAGGACGAGTCCTTTCACACACTCCACCAGGTCATAGATGGAGTAGCTTTCAGGGTGGGCCAACCCAAAGCCCAAGATGTGAGTCTGGGTGGTAGCTGAGCTGGTCGATTCAGGCTTTGGGAGCACCTCCACAGGCGAGGGCCAGAGCCAGCTATCCCAGGGCCAGTGAGGGACAGGGCTGGCTCAGCAAGCCCCTCAGATTCAACATGCATGGTTCTTATGACCCCCTTCCCCCCGTGGTAACACACGCCATGGACAACAGCAGAGACCCTAGCTGCTGAAGGGTCACAGACCTGGACATGGTCCACAATAGCATCCTGGGCCCAGTCCCATGTGGCTGGTCAGGCCACTCAGTTTCTCATAGACCCCCACCTCCTTGAAAGCAAGGCCCTCAGACACCAACATGGCTCCAGCGGCAGCCAGACCTGTGGTCTTGGCATTACCTTTAGTATCAGCAGCCAAGGACATCAACACACATTGTAGCTGCAGTAGGGCCACAGACCCAACCCTGACCCTTGACAGCAGCCCTGACCAAGTTAACACCAGGGCCCTAGCAGCAGCACAGTCCTCTAACATCAATGTGGGCACAGAATAAAATGTAATTAAAACTAATAGAAAGAGAAAGAGTTTCTCTAAACTTTAATACCAGATCAGATAAGGAAACAATAAAAATGAATACTGTAGGCCAATACTCCTGATTAACAAAAGTCTTCAATAAAGTAATTGCAAACCAAATGCTAACAGGCATAAAAATGATTATTTACCACAACCAAAATGCTTTCATTCCAGAGATGTGGTGATGTTTCAACATCCCTAAGGCAGCAAATATAATAAACCACATAAATGGACTTAAAGACAACTGTCACATGACCATTTCAATAGATCATGAAATAACATTTGACAAAATACAACATGCCTTCATGATAAAAATGCTAGAGAGAGTAGGATTGGAGGGAACATACTTCAACTTAATCAAAAGCTATATATAACAAATCCACAGCCAACATTATCCCAAATGAGGAAAAGCTGAAGAAAACCTACTGAAATCAAGAATACAACAGTGCTGTTCAATATCACCAGTCCTTTTCAAAACTGTATTTGAAGATCTCTCTGGAGCTATATAGCAAGAAAAGAAAATTAAAGGGATAAAAATAGGAAAATAGCAGTGAAACTGTCCCTATCTTCAGATGATGATGACATGATACTTTAAAAAAGAGATAGAAAAAAAAAATAGTTAAAAAAATGAACAATTTCAGCAATATGGCAAGGTAAAAAATTCACTTGCAAAAGTAAATTGCTTTTCTATGCACAAATGCATACAGAGAAAGAGATTATGTATAAACTTCTATTCACAAAAACCTCAAATAATATAAAATACCTAGAAATAAACCTAACCACAGAGGTTAAATACCATTACAAGGAAAGCTTTACAACTCTGAAGAAAAAGATAAAGACAGTAGAAAATGGAAAGACATACCTTGTTCTTGGTTTGGCAGAACTAATATTGTAAAAAATGACCGTTCTACCAAAGCCACGTACAGAGTCAATGAAATCCCTATTTAAATCCCCATCATATTCTCCACGGATATCGAAAAATCATATTAAAATTCATATAGGATCACAAAAGACCTTAGAGAACCAAAACAATCCTGAGCAAAAACTGATAGTCCTACCTAGCTTTGATATCTATGGTCTAAAACAATGACCAGCATGGTATAATTACTCTAATAGTACAATAGTGTAATACATGCTTTGGCATTAATTAACAGCTCTTGACTGGATTTAAGTCTGACTCAACAAGAAGGAAATCATATCTAGTACTAAAATCCTAGCCAACTACTCAGGGCAGGTGAAGGCATGATTCTTAGAAGAAAATCTGCATCTACCACTTTACTGCACCAACATAATTCTTATCCTATTTCTAAGTGTCTATATATACCTACAGATAAGCATAGGTGTCAATTCTTTTATTATTTACTTTTTTATTGCTGTGATCAAGCACCATTACCAAGGCAATTTATAGAAAGAGCGGTTTATTTGGATTTACATTTCCAATGAGATAGTTGTCTATCACCATCATGGTGGGGAGCATGGGCCAGGCACCCATGCATGGTGCAGAATCAACTGGGGGTTTACATTTGGATCCACAAAAAGAAAGCAGAAAGTGCACTAGGGATGATGGGAGGCTTTTTAAGCCTTATGCCTGCTGCCAGTGACATACCTCCACCAGAAGGAGGATTCCTCCTAATCCTTCCCAAACAGCCAGCAACCTGGAACCAAGTATTCAAATTTATGAGCCAATGAAGGCCATTTTCATTCAAACCATCATACCCCTTATCAAAAAACAAAAACAAAATCTCTCTGCAACAGAGACCTTTACAGGAAAGAATAACCAATAAAAATGCAGAGATAAGGTGATTGTGCGGTACCCAGCACCAACTGATACACTGAGGATACAATTCCTGCAACTGAGGGTGAGCCATCCAAGTGAAAGAGGGGGTAGGAAGATTATAAAGACTCAGAGGAACAAGAAATTTGTATCTCCTAGAAACATCTTAAAAGCTATGCCCATGAAGTCATCAATATGACTACCTAAACAAGACACTGACAAGAATAAAACTAGTAGACATATGGAGGAGAGAAATCTCATGGGTACCCCAAGCTTAGACAAAGAATTACAGGAAATTAAGAAATACCAAGAGTAGAAGAAATAATCTTCCCCAAGCATGAACCCTCAACTTAATTATTCAATATCAATTGTTCACTCTGAAAACATATATATATATATATATATATATTATATATATATGTGTGTGTGTGTGTGTGTGTGTGTGTGTGTGTGTGTATGTATATGTATGTACATGTATGTGTGTTTGTATACATATTAACATATGTATACATATTTAATATAAGTATGAATATATGTATGTGTGTATAGGTGTATGTATGTAAACATATATATTTGTATGTATATACACACACATATATATACAAGCACACATACATGTACATACATATATGTATACATATATACATATATAAACATACACATACATATACACATATGTGTGTAAATGTCTATGAAAGTAACATTATATAGAATGAAAAACTGTATTTATATATTTAGAAATATATAACACCTATTTAAAAAAAGGAGGGCATGAATTTGAGAAAAAGCAAGCAGTATACATGTGAAGTGATGGAGGTTGGAAAGGGAAGGGGAATATGATGTACCTATATTTTAGATTCAAAGCATTAAATCTTTAGAAATTAAAAAACAAATATTGAGTAAAAGTTGAAAATATCTATTGTCCTTTGTCTACTAGAATCTCAAGTTGAGTGTTAAATGGGAAAGAAGATGGTATGGAATAATATGACAAAGAGGAAGACTGAGAAAGATGATGTGTAGGATGGGCAGATAAGAGAGAGAGCACCATTATTCACAGAAATTACTAAACAAGAATTAAGGTTGAAGTATGGATTTTGCCCACATGTGTGTTCTAAAGCCGTCATCAATAACAAAGTGAGTATAAGCCTGACTTTTTAATATGCCTATCTTAACATATTGGCTTTTGTTCTGATGGCAATAAAAATAGTTTGGTATTGACCTAAGAACAGACATCTCATTCACTGGGATCGAACTGAAGACCCAGACATAAATCCCACAGCTATGAACACTTGATTTTGATATAGAAGCGAGATATACATACCAGAGTAAAGACAGTATTTGCAACAACTGGTATCAGTCAACCTGGATGTCTATATGTAAAAGAATGCAAATTAATCCAAACTTTTCAACCTGTACAAAACTCAACTCCAAATGCATCAAAACTTTCAATATAAAACCGGATACACTGAACCTGATAGAAGAGAGTGTGGGGGACAGCCTTGAACTCATTGGCATGGGAAAAGACTTTCTAAATAGACCACCGTTAACACAGGAACTTTAATCAATAATTCCTAAATGAGACCTCATGAAACTCAGAAGCTTCTTCGTGGCAAAGAACAACATAATTCAGACAAAGCAGAAATCTACAGAATGAGAAAATACACATTTTCTTTTTGCCAACTACACATCAGATAGAGGACTAATATCCAAGATATATAAAGAACTCTAGAAACTAGATCAAAAACCCAAATGATCCAATAAAAAATGTGGTACAGGTCTAAACAGAGAATTCTCAATAGAGGAAACTCAAATGTTTCAGAAACACTTAAGAAATGTTGAACATCTGTAGTCAACAGGAAAATGCAAATCAAAAGTATTTTGACATTTCATTTTATACCTATTAGAATGGCTAAGATCAATAATATAAGTGAAATCCCATGCTGGCAAGGATGTGGAATAAGAAAACTTATCTGCTGCTGACTAAAAATAAACATGGTACATTTACACAATGAAGTATTAGTCAGCTGTTTAAAAATGTCATCATGAAAGTTGCAGGTAAGTGATTGGTAGAAAAAAAAATATCCATTCTGTGTGTAGTTACCCAGACCCAGAAAGATAAATATGTTATGTATTTGCTTATTTGTGGATATTAGCCATTAAGCAAATGATAGCCAATCTACTATCTATAGACACAGAGTTTAGGTGTAGAGGAAGAGACTGGGGAGATATGTGTATCACTCTGGGAGATGTTAAATAGAATATATTTTATGGGGGTACTGGGAGTGGCAGGGATTGGAGCTAGCAAATAATCTAGGGAGTAGGGAGACAATGAGAGAAGAAACATTTAGAACTGATGGACATTTAAGGGATTATGCTGAAATCTAATGCAATGGAAGCTTCCTAAGATACATTATGACAATCCTAATGAAGTCTCCAAATACTGAGGGAGATAGAGTCCCAACTCATCATTTCTCTAAATGAAATTTCCAGTACCAAGACTGGGTTACATCCAATTGAGTTGTTGTCCAAAGGGTTCCCATGAAAATACCCAAAACAGCCCAGGCTGTTGCAGATATAAAAGGCTGTTCTCCATAAACTGACAGCAAGAACCCATTGCAGAAGACAACACTCACACAACTCATTGAACATGGAGAGCTTGAGATGGTGCCTACATAGAGCCTTCACTCTTATATTCTAGTGTCTTTGGTACAGAAAGGCACTCTGCAGGCTGTCAAATGAGAAACAAACACCAAATGAGCAGCAAACTGTTTATTTACAATGGAGTACTACTTATAAAATATTTTATAGCAATGGTGGCACAAAGCCTGTGGGAGTAAACATACCTGACCTGACTTTAAGGTCACTCCATGAGATGGAACCCATAGCAGATGGGTTTTGATGACCAAATACTACCAGTTTTTTTTTTTTTTTAGATAAAATTAAAATAGCTCCTAATTATACTCTGATAGATCAATACCCTTTTCACTCATCATCAGAGAAACTTCCTCCCACAGCAGATAGGAACAAATAGAGACTCACCTATGGACATTATGTAGAGAGAAACCTTGGAACACACAGCTCTTTATGGGGTATCTCCAGCAAATCCCACCCCTCAGACTTTAGGGAATCTCAGGGAAGTGGAGGAAGAAAGAGTATAAGAGCCAGAAGAGATGGAGACACCAGGAGAACAAGGCCCTATGAATCAGCTGAGAAAAGCTGATGACCTCACAGATACTGAAGCAGCAAGCACAGGGCTTACATAGGTCTGTTCCTGGTCGTCCACATAAATATCACAGCTTTCAGGTTTTTGTTTTTATGGGACTCTTGAGTGTGTAAATGAATGGATCTCTGACTCTTGTGCCTTTTTTGGGGGCTCTTTTCCTTCTGTTGGTTTGCCTTGTCCAACTTCAATGTGATAGTTTTTAATTTATCATTTTTATATTTTATTTTGTTATGTTATATTGTTATCTCATAGAAGTCTATTATCTTCTAATGGGATTCAGAAAGGGAGTGGATACAGATGTGAAAGAAGGTGGGGAGGAACTCAAAGGAGTAGAGAGAGGAGAAACTCTAATCAGGATGTATTGTATGAGAAAAGAATCTTTTTAATTAAAGGGAGAAAAAGAAGAAAGTATGTGGATTTGGTTTGGTTAGAAAAGTGGGAAGGATCTAGGAGGAGTTGGGGGAAGGGGAAACCATAATAAGAATAATTTTATGAAAAAATCTATTTTAAATTTTAAAAATTATCTGAAAACCAGAAAATAATAAATGTGAGGCAATTTGTGCTATTAAAACCTTACATCAGTTAGTATTGATTGGTTCTCATGGGGAAAGGAGAGCTAGGAACTGCTGAAGTAGCACTGATGTCTGTGCTCCTGACAATGTTATACAGAACTTTGATTTCCTTAATGGGTGTGGCATTTTTGTTGTAACAATTAATTACATAGTATTTTTGTACAATTAAAAAACAGGGTTGGATTAAAAAAATGTTAAGTAATTTTGAAAACAAGAAAATCTTGTCCACTGTGATGCTTTTAATACTGTTATGAAGAAGCTGGGTATTTACTTTTCACTTAAATCCCTTTATCTGCTGGGGAAAATGGAGTAATTATAATTTCCACTTCTTCACAATCTTCTTAGCAGTGTATCAATTTCACTCAAATTCTTACAGTTAAATGTGTCCATTTAAAGTTATTTCCTACATTTACCTTGCTGATGCTACTCAGTATAGAATCATAGCAATCTTGTTGAAAGAGAAATGTCCACAGTAGACATTTTTCCTTTCAGAAATGATTTTAAGTTTGAGCAATAAAGAGAATGACAAACCCAAGAGAGCTCCTGTTGTTTTTCTCCATTTCAAAAGCTCTACTCTTGTTCTTTAAGGCACTTTAGAAATACTAAATGTATATTGTTTGATTTATTTCAGCATCTCCTGGAGTACACTTAGTTTTGTGTATTTAAACAGAGAGTCAGAAATGGCCGGGCAAACAACATCCATCAAAACAACTTGGGATCCACTTAAGATATCGGTCATTAGATAAAGTCAAGATAGCTTTCCTTCTGGGGAGTATACGAGTTTCTGTTAAAAGTATAAATTCGGGGTGGGAGGAGAGCAGGAGTAAGGTAGAAAGTTTTAAACAGAAATACAGCTTAATGCATTATCATTGCTTTTCCAAAGTACATACCCTGTGTGTACCTGGAGAGTTTTCTATTGACTGTGATGGATACCCACATGGGACCTGAAAAGAAAACACCAGAGTCTCCTGTGGCTGATTCTGAACATGTTTTAAATTGTCAACCTGCAAAGGTTTTAATTGATTCACAATGTCTTGCTCAAAAAAGCCAGAGTCTATGTATTGATTTGCTTCTTCAACTTTGAACAAAGTAATTAGGACTCTATCCTAAAGAATGTAAGTGAGACCACTTTGGAATGTTCCATGAGTAGAGAAGGCAGATACACTTATATAATCCCAGCACTCAGGAAATGGATGGAGAAGGATAGAATACAATAAGAAAAGAAAACACACAAAAAAAAATTAATGAGTAAGAAAAGGAATTGGTGTTTTCCCTATAAAAGTTTAAGATGCTTTAGGAAATGGATGGAGAATTATCCAGTTAGAAATTTATCCAGAAACAAGGCCTGACATACATCCACAGCCTTCCTCAGCAGTGTTTTCTACTATTTTAAAACTAATCTTAGTTAGTTTTCAGAAAAACAATGTGAAAATAGCCCATACCTTGAATTGTAATCGAAATCACTTTACTTATTTTAAATATGAGAACATATGCATTTCTATTCATCTATTTGTAGTAGTATTACATTGAGTGGCTGTTAGCTGAGGCTAGCCTGGACTCACCCACCATGTAGTCAAAGCTGGTGAAGATCATGCATACCTTCTGCCTTACTCTTCTAAGAGCCAAGTTTACAGGCATGAACTACTGTCCAAAGGTATGTAATATAATTATTAAATTTTCTGGGATATTCATTAAACTATAAGAACAATTCATGTGATCAGGATTAGAGGGGATGGGTGAAGAGAAAGTAAATAGATTCCTTAGTTTAAAACCACAGTGGAGCTTATAGACAGATAAGCATCCTATCTACAACCAACTTCACAGTGACTCTCCCAGTTCTCCATGGAGAACACGCCTCAGTAATTCTGTTAGCTGTTGTTATTTGTGTCAACATAGTCCTCTGAGGGAACATGTTCCCTTAATTTTCATATTAAGTGCCCCTCCCAAGTCTGATCTTGAAGCTAGAAATGAAGAAAGATAGCAATATTTCCTCACTAGCCAGATGCACAATATGGTTTTATTTTCCAGCTTTGATTCAGAATGAATGTAGTTACCTTTTGCAAATTGAGAATAGCACCTGTAAATGCCTCATCTGTGTGCCATGTGTAGCTAATTTGCTGACAAGCACTCTCTGCTAAGCCTGAGGATCTGAGTGGATGTGAGATAGACGCAATGTGACAGCACTGTCTTCTGCAGCTGTTGCACGAGGTCGCCAGCCTCTCGCCAGCTTATACTAGGTGCTTTCTCTTACCTTTTCTCCTGCTCTTCAATGTTTCAGTCAAATCACTGTCCTTCAAAAGCTTGTCTGAGCCAGCCCTGGACTTTCTTTTCACTTAAATCTCAAAGCTATTCATAATTATGTAGTACTTCCACAGCCCTAGAGCAGTGAGTCTGACAATATCCCTATTAACTTTTGGCAATAACAGTACCTACACTCTCAAAAATCACACACACACACACACACACACACACACACACACACACATATATATATATATATCAGTTTCTGATCTGATCATTCACTGTATTTGTGAGCATTTTTTAAACTAGGCTTTAATATTGACTTCGTGGAAAGAGGAAATATAAACCTACTTTTGAGAAGGACATTTTATTTACTTAGTATGTTTAATTAAAATATACTTATATATCTTCCCCCTTTCCCTTTCAACTCTCAAGCCCCTCCCAAATTGATGGGCCCCCTCTCTCTCTCACGAATTGGTGGTTTCCATGTGTGTAACAGGTACAAGCTTTTCCCTATGAGAATGCATCTTCCTTAAGAGGTACTGGTAAAGCCACACCTTAAAGATTGGTAGAACTTATATCTGTACAACATCTAATCAACTCTTTAAATTCAAGTGACAACAAACCCCTTAGTGTCCCTTTGCAAGTCATTTTAGTATTTTAAAAAGCCAATTGATTGGTAAATCCCTTTTCCACCACTGGGTCAGCTCAAAGGTACCTGTAGCTTGGGAGAGCTAGGACACAAAATCTTGGTACAATTCTTCCAGTCAGGTGTTATTCTGTTGGTAACAAGCATTTTTTTTCTCCTTTGGTGGGCAATTCTCCTTGTGCCCTTAAGGATGCTTAGTTGGTAAGCTTGCAAAGGATAATATAATTGTTTGTATACCCCTCAGTTATCTGAGGGGCAAGTCCTGTGAGACTGGATTTCTGTGGGATCCAGTTTAACAGGGCCTGCCCTTATTGAGGAAATTGTCATGTATCTATGGAACCATGTACATGACTCTACAAACCAAAAATAAAAATGGAAATATGTTATGGAAATAAGTTCAGATCCCTTGGCTATGCATTTGTCCCTCAATACTTCTCCTATTTCCTTAGCAGCTCAAGGTAATGTTCCTTATTCTGGAAAAGAAGGGATGTCTCCTGAACATAGCCAAAGAATTGATGAAGCTGTAATGTTTTTACCTTACTTTTGAGATTTCATAAAATCTCCTTCAAAGTACTAACATATAACTCCCTGTCTTCAGAGTCCTATTCATATTTTATACCAAAAATTCAGACTGTACTCCACCCTCACTTCTACTTTCCTCTTTATCTTTATTGTTTTGCTTCTCTCAGGATAGTCCTCTCATCTGACTGGTGCAAGAATGCAAGTCATCTTTTCAGGACACATTGCCATGTTTTCATGACATGGTCCCAGAAACCTGATGGAGCTAAATGGAAATGAAGAAATGACAGACACTGAAGATATGACAGACAGCATACTGAACAGGTGAGATTGGGTTGGCTGTGGTCACAATAATGGAGGATACCTACTATGCAACCTGGCAAGTTATCAGGTTTATTATGTACAGCATAAGAAGACAGGGTTAACTAGTCTTAGTGTGGATCTCTATAGGGATTTAGTCTGAGATTGTAAATATCCAGGAGATTTATGTTCATGAATATTTTACCTGTGGTGTGTGTGTGTGTGTGTGTGTGTGTGTGTGTGTGTGTGTGTGTGTGATTCTGTGTGTGATTCTGTGTGCTTCATACCTTGCAGGTCAGAGAAGGAGAGGAACTAGAGCTAGAACTGGAGCTATAGACACTTTTGAGTCCTCATGTGTGCAGTAGGAACCAAAGTCATGTGCAAAAACAGCAAGTGACTGTGTCTGTTGAGCCATCTTTCCAGCCCCAAAATAAATTGATGGAGCAAGATATTATCTTTTGTTTGTTTCTGGTTTTGGTTTTGTTTTGTTTTTCAAAGCAGGGTTCCTCTGAGTAGTTTTGATGCCTGTCCTAGATCTGGCTCTGTAAAACAGGCTGGACTCGAACTCACAGAGATCCACCTGGCTCTGCCTCCGAGTGCTGGGATTAAAGGCATGTGCTACCATCGCCCATCTAAGACATTATCTTGATGATAGTAAACCAGACTCAAAAGGAGGAATGCCATGTGATCATTCTCATCATTGGTTCCTAGTTCCAAATCTAAGATATGAGTATTTAATCTGAAGTAACCACAGAAACAAGGCAAGTAAATAAATGAAGCCAATTGGAAAGCTCCAGAGAGGGAATAGTAAGATATAAATGATATAATGGGAGAAATGAAAAAAATGGGAAGGAGGTTTACCAGGAGGCTGGAGGGACGCCAAGATAGATGGAAAGGGAGGAAAAAGGATAAATAACACTAAAGATGTTTTAAACAACCTTAAGGAATCATATTATTCTATACTATATTTACCTAAAATTACATATAATGCATATGTGTGTGTGCTTTGTATGTGTGTAGTGGAAATGATACTCTTGGACTGATGAGGTTACCCACAAGAGCCATAGAGTAATAAAAATACAACACCAAGCATGAAAAAAACCTAGTCCATCTGTTGGTAAGATTAGTCCAACAGAATCATAAAACAATATGCACTATTGCTGTTACCTTTGGTTGCCTCCCAAAGGTTGAAGATCGGCCCCTTTTTCTAAAGATACCATGTACTTCAGATAAAGATTCTAGCTGTATCTAACCTGAAGGCCTCTTCCCTAAGGACTAGCTTTTGCAGTGCCAGAAGGTGTTATGTAAGCTTCTAAAGTAGAAAGGTAACCAGTATTCCTACCCTGATACATCTGTCCCTGATGTCTTTGACTTACAACAATGACCAGCATGGCAAGATATTCCTAAAAGTCAAGTAGGATAGTACTCACATCTTAGTGGTAATCATCAGGTATCTAATTAAACTCAAGACTCTTTCAGTAGGGGACAATCATGTCTGGTATGATAAAACTAGCCAAACACTCATGCATGGCTAATGAGGTCATGGATGTTAGAGAAGAACCCACTACGACCACTTTATTAAACTAGCATAATCTGTAACTATATTTTAAATACTTATCCTTACACCCATAGGTATTTAGCTGTCACCCCTCATCAAAGAAATTTCTCTTTGTAACAGACTAAGACCATTAAGGAAAACCACAACTGGTCACAACGCAAACAACAACTTATCATGGGATACCCAGTCCCAGTATATACATCTACAATAAAATTCTGGCACCTAAGGCTCAGAGAACATCACAAAAGAGACAGAAGAAAGACCAAGTGCTTAGGACCTGGAAATCTGCTGTGAGACTGTCTCCTAGAAATGTCAGAGAAGCTTCACCCAGATACCACAATAACATGGCTTTACTAAACAAGACCTGAAACTATAACAATGCCAATAGATACGCTAACATGGGAGAGGAACTTCTTATGGGATGTTACCCCTAGGCAAAGAACTAGAAGCAAGAAACAATGGCTGACAAAGGAGGAATTTGTCTTCACCAGGAAGGAGACCTTAATTGGTTAGTTAATACCAAACCATCTGTCCTCGATTTATAAACATAAAAGCAAGATTAAATGGATACCACAGGTTGTATTTTTATATTTAGCCATTTAAATATATAACAAAATTTTTCAAAAGGCTGTGCATTTAAGATGGAGTGAGGGGGTCGTAGGAGGTCTTGGGGCAGGACAGAGATTGAAAGGAGGGGAAGGGAAGAAGGAAAAAATATGTAATTATATTTTGATTTCAAAAATTCTTGTTAAGGCCTCATTTGGGTAGTCATCACTGGCTGGCATACCAAGTTGGAGCAGAACTAAGGACTGCATCAAGGCTGAGTAAGGCATCCCACCATAGGGAATGGGCTCCAAAAAGCCAGTTCACGTACCCAGGATAGGTCCTGGTCCCATTGCCAGGGGCCCCACAAACACATTAAGCCACACAACTATCATCCACATTCAGAGGGCCTAATTTGGTCCCATGCAGGCTCCCCAGTTGTCAGTCTAGAGTCCATTAGCTCCCACTAGCTTGCTTGGGTCAGCTGTCTCTGTGTTTTTTTCCATCAGGAGTGAATGGGGGGTGGGGAAAATGAGAGAAGGGGAAGGAGGCAGAATAATGGTTGTTATGTAAAATAGAAAAAAATTTAAATAAAAAAGAACCCTCCTTTAAAAAAAAAAACTCTTGCTAATCGCTTGAAATGCAAAAGAGTTTATAGGTATGTTGATTTTTAAAAATTTATCTTCCTTTGAACATTGTTTGTGTTTTTTCCTACTCTTTCATAATAACATAGTACTGTATTATGAATTATGGAGCACAAAACATAATGTAACATTCAGTAACATTTTTGAAGGTATAGTGATAATAAAAATCTTCTGTTACTGAAAACACTACCGATTATGATGAGTAGGCTAACACTTCATTCTGAACAGCATTATTCATGCTGTCATTGTGTTAGAGGAAGCAGGTACATTTGCACAATCTGTTGTATTATCAATTTTCTTTTTATAACAAATCAGGCTGTCACTCTAAACAAATTGTTTTCCTCAGATTATTCTTTCAATATAGACAGGAGACAATTTTTCAATCATTCTGAGAGGCTCCTTGAACTGCTTACTTATCCTCAACAATAAAGGATAAATTTAAGCAAGGTTCCAACTATGTCCCATTTGAATTTCCCATCAGTTAAAACTATCAATCTGGACTTGGTAATAGAATGTTCATAAATGATGTCAACCTGGTAAAAAATTTTCACAACATAACAAAAAAATAAATGCAAGCAATCAATCAAGTCCATTAGGTCAAATACAAAAAAAGCAACAGTAGAATATTAAATCATCTATTTTTCCATGTCAAGACAATGGCAAAATGCAGCATTCCATAAGCAGTCAAATATGTGTCTGTATGATTGCCATTTAGAGGCATCACTTGATATCTGCAGAAGACTGGTCTCACAATCCCTGTGAATATCAAACCATGTGAATGCTTAAGTCTCATAGAACATGCTATAGTGTTCCCAATAATCCACATAATCTTGTATAATTTAAGCCATTTCTAGATTAACTCTAGAAATTATATATGCATGCTAATAGTTATTGTATTGTTAGAAATGAATAAGAAAAAATTTTAAGTGTGCAATTCACATGCAGATTTTTATTTATTTATTTTAACTATTCTCTTTCCTGATTGAGTGAATAGGTGTATGTGGATCCTGGGAGTATGGAAGAAAAGTCACTCACATTTAGTTTTTATTCTTATGTTTTGACACAGAGCTCAGAATAACCATTAGTCTTTGCAAGTGACTGAAGTATTGTTTGCTCATAATAACTCCCCTTCATTTGATTATACCTGTTGTTTTTCTAAGGTTGTTGACTAGGTAAGTAGCTTTAGGATAGCCCTGGTGGCCAGAAAGAAACAGTAGTCAGCAAGTTGGGCATTTCAGTCTTACTCAGAGATCTTAGGGCTCAAGACTGAATTCTAAATATCCTCTTGAACAGGACATAAACTACAGGGTATGAGTTGACAGACAAATCAAGGAAGTAGAAGAACTGCACATCTACCCTGTCACTGAGCCGTGACTTGTGAATCTCTTTGTCTTGGTGAACATATGATTCTAAATCTTTTTATGTATCTATTCCTGTCTTGGCATCCTTTATATGAAAAAACTACTAAGTTTAAAATCATGTTTTCTTGTGTTCTTGAGCCATTTGATTGAGCTACTAAGTAGGAAGAGATTACAAAAGAACATTTATTGTATAATTGGGTCAGAAAGAAAGAAAGACCCAACATTGAACCTTCTTTTACTTTTTAACTCATGGGATCTGGTGGTAACTCTAGGCAAACTGTCTCACAACTGGTTTGAAAAAGAGGGTATCTGAAGAGTTGGGGATTTGCTTAGTGTAAAACACACACACACACACACATTTGCTAGAAGAAATGCTGTGTGTATTTATAGAAAAGCAGTGTTTTTATAAACCTATGAATGTCAAATTGCCTAATGGTTCAGAATCAGAAGGTCTTTAGTCAACCAGGGTCAAATAATCTATTAAATTGCTGTGATGCATAACTAAGCTAAAATTTTTGATGTTTGATACTCATGATAAGTAAAGGAGGTATTACTATTTTCTTTTTGTAAACCAGAAAGTTTGAGATTAATAACATGCTCCCTAAAAAGGGGACAATAATATTAAGATAAAAGACCAAACAAATAACATCAGGAATAAGAACTTTTTAAACAAAGATTTTTTTTTTTTTTTTTAAAAGCCGGGCGGTGGTGCATACCTTTAATCCCAACACTCTGGAGGCAGAGCCAGGAGGATCTCTGTGAGTTTGAGGCCAGCCTGGGCTACAGAGTGAGTTTCATGAAAGGGGTGGGATGGTGTAAAGCATGACAAATTGTAACAATTTGCGGTTTTATTTTTTTAATCAGGATCTTGTTTTGTTTCTCCTCTCTGTGATAAAACACCAGACACACTGCTTAAAGAAAGAAAGATTTAATTGGCTTTTTGATTCAGAATGCTTAGGTTGTGCTGGCATTGCCTGCTGTGTGTCAGCAGAGCATCATGGTTGCAAGGCTGTGTGGCTGGAAAATTCACTTCGTGACAGACACAAAGGGATGGTTGTTGGCTCAGCACCAAGTATTACCTTCAAAGGCACACTCCCACAGACCTGTTTGCTACAACTAGACTTCATCTCCTGAAGTTTTCATAAACTCCAAAAGAACCTCACCAGCTGGGACCAAGTCCTCAAACACATGAGCATATGAGAGACATTTCAGAATTAAGCCAGAACACTATGTAGCCAAAGTTGGCCTCCTACCTCAGTCTCCCAACTGCTGAGATTGCATCTGTGCATCATCATGCCCAAATTCATCAGTTTTAAAAGTTAGAGATGCACAAACACAAATGCCCTTTGAAACCAATTGTTTCAAGAGGTAAAGCCTCCCTCCCCCGTGCCCCCCCGCCCCCCCACCTGAACCTTAGGAATTCTCTTCTAAAGCTGTCCAACTGTTTCATCACATGTGGCCACAAGATGCTTGAAAATAAATGAATCACATCACCAGATAAGAAGTGTCATTGATTATAATATTTTTAATGCTCCAATGCTTGTCTCTTTGTACTGCCTCATCTGTGTCCATGGTCACATGTCACTCCAGTGAACTTTCTCTATGTCTTTTGTAACTTCAGGGGATGAAAATAAATGATGTGGAAGTTCACCTGTGGCAGTGGTTAGTGAATAGCACACATGAACTCCCCCAGCTCTACATTAACACTCTTACAGAGTGGTGGCCTCAGTCTCAGATAGTTCCACCAAAGAGGCCTGCATCACAAGATGTAGAGGACAGCATTCCTTTCCTGATATTATGGACAGAACATATTTGTATTATTTTGACCAACTATAAACAATTTTTTCCTTTCTTTTTTCTTTCCTTCCTCTCTCTCTCCCTCCCTTTTTCCTACCTTTCTTCCTCCCCTCTTTCCTTTTATGATGTTGTCCATAATATTTTGCCTAATATATGCTAAGCAAACCCTTGTCCACTGAGCTACATCCCCCAAAGATTCATAATTTAAATGATTAACCAGCTGAAGAAAGAATGATAGGCTAGTTTGCCCAAGAATTGCCATTATTTTCCAATAAAATTGCAAAATGCCAGTTAGTTAAATTTCACACAAATAGTGACTGCTTTCTAAGCATGAGAAATACTTATTTTTTAAAAAAGATTTATTTGTTATCTGACATTAAATAACCCCATCTCAGAGGCTCTACATTTTGTCTCTCAAACCTATGAGAAAACATTTCAAACAGAGGATATTTTGTGAATATAGAACATAAAATAGAGCAATTAGAATTCTGAAAATACAAGGGAATTATAAAAATAATGATCTTTTTCAGACATGAAAACATATGTCTTGTTGAAAGCATATTAATCAAGAAAAGTAAAGAGTTTCCTGAAAATAAGGGTGATATGATTGTCTCCTACTAATTCACTAGTGACAGGGAGTCTGTAAATGATATTTATGGCCTCACTTAAAAGGAAGAACTATACACCTATGTTTTTCATCTCTGAGCTTTCTAATCATTATCACTGAAAGGCACTAGGCTGATCTGTATTTGGTTTTTACTGCAGAATTCATCTCCATCAGTGTTTTTAATTATATTTTAGCTTTGTTTTGAAGGACTTACAGCATATTGCAAACAATACTCCTGATTCAGCTATGCCATACATATTTTATAATGTTGAAAAAAATGAACAGAAGAATCTCGTGTTCAAAAAATTGTCTATGAACTTGGTAGCTTTAGATTATTTAAGAACAAGCTCAGGAAAATCAACTGTTTCAAATGTAAATTATTTTTAGGCTCTATACAGTTTTTTGTGTCCAAACATACCCATTCTCTAAATGCAGGAGTACTCTCTAAACATGTCCTCAGTGTAAGCTCAGATATAATAAGGGATGAATGCAAAAGACATGCATTTTGTGTGATCTTTGTCTCTCTGTAGCATCTGTAATAAAAAAAAAAATTAAGAGATGGAACTCTAGGCTTGTTACAACAGCCTTTGGAGAGTATGTGGAGTTCATATCACAGAAATGAATAAGGCATTTGGCAAATGGTCCTGAATGAGGTGTTCCACTGGGACTGTGAGTTCCTGAGTCCTATGCCCCAGCAATGTGACTAAGTCACCCACACATTTATGTCCCCTGTTGCAGAAGTTCGACACATTTCTACTTTTCATTTGGAGGTTTGTGCTATCATCTTCATCATCAACCATTTTAGAATGCTTCTGTGAATAACTGCTTAGGAATGGCTCTTAAAGCGACACACAAAGACTACACTGATTCTTCTCAGGCTGTCAGTTACCAAATTCTCAGTGTAAATTCACTGAAGAACATCTACTATAAATATTCATGACTTGGAGCCATCACACTAATCATTATTAATTTTACTAGGTTTACAACTGATGGCAGACACTAGTTTCAATTTAGAAATCCACATTTCCTCTGGAGGATAAAGAATATACAGAAGGACAAATTGGTCATATTGTCATCTGCCTCATTTAGTTGTTGTTTGCAAAACAAGCTAAAGTGTGTGGCTGGCAAAGCAATCTTTCCTTTGGCACTGTAGGTGTTCAATGAACAATTAATCATCAGAGCAAGTATCTTAAGGTTTCCAAGGTGTTAGTTACCAGGCATCCTGCTATGGTATGTTGTCTTGAGAAGAAAGTATCTAAACAACATGAAATCACATAATTAATAAACACTAGGAAATCCCTTTAAAGACACAGGTCTGTTGCATGAACAATTCAATATGATGATAGCAGAGATGACGAAATATTAATAGAATTAAGGGAAAATGTGATTGCTGCGTCTTTTTATTTTCAATTTTCAAGAAGCAAGTTGGTAAAAAATCAAAATCTATAATGTTGTCATTTTAAAATGTATTTACAAACTATCATTTTCTCAAATCCCCTGACATTATTTAAGTGATTTTATTCTTTTACCTCTAATTATAGCATTTCCATGTGCTGTGGGTTTTTGAGTGTCCCTGTCTTCCTGAGACATTGATAATTTCCACCTAACACTGCACTGTTTAGGAAGGGAAAGGAAAACTGTGGTGTCTCATCTTCTTGTCTTCAAGACGTGTCATCTGCAAAATGCCCTCAGTTCATGACTTCTGATTTTCAGTTAATCAGCCTTCATATTGCACCATATCTGGTAAAGCCTAAAATCTCCACAGTTCAGTTAGAAGAACTGAGGTTTCTCAAAGGGCACTTGTTGTTTTACATGTGAGTAGGTGGAGAGCACAGATACAGAAGACAGAGAGAAAGAGTGCAGGTTAAAAATGTTTGTTCCTTGAATGCCATTGGGACACTGGAGTTTATTTATTTATTATATTTGTGTTTTAATTTTACATATCAGCCATGGGTTCCCCTGTCCTCCCCCCTCCCGCCCCACTCCCATCTTCCCCCCAGTCCCTCCCCTCTCCAGCCCTGGGGCACTGGAGTTTTAAGAAGCATGAAAATGTGATAGGGAAACAAACAGGACAGGAAAAAGAAGAAAATCCAAGAAAGTATCTTTGCCTCATCACTAGAAAACGTGTATAAATAGAAGCAGAATACCCCCCCCAAGAGTATATTGAAGAGGAGATGAAAATCATTCCATTACCTGAACACATTTCTTGAAATTCTTTGGCAGTCAGCTAAATATGTCTTATCATGTAGCCTCATTTTCTGTATCTCAGCAAGACTGATGTTTACACATTCTTTTATTTTATTTTGGGGATTATAATATAATTACATCATTTTCTTCTTTCCTTTCCTCATTCCAAACCTTCAACTATAGCCATTCTTACGTTCTTTCAAATTTTGTGCCTTTTTTTGTTACATGTATGTTGGTATATGTATGCACACACCTATATGTGTGTGTATACATATATTATACACATATATACATATTATGTATATATATCACTAAATATATGCTATGTATGATAATATAATAATTGAGAATTATAGATATTACTAAATAATATATAAACATACACACACACACACACACACACACACACATATATATATATATATATATATATATATATATATATATATATATATATAAAATGTATTTTCGCCACTCTCAGCATTTCTTAATTGCCTGTGGTCCTTTCAGTAGAGTGGTGTAGTTGTCAGCTATCTGCCATCCACTTTGGCATGTCTACACTGTTGTTGTTCCTGTTCATGTTGTATTTAGGTGGTCATGTTGGTGAGACTTTAAAGATGTAGCTTCTAAAGAAATGTCTATGAGGCAAAGTCTTATCTTCTGGCTCTTACAATATTTTTCCCTCACCTCCTGTAATGTTTCCTGAGGCTTAGATGCAGGAGTTGTTTTGTAGATATAGCCTTTAGGACTGGGATCCAAAATTCTGTATTTTGATTGGTTGTGTCTGTTGTAAGGCTTTCCATCCATTGTAAAGAGAAGTTTCTTTGATGAGGGGTGAGGTCTATACTTACCTGGGGGTTTATGGACAAATATTAGAGTTTAGTTCAGGATATGCTGCTGGTTAGGAAAATGGTAGTTGCAGGTTCTCCTCCAAGATCCACGGCTTCACTAGCTCTGAGTAATTAGTTACATTTCTAATACCAGGCATAATTTTCATGTGATTGAGTTGGTCTTAAGTTCAATTGCAGAGCTGTTGGTTACCACCAAGGTATGTGTGTCACTACCACACCCTTAGAGTTATGGTATCATGCTGATTGTTATGATGGTTCATATGTCTCAAGGTTGGGAAGGAATTTTGGTTGCTTCCCTTCTTTGGAAGCCTTCATGGTGTCTTCTATTGCCATGAGAACTTGTCTTTAGAGAAGAGGCATTCAGTTCCAGCTCAGAGGACTTTAGGCTGTCTTCAGCAATAAAGATTTGCTTTCCACCTCTGGGAGGAGACCAAGGGCAACATCAATAGTTTGGAATATTTTGGGAGTCTCTTGAATGAACCTGATCAACACCTCAAAATATGGCTTTTCGTGCCTGGTATTGTAGGTTTTGTTAGGTGGTCTCTGGCCTTTGGAAGGAGGATAGAAGAACTGTCAGTTTAGATGAGAAAATTTTATTTATTTAGGGAGATATTTGATAGTATAGTTCCTTATTCCTTTTTCAGACACCCTTCCTATTATTTTATCCTTTACCCTCTTTCCTCTGCCTATATTTATCTCCCCAGTACTAGTTAAAGCCTACAACCTTTTTCCCATTTCCCATATCCAATCAGTTGTACCCCACTGTTCCTATGCCCACTGCTTCTCCACCTCCTGGCAATGGTCCATTTTTATTTTCCTAGCTTCTGTAATTATTTCAGGATATTTACTCACATCTAAGTATTTGGAGGTAGGGTTCTCAGATGAGAGAGAACATGATATGCAACATATTTCTTTCTGTGTCTGAATTTGTTATGCAAAATTCATGATTTCATTTTTCTTTACAAATGAATAGTATTCCATTTTGTATATTTTCATTATTGTTTCATTGGCTCAAAGACATATAGGTTGTACCCTTTTCCTTCCTGTTCTTAGTAGAGCAGCAATGAACATGGCTGAGCAAGTATCTATATAGTATGAGGTTGTGGCCTGTGGGAATATGCTGAAGAGTAGTACAGCTGAATTGGGTAGATTCACTTTTAGCTTTTTGAGAATTTTCCACACTGATTTCCAACAAGACTGATTTTAATTTTTTCATCTTTCTCATACAGAAGCAAAGAACAATGTTCACAAGAACTATTGACAATTACATTATTCAGAAATGTTTTTCTTCATTTATTCTAGCCATTACCTATCTCTCTTATTCTTCTTTTACAAATTTGTTTCTCTAGGAAATACAAAAATAAGGAATCTATAATTAAAATCTTTCACATCCCAAGGACACTACTTTGACCCTTATACATCTATCTTTTAGCATAAATCTATTTATCCTTTTATCCCTTGTATTTATAGCCAAGATGAACATGGAAATATATGCTTGAATATGAGATTGTATCTTCACATTTTAAAGCAATGTCTTAATCATTATAGTTTTAAAAATTAGAACCCAAAGCTTTGCAAACACTGCCTGAAATCTCTATCCTTCATTATCTCCTATAACTGAAACCATTTGCCAGATAAAGATATAGATGTCTGAAGAAGCAAATGAAGAATTAAGGTATTCAGGAATTCTCCACTCAAATGACTTATTTATGCATTCTACTGTGTGTCTTGCTTGCTTTCTCTTACCAAATACATTTTCATGAGAATCTTAAAACTTATGCATCCTTTTCTTGAAGTATAGGCCTGAAAATAATATAGAATTTAGGGTACCTTTTACTTTTATGTATAAATAAACATCATATTACCAACATAAAAGTGTAGAAAAGGTGACCTTAGTTTTTGTCCTGATCTAGAGGGTATGATACAAAAGCCACAATTGTATTGCTTGATTGTGTTGCTAAACTGTTATGTGTGCTCACCTAACTTACAAAGTACAGCTGTCAAATGAATTTACACAATACTTTGGTCCCATGTGACATGTTTCAAAGAAAGAACACCCTAATAAATGTTATTCTTAATAGTGAAAATATCTCTTTATACTGTTCTTTAAGGAAATCACATGTTGAAAGCTTTAATTTGGGGAAAGCACCACAAAATGAGCTTTTTATTTGCAGAATTCCTTCTTTGAATATTCGCTATAAGAAAATGAGCTTCTCATAGTGATCTGTAAATATACAGATGGAATCAGGGACATGGACGTTATCTCCATTTTTAGTTCTAATTAGAATGTTGGTAGTTATAATAAAAACTCCAGTAAGGTTTATCTCAAATCCACTATTCTATAAAATTTAAAATCTTTGAACTTGGTGTATCTTGACATTGTTTGAAAGAGTTTAAAAATTAACATGTGAATGCTTTAAAACTCAACTTACAAAACAATAAACAGGTAAGGAATTGATGGCAATGTTAAAATTGGTAGAAACTAAAATAATATCTAGGTGGCCAATATCACCACTTTTTCTTAAATGGAATGGGAGTGTCACATCTGAATGTATGTGGTCTCAGTGGCCTCTAAACAAGTAAATTGCTTTCTAGTTATGTGAAATCTTGAAGTTACAGGTTTTTGTTTGTTTATTTTTAATATTTTAATTTAATTACATTTCTCCATTCTCTTTTGTCCTTCAAAATCCTCCCAGATAAGCTTGTTCTTTGAATTCTGGACCTCTTTACTCATTAATATGTATTTGTAGAAAAAATATATTTCTAAAATAACCGGTTGAGTCCATATAATGTTACTTGCATGTATGTTTCCAAGGATAACTGTTTGGCACTGAGCAAACAATTTTGCTTTACTCTTCCACAGGAGGATTCCCTCTCCTGCTCACAGTTTTACTCAGTCCTTCATACTGAGTTAAGGCCTCATTGGCTTTTCCTTCCTTGGTTTCATCCTTGTTCAGCTCATATATGAGTGGTCACCTTGGTAATACTTTATAGGTGCCTTACTTAGAGTTTTTGTTGCTGTGAAGAGACACCTTGACTATGGCAAATATTAAAAAGAAAACATTTAACTGGGGTGGTTCAATTACACTTTCGGAGGTTCAGTCCATTATCATCATAGTAGGTATCATGGGGTCATGCAGACAGACATGGTACTGGAGAGGTAGCTGAGAGTGATAATATCTTGCAGGTATCAGGGAGTAGACTAACAGTGACACTTTTTCTTCAATAAGGCCATACTCATTCCAACAGAGCCACACTTTCTAATATTGCCACTCCCTATGATATTAGGGGGACAATGGCATTGAAACTACCACAACAGGTATAGCTTCTGATATCACTAGGAGGCATAATCTAATAGCAAACTCCCTGATCCTCTGACTCCTACAATCATTTCACCTATCTTCCTCTATGTAACTTGATCCTTAGCTATGGGACTGTTTTTGCAGATATATCCACTGGTAATGGGCAGATAGACAGACCAATGATAGATTGCTTTGGGGGATTATGCTGGTTTAACAAATTAGAGCTTGCACATTCTCCTCCGGTAATCATGATTTCACTAGCACTGAATATTTAGCTAAGATTTCTAATACCAGGCATTATATATTATGGAATAAGTTTTAAGTCCAATTAGAGAACTGTTGGTTACCTCCAAGGTATGTGTGCCACTGCTGAACCTGTAAAGTTATCCTGCCATGCTAGTCATTGATATTATTCATAGGCATCATCATTGGGTAAGATTGTTTGCTACCTCTCTCCTTTGGAAGCTTTCATGAGGTATTCTGGCAGCCAAAAACAAGTCCTTGGAAAGGAAACATTCAATCAGTTCCAGATCATGGGTCTTTGGACCCTCTTTTCAAATCATGTGACATCTTCAACAACAGGAGCTTAACAATCCCTCTGAGGGCTGACCAAGGGCAACAGCATCAGGCTGTACACTTTGAGAGTCTCTTAGCCCTGGCCATCCACTCTAAAGAGGGTTTCTTATGTCTGGTATTGCCTGTGAGGTTTTCTGTTGTTGTTTTAGTTGTGTGTGTGTGTGTGTGTGTGTGTGTGTGTGTGTGTGTGTGTGTGTGTGTGTGTGTGTGTGTGTGCGTGTGTGTGTGTGTTTTAAGCTAATGGTTAATAAAAGGATTCATTGTGGCTTTTCTGCTTTTTAGCTGTCTATAATGTTGTTTTACCCATCTGTCCCCTTCCCTGTATTTATATTCCCTTTCCTTCCCTAAGGATCTCTCTCTCCATTTCCCCTCTCAGATCACTTGTATCTTACCATTCCCTTTTACCCTCTTCCAGTCTTCTGTATTTACCTCCCTAAGGAGTGCCATCTTTTGCATTTCCCCAATCAAATGATTTGTGCTCTGCTATTCTCCTCTCTGTTGTTCCCAAAACTCCTTAACCTGGCAATGGTCCTGATTTACTTCACTGGTTTCTGTCGTTACTGTAGGCTCTGTGCTCCTATCTCATGATTTACAGCTAAGAGACTCAAATAAGAGAGAATATCTTTTTTCATTTTTTACCTTGTTCAACATGATTCTTCTCTAGTTCTATCGATTTATCTGAAAAATTGATGATTTTGTTTTTCATTACCGTTGGAAATCATTCCATAATATATTTGGACCACTTTTTTATTATCCTTTTCTTAGTTACAGCACATTTAGGTCGTGTCCATTTCCTAGCTATTGAGAGAAGAGTAGCAATGAACATAATAGAACAAGTAACTCTAGGTTATGATGTTCAATTCTTTGGGAATATGCTAAGGAGTGCTCTTGGTGGGTCACATGGCAGATTTATTTTTAGCTTTTTAGAAAATTCTTTACACTGATTTTCATAGAAGCTATACAAATTTTCAGTCCACCTCTAGAGAATGAGGCTTCCCTTTCCCATACATGCCCTCCAGGATTTGTTATCAATTGTTTGGTTGATCTTTGTCATTCTGACTAGAGGAAGATGAAATCTCAAAGTTGTTCTAATTTTAATTTCCCCAAATTCTAGAGATATTAGACATTTTTTGAGATATTTCTTAGTATTTTTCTTCTTTTGAAAATTTTCTATTCAGGTCTCAATTTATGAACGGGTCATTTTTGACTTTTTTTCAGTACTTACATGTATTCTGGATATTAACTTCTGTGAGATGTATAGCTAGCAGCATTTCCCTCCTATTCTGTTGGCTTCCTATTCACTTGGAAGACTGTTTCTATAGCTGTGAAGATTTGAGTTTCATGAAGTCCAACTTGTCAATTGCTGTCCTGAATTCTTGGGCAAATGGACTCCTACCTATTCAAGAAGTCTTTTTCAACAACTATGTCACATCCTGCCTATATTTTCTCCTTGAAGTTTCAGTGTTTCTGGTTTCTGGTTTGGGTATTTAATACATTTGGAGTTAGGTTTTGTGCAAAGTGAAAGTGAGCAGGTCAACTGTCATGCTTCTGAATGTAGGCATTTTGTTTTACAACACCATTTGTTGAAGATTCTTTCTTTTCTCCAGCATATGCTTGGATGTCTTTGTCAGATATTAAGTGGCTGAAGTTACATTTGTTTGTCTATGGGAATTCAGTTCTGTTCTATTAGTCAATGTGTTTGTTTCTATTTCAATACCATATTGTTTTTATTGCTATGAAACTGTAATGAATCTTAAGATATGAAACTGTAATCTCACTAGTATTGTTTGCTTTGTTTAGAATGGTTTTGGGTATCAGGGTTCTTTTGTGGTTCCCTATGAATTTTAGGATAGATTTTTTTTTTCTATTTCTGTGGGAAGCAAAGATAGAGATTAAAAAAAAAGTGTAATCAATGTTAAATGAAAAATGAACACTTGCTTCCCCTCAGCAGTTTAGTGACAATGTTGCTGGGACTATTCAGTATGAATACCATCTGTCTTTGCCTTTGTGTAGGCAAGTAGTTGCAATAGAGTCTCTGTAGCTCTTATAGAACGTTGACTCCTATGTCTGTGAAGTATCACTATCCTCAAAACTAGCTCTTTGTCTTTGATAAGATGAATGTTACCATAAAAATAACCAATGTGGGAGAAAAGAAACAGAGATTTTGTTGTTTGAACTCTCCATATGATAAAAACTTTTATATTTCTAATTATAATTTTTATCAATAAGGATAGCAAAAATTATGTCTATTTGAAATTCATTCATCTTACAGATTGATTTTTGCCCTAGAAATGGGTATGGTGAGGCCCATACCTCCACCACATATTCCATATTCAGAGGCAAATGCTGAACATTAATTTTAAATTTTCAATTCTCTCTCTCTCTCTCTCTCTCTCTCTCTCTCTCTCTCTCTCTCACACACACACACACACACACACACACACACACACTCATATACACACACATACATACACACTTTCTTCCAGTGTTAATCTCTGTCTCAGCCTCTCTCTTCTGGTGTTCTCTTCCTGTGCTTGAATATTCTCAACTTTTTGCTTCCTCTAACTTTTTCTCAAGTCACCTTACTTTTTGCCAATCTTTTCTCAACTTCTTATTTTTTAAAGAAATCACAGAAATTCAATAACAGCAGCCCTGCCCCTAATCGCAACTTTCAATATTTTATTAGGAAATGAAAGTGAGAGCTGCCTAATGATCCCAGGAGAAGACTCTCCCAATTTAACATAACCTCTAAACAACATTTGAGAGGCAATTTTGTAGGACCACAGTGAAGTGGGAATTACATAGCCACCATTGCAGGAGCAGTTTAAAGTCATATGCATTTTGGTTCCTCTTCTCTGCTTTTAGCACAGCCATGGGGTCTTATAGACATTTGCTTCTGGTACTGCTAGCTTCTCACTTTCATTTTTATTAAAAAACTAACAAGGAGCATTAAGCAGCTCCCTGTTTAATTTCCCATAGAAAAGCAATAGTTTTGAACAGCCCACTGGTGAGGGATATTTAAATGCAAAATTCACAGCTGTGCCAAATGTATGCGCCAGAGCGAAAAAGAGTTTCTTAATATGACAGGTTAATACCATGGATTTTTATTTCATTTGCCACTGAAACTGCTAATCAGAGAGAATTGGACTGTAGAAGCAGAGGTGAAATTGGGCAGTTGTTAAAATACGAAGGACACAGCTTGTCACAAGACCATAGCTTCTCTGGGTGTAATATCATGTTAGCATGGATGTTTTTGAATTGCTCAAAAATTCTTCCCTTGTGGAGATATGCTTGACTAGCCACACTCAAGTGAGACATCTGGAAACTTCCTTTACAGACATGCTAAGTGAATCATGGTTCCATCTAGCTCCAGGCTCAGGCTCTACCTTTCCCCACCAAATAGAGCCACTGCATTAAGGCAAACCTAGAAATGATCTCACAGAAGAGATCTTACTGTCAATCAAAGTACTTGACTTCTATTTGGCTCTAGTTACATGGGTAAAAAGTAAAATACTTGAATATAGAATTGATAATGTTATAAGCACAGGTTTGATGAAAACAATACAAACAAGGCATCTAAACCTAGTGGCCAGCCCTTCCCAGGCCTGCCCTTTAGGAAAAGTCTCTGTCAGCTGGCCTTGTTTTTTTTGTGGGGGGAGGGGCAGAGAAAGGCTTCTAGAGTAGTAACTTCTTGTCTTTCACTTTACATAGACATACACACCATTTGAAAGCTGTGGAATTAATTAAATTGCTTTTGACAGGAGACTGGGCAGAAAGCCCTCAGTTGTCTCCAAGATCATGTGTAAAGCAGTGATGTCTGTGAAATCTCTGCCCAGCCTTCCTCTTAAATAGAAAGATATTGGCAAGACAGACAAGTTCACTTTCAAAGTCAAAATTAACAATATCTTTCCACTCAATAAACAATTCTTAATAATTCTCAGTAAAAGCATCTTTAAAGCCCACTCTACAAGAAACAAAAAACATAGTGATAAAATGACTCCTGATGACATTCCAATACATTCACAAGATCAGTCTTTACTCAGCCATAAGCAGAGGAAACAGGACCCTCTAAATCAACATGATAAAATCTCATATGAGCTCTGTGGTGGGTATTGTGTTCCCTGAAATAAACATATCTGGGGTCAGAGAACAGACAGCCACTAGAACAGAGCCAGAAATGATGGCTAGAAAAACCGGTCAGAGCAAGCCATGGCGGAAGTTGGGCTTTGGTGGTGCATGCCTTTAATCCCAGCACTTGGGAAGCAGAGCCAGGTGGATTTCTGTGTTCAAGGCCACTTTAATCCCAGGGAGTGAGGGCAGAAAGAGAAAGGTATATAAGGCTTGAGGACCAGGAACTAAGTGAGTTAAGCATTTAGTTAGTTAAGCATTTGGCTGGATAAGCGTTCAGGCTTTGGAGCAACACAGTTCAGCTTAGATGCATGTGGAGGAGGACACAGAAGCTTCCCGCCTGAGGAAAAAGGATCACCTGAGGAACTAGCAAGGTGAGGTAGCTGTGGCTTGTTCTGTGTCTCTGATCTTCCAGCAATCACCCCAATAACTGGCCTCAGGTTTGAGTTTTATTAATAAGAATTTTAAGTTTCCTACTACAGAGCTCACAGACACCGGGTCTGCATCAGATCTTCTGAGCATATATTAAGGCTTTCAGCTTAGTGTTTTTATGGGATTCCTGAGTATGTGAAAAAGTGGGTCTAATTCTTGAAACTACCTTTGGGCTCTTTTACTTCTATTATTTTGTCATGTCCAAATCTGTGATGATAGTTTTTATCTTTTTATATTTTATTTTGTTATGTTTTATTATTATTACTCAGAAAACTGTTCTTTTTTTAATGAGAGAAAGGGAGTAGATCTAGATGGGAGGGAAGAACCATCCATCATGTGGAGTTATTGTTTCTTTAATTCAGTTAAACTGTATTTTTACAGTTTTGGACAATGCACAGGGTAGTTGTGCTGGGAATGCAGAAGCACCAAGAGAAGTAACAAGGAACTTAAAGAGAAAAGCACAAATATTCTTTGATTCACAGAATTAATAAATCATATCCCAAGATTTGAAAAGAAAATAAATACCGCTTCAAAAAATATTTTACTCTTATTTAAAATGAAATTTTCCCTGCCTTCACTACTCGAGTTTGAGTATTCAGTTTAAAAGTACAGATCGCCTACTGCTCTAGAGATCCAATATATACCCCTACCCAGAGTCTCATCTCCAGGTCTGTAGCAAGAAACCTACTGCAGCCCCCTTTCTTCTCTGACTCCAAGCCCAAAAGGATCAAAAATGTCTCTCCCAACTTTCCTTCCCCCAACTTACCCCATTATCCCATGTTCCAATTCTAGCAGGCCTTCACTGGGAATTCATCAGCTAAGTAGGAAAAGCAAACATGTAAGCTAACTCAAAACCTCATCACCCCTACTACCATCCAAACCCAACCCCCCATCTTGTCCCAACTCTGCAACAGAACAGCAGCTGCAGCCTTCTTTCACCCTACCCACATCTCCTGGGGATACCAATGTTCATTCCCTCATAACCTCCTCCCTGCAACTTGGTTACTTTATCCCATCCGCAACTCCATAAGGCACCCCCTGCAAACACATGGTCCACTCCTCTCAGGATAACAAGTAGGCTGAAGGCAGACCTACAACTCTCCTACTGCTCCTGAGATCCAATCCCCAAGTTTGATGTCCAGCTCTGTAGCAGGAAACCCCCTGTGATCTCCTTTTCCTCTCTGGACTCCAGCCTCAAAGTTCTCCAAACATACTTATGCCAACTAATCTCAGTATGCCAGCCTCCAAAACCACCAGGAATTCTCTGTCAACATACCAGCTGAGCAGATCAGCAAAACAGGTAACACACACCCATCATACTCTCTGAAAACCAGAAAAGAAACAGAAGCCTAGGAATCAAGCACCCAAGCAAAAAAGACAAACCGAGAAATCAGAACCTAGACTTTTAATCATTCCAAACCCAACTGGCTAGATGCCAACTTTTTAAAATTATATTTGTGTTTTAATTTTATACATCAGCCATGGGTTCCCTGTCCTCCCCCCTCCCACTCCCACGCCCATCTTCCTCCCAAACCCTCCCCTCCATTCCCATCTCCTCCAGGGCCAAGACTTCCCTGGGGATTCATTTAAACCTGATGGATTCAGTACAAGCACATCCAGTCCCCACTTTCCAGGCTGAGCAAAGTGTCCTTGTGTAAACCCAAGGTTCCAAACAGCCAGCTCATGCACTAAGGACAGGTCTCAATCCCACAGCCTGGATGCCTCCCAAACAGTTCAAGCTATTCAATTGTCTCACTTATCCAGAGGGCCTGATCCAGCTGGGGGCTCCACAGCCTTTGGTTCATAATTCATGTGCTTCCATTCATTTGGCTATTTGTCCCTGTGCCTCTCCAATCTTGGATTCAACAATTCACACTCTTGTAGTCCCTCCTCTTTCTCGACAGTTGGACTCCTGGAGCTCCACCTGGGGCCAGGCTCAGGATCTCTGCATCCACTTCCATCAGTTTTCAGATGAGAGTTCCAGCACGACAGTTAGGGTGCTTGGCCATCTGATCACCAGACTAGGTCAGATCAGGCTTTCTCTCAACCATTGCCAGCAGTCTCATAGGATGTATCATTGTGGATTTCTGGGGACCTCTCCAGCACTCTGGCTATTCCTTTTCTCATGTGGTCATCATTTATCATGGTCTGTTATTCCTTGTTCTCCCTTTCTGTTCTTGATCAGCTGGGATCTCCTGCTCCCCAAGACATTTAAGGAATTGCTCAACATCCCTAATTATTCAGGAAATGCAAATCAAAATGACTCTGAGATACCACCTTGCACCTGTCAGAATGGCTAAGATCAAAAACACAGAAGACAGCTTATGCTGGAGAGGATGTGGAGCAAGGGTAACTCTCCTCCACTGTTGGTGGGAATGCAAGCTTGTACAGCCACTTTGGAAATCAATATGGCGCTTCCTTAGAAAATTGGGAATCCATCTCCCCTAAGACCCAGCTGTAGCACTCGTGGGCATATACCCAAGGAATGCTCAATCATACCACAAGGGCATTTGCTCAGCTATGTTCATATCAGCAATTTTTGTAGTAGCCAGAACCTGGAAACAACCTAGATGTCCTTCAGCTGAAGAATGGGTAAAAAAATATGGTACATATACACAATGGAGTATTACTCCACAGAGAAAAACAATGACATCATGAGGTTTGCAGGCAAATGGATAGATCTAGAAAAAATCATCCTGAGTGAGGTAACCCACACTCAGAAGGAAAAAAAATGGTATGTACTCACTCATAGTAGGATACTAGATTTAAAACAAAGATGACTAGACTTCTACACAACTCCAGGGAGGCTACCTAGAAAACAGGACCCTAGGAAAGACACAGGGATTGCCCAATGACAGAGAAATGGGTGAGATCTACATGAACAACCTGGACAACAGTAGGAGTAATGAAGGGCAAGGTTTGAGGGCTAGATGCCAACTTAAAAACACAATCAATAACAGCCAAGGCAAAATGTTTCCAGCAGGGCATAGGTGCCCTACCACCTCAGGCCCTAAATATTGCAACAGAGCTGATAACACAAGAAAAAGACCTTAAAACAAATTACACAAAGATGAGAGAGGTCTTTAAAGGGAAAATGAGTGAATTTCTAAAAGAAATCCTGGAAACCAAGAACAAACAATTGAAGCAAATGAATAAACCACATTTACAAAGCCAACAAAACACAAACAGTTGAGGGAAATGAATACAACCTTTCAAGACTTGATAATGGGAATATAAACAATAAAGAAAATATAAACCAAGGGAATTCTGGAAATAAAAATTTTAAGGATTCAAACAGGAACTACAGAGGCAAACATCACCAACAGAATACAAGACATAGAAGAAAGAATCTCTGGCATTGAAGATACAACACAAGAAACAGATACATCAGTTAAAGAAAATGTTATTTCTAAAAACTCCCAGCAAAAATTTCCAGGAAATCAGAGATACATAAAAAGACCAAACACAAGAATAATAGGAATAAGAGAATAACTCCAGCTTAAAGACCCAGAAAATGTTTTCAACAAAACCATAGAAGAATTTTTTTTTTCTAAACTAAAGAAGGTGATACCAATAAAAGTACAAGAACACCAAATGGATTGTACCAGTAAAGAAAATCCCCTTTGTTTCAATAGGTCCCATTGATTGATTGTTTCTCTCAGTGTCTGTGCTACTGGTGTTATATTTAGAAAGTGCTCTCTGGTGCCAATGCATTCAAGACTACTTCCTACTTTCTCTTCTATCAGGTTCAGAGTAACTGGATTTATGTTTAGGTCTTTGATCCACTTGGACTTATGTGGTGGGTATTGTGTTCCCTGAAATATTGTGTGTCCCCCGAAATAAACTTATCTGGGGTCAGAGAACAGACAGCCAGTAGAACAAAGCCAAAAATGGTGGCTAGAAAATGGGTTAGAGCAAGCCATAACAGAAGTTGGGCGATGGTAGCATACGCCTTTAATCCCAGCACTTGGGAGGCAGAGTTAGCCAGATCTCTGAGTTCAAGGCCACTTTAGAAACAGCTAAGCATGGTGACCCACGCCTATAACCCCAGAAACTCAACCTTTAAACCCAGGGAGTTGGAGCAGGAAGAGAAAGGTATATAAGGCGTGAGGACCAGGAAGTAGAGGAGTAAAAGCATGTAGGGAGTTAAGCATGTAGTTGGTTAAGCATTTGGCTGAATAAGCATTCAGGCTTTGGAGCAAAACAGTTCAGCTGAGATTCATATAGAGGAGGACTCAGAAGCTTCCAGCCTGAGGAAACAGGATCACCTGAGGAACTACCAAGGGGGGAAACTGTGACCTGTTCTGATTCTCTGATTTTCCAGCATTCACCCCAATAACTGGCCTCAGGTTTGATTTCATTAATAAGACCTTTTAAGATTCCTACTACAGACTTAATTTTTGTGCACAGTGAAAGATATGGATCTATTTGCAGCCTTCTACACCTTGACATCCAGTTATGACAGCACCATTTGTTGAAGATGCTCCCTTTTTTCTATTGTACATTTTTGGCTTCTTTGTCAAAAATTATATGGTCATAGGTGTGTGGGTTAATGGCAGGGACTTCAATTTGATTTAATTGGTCCACATGTTGGTTTTTAGGCCAGTATCAAGCTGGTTTTATTATGGTATCTCTATAGTAGAGCTTGAGGTCAGGGATTGTGATGCCTCCAGAGGTTGTTTTATTGTACAGGATTCTTTTGGCTATCCTGGGTTTTTTGTTTTTCCATATGAAGTTGATTATTATTCTGTCCAGTTCTGTGAAGAATTGTGTAGGTAATTTGATGGGGATTGTGTTGAATCTGTATATTGCTTTTGATAAGATTGCCATTTTTACTATGTTAATCCTGCCTATCCATGAGCATGGGAGATCTTTCCATTTTCTGACATCTTCTTCAATTTCTTTTTTCAGGAACTTAAAGTTCTTGTCATATAGGTCCTTCACATGCTTAGTTAGAGTAACCCACAGGTATTTTAAATCATTTATAGCTATTGTAAAGGGTGACGTATCTCTGATTTCCTTCTCAGCCTATTTGTCTATTGTATATAGGAGGGCTCCTGATTTTTTGAGTTGATCTTATATCCTGAGATGTTGCTGAAGGTGTTTATAAGCTGTATCAGTTCCTTGGTTGAATTATTGGGGTCACTCATGTATACTATCATGTCATCTGCAAATAGGGAAAACTTGACTTATTCCTTTCTAATTTGTATCCCCTTAGTCTTCTTATGTTGTCTTATTGCTCTGGCTAAAACTTCAAGTACTATATTGAGTAAGTATGGGGAGAAGGGACAGCCTTACCTTGTTAATGATTTTAGTAGTATTGCTTTGAGTTTCTCTCCATTTAATTTGATGTTGGCAGTTTGCTTGCTGTATATTGCCTTTATTATATTTAGCTATGTTCCCTGCATTCCTGATTGCTCCAAGACCTTTATCATGAAAGGGTGTTGGATTTTGTCAAATGCCTTTTCTGTGTCTAGTGAGAAGATCATGAGTTTTTTTTCTTTGACAGCCTACAGAATGGGAAAGTGTCTTCACCAACCCCACATCTGACAGAGGGCTGATATCCAGAATATATAAAGAAATCAAGATATTAGACATCAAAATTCCCAACAGTCCAATTAAGAAATGGGCTATAGAACTAAAAAGAGAATTATCAACAGAGGAAGCTCAAATGGCTAAAAGACATTTAAGGAATTGCTCAACATCCCTAATTATCTGGGAAATGCAAATCAAAACGTCTCTGAGATACCACCTTACACCTTTCAGAATGGCTAAGATCAAAAATACAGAATACAGCTTATGCTGGAAAGGATGTGGAGCAAGGGGAACTCTCCTCCACTGTTGGTGGGAATGCACTTTGGAAATCAATATTGTGCTTCCTTAGAAAATTGGGAATCCATCTCTTCCAAGACCCAGCTGTAGCACTCATGGGCATATACTGAAGGAATGCTCAATCATACCACAAGGGCATTTGCTCAGCTATGTTCATATCAGCATTGTTTGTAATATCCAGAACCTGGAAACAACCTAGATGCCCTTCAACTGAAGAATGGATAAAGAAAATATGGTACATATACACAATGGAGTACTACTCTACAGTGAAAAACAATGACATCATGAGGTTTGCAGGCAAATAGATGGATCTAGAAAAAAATCATCATGAGTGAGGTAACTCATACTCAGAATGATGAACACGGTATGTACTCACTCATAGTTGGATACTAGATGTAAAACAATGATGACTAGACTATCACACAACTCCAGGGAGGCTACCTAAAAAACAGGACTCTAAGAGAGACACAGGGATGGCCCAATGACAGAGAAATGGATGAGATCTACATGAACAACCTGGATGACAGTGGGAGTAATGAAGCACAAGGATCAGTGGAAAGAAAGCTTAGGGGAGCAGGAGATCCCAGCTGGATCAAGAACAGAAAGGGAGAACAAGGAATAACAGACCATGATAAATGATGACCACAGGAGAACAGGAAGAAGCAAAGTGCTAGAGAGGGCCCCAGAAACCCGCAATGATGCATCCTATGTAGACTGCTGGCAATAGTCGAGAGAAAGCCTGATCTGACCTAGTCTGGTGATCAGATGGCCAAACACCCTAACTGTCATGCTGGAAATATCATCCAATAACTGATGGAAGTGGATGCAGAGATCCTCAGCCTGGCCCCTGGTGGTGCTCCAGGAGTCCAATTGTCGAGAAAGAGGGGGGACTGTAAGAGTGTGAATTGTTGACACCAAGATTAGAAAGGCACAGGGACAAATAGCCAAATGAATGGAAACACATGAATTATGAACCAAAAGCTGTGAAGCCACCAACTGGATCAGGCCCTCCAGATAAATGAGACAACTGAATAGCTTGTTCTGTTTGGGAGGCACCCAGGCAGTGAGACCTGGACCTATCCTTAGTGCATGAGCTGGCTTTTTGGAACCTTGGGCTTACACTGGGACACTTTGCTCAGTCTAGGAGGAGGGGACTGGACCTGCCTGTACTGAATTGAATCCCCAGGGGAGTCTTGGCCCTGGAGGAGATGGAAATGGAGGGAGGGACTGGGAGGAAGGTGGGGGTGGGTGTGAGAGGGAGGAGGACAACAGAACCCATGGCTGATGTGTAAAATTAAAACACAAATATAATAAATAAAAAAGGAGAAAAAATAATAGGAACCAATAATCATTGGTCATTGATGTCTCTCAACATCAATGGTCTGAATTCCCCAATAAAAAAGACTCAGACTAACAGAATGGATGGCAAAGCATGATTCATCCTTTTGGTGCATACAAAAAACACACCTCAACATCAAGGATAGACATTATCCTTGAGTAAATGGTTGGGAAAAGCTATTACAAGCAAATAAACCTAAGAATCAAGCAGGTGTAGCTATTTTAATATCTAACAAAGAAGACTCCTAACCAAACCTAATCAAAAGAGATGGAGAAAGGCAGTACATACTCACCAAAGGAAAAGTCTAGCAAGTGGATATTCCAATTGTTAACATACATGCACCAAATACAAGGACACCTAACTTCGTAAGAGAAACACTACTAAAACTTAAATCATATATTGACCCTCACATACAGATACTGGACAACTACAATAGCCTACTCTCACCAATGGACAGGTCATCCAGATAAAAACTAAAGAGAAATGCTGGAGCTAGCAGACATAAACCAAATGGACCTAACAGATATTTACAGAACATTTAACCAAACACAAAATCATATACCTTCTTCTTTAGACTTCATAGATCTTAAATCAAAATTGGCCAAATACACAGATACAAATCAAGTCCGCACAGATACAAGAAAATCTAAATAACTCCCTGAGTCCTATCTAACCTCTATGAATTAAAGCTAGATATCAAAAACAATAGAAAGCTTACAAACTCATGGAAATTGAACAACTCTCTAGAAAAAAAAAAATAAAATGTGTAAAGACAGATATAAAGAAAGAAATTAAAGACTTTCTAGAATTCAGTGTAAATTGAATACATGGTATAACCAAACTTATGGGACACAATAAAAATAGTACAAAGTGGAAATTTGATAACATTAAATATTTCCATTTAAAAAAATGGAGAGCTCTCAAACAAGCATATGGCATACCTTAAGGGCATACCTGAAAGCTCTAGGACAAAAGGAAGTAACCACCCCTAAGATGAGTAGAGAGCAAGAAATGATCAAACTCAGTGCTGAGAATAATGAAATAGAAACAAAGAGAACAATGAAATGAAATAAAAAGTTGGTTCTTTGAGAAAATCAACAATATAGATAAACCTTTATCCCAACTAACTGGAAGGCACAGAGTATAACCACATTTACAGATTCAGCAATGAAAAATGGGGATATAAAAAGAGACACCAAGGAACTTTAGAGGATCATTAGTTTAAAAACCTGTACTCCACCAAACTGGGAAGTCTAAAAGAGATGGATAATTTTCTTAATAGGTATTAATTATTAAAGTTAAATCAAGATCAGATAAACAATTTAAACAGACCCATAAACCCTAGTGAAATAGAAGCAGTCATTAAGTCTCCGAAATTAAAAGTGGGGGGGCAGATGGTTTTAGCACAGAATTCTACATTTTCAAAGAAGAGTTAATGTTATCAATATTTCTCAAATTATTCCACAAAATAGAAACAGAAGGAACACTGCCAAATTCAATTCCAGAGGCAACTGTTACCCTGATATCCAAACATAAAGACCCAACAAAGGAAGAGAGTTACAGACCAATTTCTGTTATGAACATAGATGAAAAATACTCAATAAATCACTTGCAAACCAAATCCAAGAGCAACATAAAAAAGATCATCCACCATGATCAAGTTGACTTCATCTCAGAGATGCAGAAATGGTTCAATATATGAAAATCATTCAGTATAACCCACCATATAAACAAATTGAAAGAACACACATACACATGTTCATCTCAGTAAATATAGTAAAGGCCCTTTGCAAAATCCATCATACTTTCATGATAAAAGTCTAGGAGATATTAGGGATACAAGAACATACATAAACATAATAAATATAATTTAACAAAGCTATAGCCAACATCAAATTAAATGGTAAGAAACTCAAAGCAGTTTCCCTAAAACAAGAAACAAAACAAGGTTGTCTACTCTCTCCATATCAATTCAGTATAGTTCCTGAAGTTTATCTAGAGCAATAAGACAACTGTAGGAGATCAAGGGAATACAAACCAGAAAAAAAGAAATCAAAGAATCATCATTGGCAAATGATATGATCGTATACACAAGTGACCCTAAAAATTCCACAACTGATAAATATTTTCAGTAATGTATCTGGATACAAGATTAACTAAAAACAGTCAGTAGCCCTCATATGCACAAATGACAAACAGAATAAGAACAAAATCACAGAAACAACCTTTCATAATAGCATATATATATATATATATATATATATATATATATATATATATATATATATATCAGGGTAACATTTTTGTTTGTTTTTTGAGACAGGGATTCTCTGTGTAGCTTTGTGCCTTTCCTGGAACTTACTCTGTAGACCTCAATCTCACAGAGATCCTGCCTCTGCCTCCCAAGTGCTGGGATTAAAGGTATGTGCCACCAATGCCCAGCCTCTTGGGGTAACTCTTAATAAACAAATGAAAGAGTTGTACGATAAAAACTTCATGCACCAAGGACAAGTCCTGGTCCCACAGCCTGGGAACCTCCCCAAACAGATCAAGCTATTCTATTGTCTCACTTATCCAGAGGGCCTGATCCAGCTGGGGGATCCACAGCTGTTGGTTCATAATTCATGTGCTTCCATTCGATTGGCTATTTGTCCCTGTGCTTTTTGCAATCTTGGATTCAACAATTCATGTTCTTGCTGTTTGGAACCTTGGGCTTACATAGGGACACATGCTCAGCCTGGAAGGAGGGGACTGGACCTGCCTGTACTGAATCCACCAGGTTTAAATGAGTCCCCAGGGGTGTCTTGGTCCTGGAGGATATGGGAATGGTGGGGAGGGGCTGGGGGGAAGGTGGGGGTGGGGGCGGGAGGAGGGAGGACAGGGGAACCTATGGCTGATGTATAAAATTAAAACACATAATAGTAATTAAAAAAAAACAACTTCAAGTCAGACATACATAAAAGAAAAAAATGACAAAATGCAAATAGAATCATATCAATTATCCTAAACAAAACCACAAAACCAGATACACTGTACATGATAGAAGAGACAGTGTGGAATATCCTTGAACACATTGGCTCAGAAAACAGCTTACTGAATAGAACACTAATAGTACAGGCATTAAGATCAACAATTAATAAATGAGACATCTTGAAACTGAAAAGCTTCTTCTGTAGGACAAAGAAACCCAACAGGACAAATTAAAAGCCTATTGAAAGGGAAAAGATTTTAACCAACTACAAATCCAATAGAGGGCTAATATTCCAAATTAAAATATAAAGAACTCAAGAGATTAGATATTTAAAAAGATCCAATTTAAAAATGGGATACCACTCTAAACAGAATTCTCAATAGAGGAAACTCAAGTGACTGATAAACACTTTAAAGAAATCTCTAACATCTCTAGCCATCAGGGAAATGCAAATCAAAATTATCTTGATATTCTGTCTTACACTTGTTAGAATGGCTAAATACTATAATACAAGTGACAGCTAATGCTGGTGTGGATTTGGAGCAAGGAAAACAGTCTTCCATTGCTGCTTACACAGCCCCTCAGAAAGTTGGGAACTGATCTACCTCAAGATCCAGCTATACCACTCTTGGACATATACCCAAAGGATGTTCCATCCTTCTACAAGGATACTTGCTCAACCATGTCATTGTGGCTTCATTCATAATAGCTAAAAACTTGTGACAACCTAGATGTCCCTCAAGAAAAGAACAGATAAAGAAAATGTGGTGTACTTGCAAAATGGAGTATTACTCAATGTGTTTTTTTTTTTTTTAATGACATCGTGAAATTTCCAGGCGAATGGATGGAACTAGACCAAATTCATCCTGAATGAGGTAACTCAGACCCAGAAAGATAAATATTGAATTTATTCACTTATAAGTAGATATTAACCATTAAATAATGCTAAACAATCTACAATCCATAGACACAGAGATCTTAGGTGTAGATGAAGGGATTTGGGGAAGAGGGTGACACATAAATATCCATGGGAGAGTCAAGTTGATTAATGGGTAGAGTGTGTGCTGGTGGGGAAGCAAATGGGAGGATCAAGTGTGGAGGGAAGGGGAGACAAACTTGAGGAAAGAATGTGGAGACAGCTGGTATTATAGAGCATTTGAGGAATGGTATAAAAATCTAGTGTACTGGAGATTCTCTAAAATATATAAATGTGATCCACATGAGTTCTCTTGATAATGGGGGAGATGGTATTCCAACTACCTATCTTCTGTCACTAGAGGAGGCTTGCAATGCCTAGACTGGGTTGCATTCAATTGATTTGTTGCTCATGATTGACCGATGGAAATCCTAAACATCCAAGGCTACTGTTAAGGCAATTTATTGCTCTCTGCAAACTGACAGTGGAACACCATTGCTGAGGACAACAGCCACAGAACTGATTGATCATAGAGCCTTTACCCCTACCTTTTAGTGTCTTTGGTGTAGGGAGGTACTCTGAAGGTTACCAAAAGAGAAACTTAAACACCACCAAAAGCAACAAAGCCTTAGACCTTTGGCAATCTGTCCTGCCTGCAAGATATGCTAGGGGCAATGGTGGCACAGAACTTGGGGAAGTAGCCAACCAACATCTGATTCAACTTAAGTCTGATCCCTCTCCAGGAGACAGAATCCATAACTGACATTGCTTGGGTGACCAAAAACTAGAGACTACATAATCTAGAGACCTAGTGTAGAACTAAATGCCATGTGTAAAAAAGGTATCAATAAAATGAATCCTAATGATATTCTTCTATAATCATAGATCAGTGATTATTCAGTTATCATCAACCAGAGAAGCTTCCCTCTGCAGCAGACAGTAACAGTTGCAGAGATCCACAGCCATGCATTACCCAAAGAGAGAGTCCTTGGAATACACAGCTCTAAATGTGACATCTCCATCAAATCCCTGCCCTTGGAGTCCAGGAAACACCAAGGATTAATAGGTGGAAAGAGTTTAAGAATCAGAGGGGATGGAGGACAGCAAGAGTATAGTGCCCTCTGAATCTACTGTGAAAGGCTCCTGGGGTGTGTTTATGAGTGGGTCTCTGATTCTTGTGCCTGCACTTGGGACTCTTTTCCTTATGTTGTATTGTTTTGATGTGATAGTTTGTGTTTTATATCATTTATTTTGTCGTGTTTAACTGTTATCTCCTGTAAGACTCTTCTTTACTGATGAAAGATAGAAAGGGAGTGGGTCCAGAGGGAAGGGGAGATAGGGAGAAACTTGGGGGAGTAAAGGAAGGGAAAATTAGGATGTTTTTATGAAAAATGAATATATTTTCAATAAAGAAAACAAATTTTAAAAAATTTTGAGACCTGGTGCTGTCTAAATACTACCAGAATGTGAACCAAGCATTTAGACATTTTTCTGTAAATAAGGGGGCAATGACTACAGATGAAAATGAGTTCCCAAAGAAAGCAAAGTTCCACACAGATACAAAGTGGGTGTACATGGTGCCACAGGAAAAGGAGGAAAATGTTTTCTCTAAGCTATGTTCTGGTAGCTTGGGAGAACAGATCTGTGCTTTAAATTTAATTCTCTCATCTGCTACACAAACTTCTTGAAGACATTATCAGAATGGGTGATGTTTTTGATAAATTGAAAAGGCTGTTTTCAAATATTGTACAGTTCCTATTTTTGTTAATAAAAATATAGAAGTTAAAGTTTGAAGATAGAGTTCACAAAAGAGAAATAAAAAAGAAATATATCCATAGAAATAACTAATTAAAGGAGATACCAAAAAACAAACAAAAAAGAAACATTTTTTTTTCCTTCCCAAGAAGGAAACAAGTAGATCATAGATGACTGTAAAAAGAAACCTATTGTAGGATGACACTGTTCTTGTTGTTCACTGCCCTTGTGTATACATAATGCAGCACTTAACATCTGAGGATGACATAGTCTATTATATACATGTCAGGGATCACAGTTAAGTGTTATATGAAACTGAATTTTGGGAACTTGCTCAACTATGTCAGTGATAATAAAACATGAACTTTTATATTCAGATGTCAAGCTTTTTATCTAAAATCTAAAATGTTTTTAACTTCCAAGTTACAACTTTAGATTTCAAATTTCTTTTTTCTAATTCTCTATTGTTGTCCTTTTGCAAAGAATCTTCCATGCTCACACCCTTAACACAGTATGTCCATGCAGGAGAAATAGCCCTTGGTTCAACCTAAGAAAGTACCACTGAGAATTTAATTTCTGAGTATAAAGATAAAGCTGTACAAAGTTAATATATTGAAAATCTCATCTTTTGCTTCTCCTCTTCCCTCTTCCTGCAAACCCAAAAGCATAAGCTGTATGCATGTACAAAGCCTTCTCTTTTATTTCTGTCCTTTATTGCTGAATAGCTACAGCTTTAACACTTTGCAAACAGAGTACCTGGTGTTTGTATCTAAACTTAAAGGCTAGGAGATATATCTCATTCCTATCTACTGGCATTGAAATTTTCTTCAACAAGAAAATAGTGGCATCAGCAAGATTTTTCAATGTACAAAAACTTGAGCCTGCCTTTATTCCACATCAATTCAGCAATCATTTATGAACAAATTCCCTTTGTGAGACATCAGAAATCAGGGAAGTTTCTGATCTTAAAATATAAAGCTATAGTGATATTTGGAACATTTACACAAAAGGAATCAGCCTGAAGAGAGTGATATTACCAGGAGAGTTCCCAGATCCCAGCTTATCAAGGGAGGGAAATGATTGATTCACATGTCCAGTAACCGAATTGATCAGATGGGGCTCCTATGAATATTATTGCCTTCCCAGTCTCTGAGTTCTAGCAAGGTTAGCCCAACCTAAGAGCCTGGGACAGGAATGATATAAGCAGATGCAAAGTTCCAGCTAAGTCCCACCTTCTCCTGGAACTTCCCAAAGAGCTAGATTTGTCTTCTCAGTCCTGAATCTCTGAGTAACCTAGCATGGACTAGCCCCTAAGGGCGAATGAAAACAGTACCTCAGGCTGTAGATGCCATGTCTACATCCCACCCCGTCAGACCTTCATATCTTACCCATCCTCCCACCCTGAACACACACAACCTTCCCAAGAGCTCATTGAAGAATGATCAGACAAAAGACACAGATACTTGCTTCTACCTGGTGAAAAAAAAAAAAAAAACGAGAAAAGACACTCAAAATATCTTCAAGCTAAATGGCAGGATTATTTTCCATACATGCCCTGTCCACAAAAACTAGAGGAAGTGCCTCTTGTTTTTGATGTATAGATTTGAACACAATTCATGAAGAAAAATGAAGAATCATGGAGAAATATTTACAATGAAGCAAATCTCAGGAAGCTATCTCTAATGAAATGAAGTTCTATGGCTTATCTATTGAATAATTAAAAGTCATTGTCATAGGATGCTTATCAATATAAATAAAATAATAAATTGTAGTTGAAGATCTTCTCTCCAGGTGCCACCAAGCCCCAGCAGTCCCACAACCCACGTATAAAATAATCACTGAGACGCTTATATTATTTACAAATTGTATGGCCATGGCAGGCTTCTGGTTTTCTAGTTCTTCTATCTTAATTAAGCCATTTCTATTAGTCTATACTTTGCCACTTGGTTTGTGGCTTACCTGTACCTTACATCTTCCTTGTCATGGCGGTGGCTGGCAGTGTCTCTCTGCCCCAGCCTTCACTTCCCAGAATTCTCCTCCTCCTTGTCCCACCTACCCTATCCTTCCTGCCTGGCTACTGACCAATCAGCACTTTATTTATTTTAATCAATCAGAGCAACACATTTGACATACAGAACATCCCACAGCAATAAATAAAAATCAGAACTTCATATGAGAAGTTCCAGAGAATATCTAGAATATATGAGATATGAGAATATCCAGATATATTAAGTAGGAATCTTAGATGTATACTGAAACAAAAATTCACTGTAAGAATTGCATAAAAGTCATGACAACACAGAGGAAATAAAACATGAGCTCAAACATACACAGTTGACAATAAATTAGACAGAAGAACAAAGAAAAACAGACCAAAATAACAAGGAAAGAATAGGGGATGTTTGGACCCATCAAAAAGACTAGTTTAGACAAAACTGAAAACATGAAATACAGCATCAAAAGTATACCTAGAAAAATAGTAACCAAAGATTTCCTAAAGCTCTGTGAAGAAAATGGACAACCAGGTCCAAGTCTTTTGAAATGAGACATACCTAAAGAAATCCATGTAAAGATTCATTAGATTCAAATCACAGATTGCAAAAACAAAGTAAGAATCTTTGAGAAGTAAGAGGAAAGCATAAAGGAAACTTTAAACCAAGTGGGATACATGAGGGTAGGAGAGAGTTCTGCCTTTTATCTTATGGGGGAGATGAAATATCAACATGTAAAAGACAGAAATGAGAATTTTGTTTTATGCCACAGAGAAAGGAAATCAATCTAAAATGTTTTGCAAATAAATGTAAGATGAAGTACTCTAAAAGTCTTCCAAGAAAATCTATGGTACTATGGGGTTTCTGTAGTGATATCATGGATCTGACACCTATAAAACAAGCAAAAAGAGAAAAAAGAAAGATGGAATAACTCAAACTAAAATGTTCCATACAGAAAATGAAACAAAAGTAACACACAGAAACACAAGCCTAGGCATTTATAAAGCACATACATGATTAATTTCTAAAATATAAATGAAAAGGAAGCATGGCATCCCAAAGCCTGAGGGACAAAGAAGCTGAAAGATGGTATGAGCTAGAAGGTATGGAGGACTGTTAAAAAACAGTGCTTTCCAGAAAAACAAGGTGATTGCACATACACACTTACCTTGGTGATGGTTGCCTATACAGGACCTCCCCAGAAACAAGTCAGTCAAACTTCCAGCAAGGACTGGAAAGTGGCTTATGTGGCCCCACCCCTAGCCAAGAAGCTGTTGGCAACTAATGACTCCTGATGGAGAGAAAGTCAATTTTTTTCAGGGATCTTGTCCTAGGTAGGTTGTTCCTGATCCCATCAATGCCCTCATGTACTTGTGCATATGGGCAGAATTAATTGGATTTAGTGGGTTAAAAAGAGAGGAGATGAAGTTGGGAGGGAGAGATGGTAGAGGGAGGAGTTGGATGGGTAAGTGGGGGATATATACGTATTAAATTCTCAAAGAATAAATTACAAACACAATTTAGAATATGATTCCTATAGAAAAGTTCTCAAGAGAAAAAATTTAAAATGGACTGACTTAAAAGTAGACTTGTATAGGCATAGCTCCACAGACAAATATAGCATATGAAATGTTGTGTGATATTTTCCAAAAGGATAAAATTTCATAAATCTTCCCAAATTTTTGTTTCTGCTCTTCTCTACAGACATATAAGGCAAATGGTCTTTTTGTAGTCCAAGTTCAATTAAAAATTAAAACTGGCTTTGGAGTTGGAGTTTGGCTCTCTCCTTCTCTAAACCCAAGTATATTTGTTAAAGAAAAATCCAAAATCTCTGTCTCATGTCAGAAGAGCCACCTGATGTGGGACAAAAGGAAAACCAAAATGAAAGGAATATTTTATTGCTACTAATCTCATAATCCTTTTGTTTTATTTTGACTCTTTAAAACTTTTCTTAAGGTACAAAAATTATCTCAAAATTTATAATATATGTGTATATATATAACTTTTCTGATGTGATATTAGTGGTCATATAGAGTACTAATTCTAGAAAAAGGCTTAATATAACTTTCTGTACATGATTTTGGGTTTTAGTCTCTGTCAGATAACTAGAAATTACATCTTTGTACTCTGAATGTACTTAACAAATTGTGATCCTTTAACCACTCCAAGATCTGCTGCATATAACATTTAAAATGTTTAAGTTCTCTGCACTTAACCATGACAATTTCTAGCAGCAACCTTTGAAGTCTCCAAAAGGATGATGGAACCCCACAACAACAATTCCACTTGGATTATGGTAATGCCACTAAGCTGACAAACACCACCAAAAAAATCAGGTTTGGACTGCAAACTACTCAGGACAATTTCAAGGTGACTAGATGAATTGGTCCAACCTCATGCACTACACCAGCCAGAACTTCATATAAGCCCAACACATTCCCATTACACATAAACTGGCAGCAAATGATACAGCTTGACCATTATTTCAATTTTATCAGGGTCCCTCAGAGAACCATCAACCCCAGACAGCAGGAAGGAATCAACATAACATGATGCCCACATTTTTTTTGTTATTTATTATATTTGTGTTTTAATTTTACACATCAGCCATGGGTTCCCCTGTCCTCCCCCTACTGCCCCCGACCCCACCGTCCCCTCAGTCCCTCCCCTACATTTCCATCTCCTCCAGGACCAAGACTCCCCTGGAGATTCATTTCAACCTGGTGGATTCAGTACAGGCAGGTCCTTCCAGGCTGAGCAAAGTGTCCCTGTGTAAGCCCAAGGTTCCAAACAGCCAGCTCATGCGCTAAGGATAGGATCGGGTCCCACTGCCTGGGTGCCTCCCAAACAGTTCAAGCTATTCAATTGTCTCACTTATCCAGAGGGCCTGATCCAGCTAGGGGCTCCACAGCCTTTGGTTCATAATTCATGTGGCTGGCTTCCATTCTTTTGGCTATTTGTCCCTGTGCCTCTCCAATCTTGGTCTCAACAATTCACACTCTTACAGTCCCTCCTCTTTCTCAACAATTGGACTCCTGGGGCCTGGCTGAGGATCTCTGCATCCACTTCCATCATTTATTGGATGAGAGTTCCAGCACAACTGTTAGGGTGTTTGGCCATCTGATCATCAGACTAGGTCAGATCAGGCTTTCTCTCAACCATTGCCAGTAGTCTACAGAGGATGTATCATTGTGGATTTCTGGGGACCTCTCTAGCACTCTGCCTATTCCTGTTCTCATGTGGTCATCATTTATCATGAGCTGGCTCAGTGTGGGCTGGAAAGATGGCTCAGTGGTTAAGAGCACTGACTGTTCTCCCAAAGGTCCTAAGTTCAAGTCCCAGCAACCACATGGTGGCTCACAACCACCTGTAATGAGATCTGCTGCTCTCTTCTGGCCTGCAGGTACACATGCAGGCAGAATACTGTATATGTAATAAATAAATCTTGAAATGGATGAGATCTACATGAACAACCTGGACAGCAGTGGGAGTAATGAAGGGCAAGGTACAAGGGAAAGAAAGCTTAGGGGAACAGGAGATCCCAGCTGGATCAAGAACAGAAAGGGAGAACAAGGAATAACAGATGCCAACATTCTTAAGAGGTGGGGTGGGTGGGGTGGATGGTTTTGGGTCATTCAATGGATTATGGATATTTGTCATTGTTTAGGGGGACTACTTACAAGTTGTTATTGGTAATGGTCAGAAGAAAAAGGCCGAACAAAGGAGATTAGATTCAGGGATCTCATTTTGAAAAGGAAAAACGGGGATATAGAAATAATAGACTAAAAGAATAGACTATTGAATCTACTTTTAAGCCAAAATAAGCAATTCCTAGTCTTAAATTACTTTATATTAATATTGTTTTTTTATATTGATACAAATTTGAGATTATTTTTGTTATACTGTGTAGATATTTCTACTCTTGTTAAAGATATTTTTATATTGATGTAAGTTTAAGGTTATTTTTGTTAGAACATGCTGTACATAGGTTTCTACTCTCATTTAAGATACTGTACCTATGCAGATCATTAAATAATGTAATGTAAATTTCTAGTCTTTGAAAGTTATTATTATAAACTATTTAGGACAATAAAGAAATACAGGTTAGTAGTAAGTCACCTATTACAATCAAATTTATAGTCATGTTAGGCTTGTTTTCATGGTCAAACAGAGGTACATTTTAGATAAATAGATGGTTTTCAAACACTTCAGAGATCTACAGATGTTTTAGCAAGGTTTTTTTAATGGCAATGAAACATGTCTGCTCCTGGCAGCACCAATCAATGGCCATTGAAGAAACTCCATATGGAGTATACTTTCTTTGTGGCAAAAGTTAGCCACTGGCCAAGAAATTGTCCTTACCTCAACTGCTGACAGTATTTTGTCCAAATGACAAGCAGGACACAAAAGATCATGACTTCCCAACTTTGCCACAATTAAACCGGACAGTTCTTCAAAATTCCTGCTTCACCAAAATGTCTGCCAGATATTCTAGGCCTGTAGGCCAAAGATGGATGCCCCAGTGTTACAGAGGAACCTTGGGTGACTGTCCAGGCAGCCAGCTGTTTCTGTCATTCCTTAGTATTGGAAGTTGTTTGCTCTGTACTTCTTGTTTACTCAGGTAATATTATATCCTTCTCAGGTCTCTGATGGAATTAGACATTAGGCAGTTATAGTTTTCCTTGATACCAAATTCAGAAAATAAATTCACAAAAGGGGTGTAAAGTGTATAAGGTTGAGAGACATAAAAAGATAGTTTTAGAATGGTGTACAAGTTAGGACTGAAAGTGAATTAGGTGCAAAACTTTGGACTCATCAATATAAGATAAATAATGGAGGTTTTTCTCTGAATTTTCCTAAAGCAAATGGACTGAACATTGATAATATAATTATATATATATATATATATATGTATTTGCATATAGTTACTTTACTTCTTGTATATAGTTTTACTATGTTAGTTAAAACCTTCCCTCTTTATTTAGACAAAAAGTGTAAATGTTGTGTGAGTCAGGGGGTGGAGCTAGCTACTAGTTAGCCAAAATTAACCATAGAAGTCTTAGATTGAAGACAGATAGGAGACAGTAAATAGTAAGGTGGAGCTGAGAGAGGATTTCAAACCTTTTTGATTGAAGAACAGAAGAGAGAGGAGGTCACTAGTGACTTCTCTACTTCTCTGATTATTCAGATTCTTACTCCAATATCAAACTGGCAATTTTTTATTGTTAAAAATAATTAAATAAACACTCATGAAAAAAGTTCACTAGTTATTAAAAAGACAGAAAATCATCACTTTATACCTGTCAAGTTGTCTACAATAAAAATAATAACAAAACAACAAATGTTGGTAAAACTTTGGAGAAGTCACAACATTGCACACTTGTGATGTAAATGCAAAAGAGTAGCCCTATGAAAAGAAATATGGAGATTCCTCAGAGAAAACAGAGATCCAGAAATTCAAATAAATGAAAATAAGGATCTTCCCCAAATATTAACACTCCTACAGTCATTGAGTTCTATTCACAGCAGCCAGGATATAAAAATGACTTAAATGACTAGACTACTGACTTTCCGTTCCTCATCAGTCTGTCATTTTATAGATATAATATTATATATGATGTAATAATATCCAGGAATCCTTAATTCTTTGCACATATTTAAATCCTGAAAACATTTCCCAAGTAAAATCAGCTGCTCATAGAAAGACAGAAATTGGGGCCTAATAATTGTGCACACCAGTAATCAACTTGAGGCTAAAGACGATCCTGGGCTGTTTTTTATTACACAACAAACCTTGCCAATTCAAAAGTGCTTTCTTGGAGTCAAGGGAATTTCTGGAACAGGATCAGCAGCACAGGGTGGCTCAACAGAGCTTAAGCCTTGCAGACACAAGCTTAAGAAGGCTTTCAAGGGAAGTGGTATAGAATCCAAGCACTTCGCTTCCATTAGTTGTAAGACCATGTCCTTTTACACCTTTCTAAAAAAGAGAGGACTAGATGGGGACCCAGACATAGGTGGTTAAGACATAGCTATCGTTGCTGCTTAGAGATGTGGTATTGACAATGGGCAGGAAGTTTTGCCTTGGGTACCTAATTATCATGTACTTTTTTCTGATATTTATTCCCTCATCTGAAAAATAAGGCTATAACCCTGTCTGTAATACTTTATGAGTATGGCAAAAGACATATCAAGATTTAGACATTGCAGTCACACTATAATGATGATAATTATTAGTGCTACATGATCTCTCCATATTGATTTGGTATTGTTTTTGAACATGTGGACTGTTCATGGTGGTGTAGAGCAGAACATTTGTGGGTCCTTTTTGATGCCTAACTGTTTCTCATTTATTGTTATTTTTATCTACACATGGGCCAAACCTTTTTCTCTTTCTTTTCTGTTTTTTACCTTAATATTTGTGTTTTACCTATTATATTTGTGTTTTAATTTTACACATCAGCCATGGGCTCCCCTGTCCTCCCACTCCTGCCCCCTCCCCTCCCCTCTATTCCCATCTCCTCCAGGGCCAAGACTCCCCTGGGCATTCATTTAAACCTTGTGGATTCAGTACAGGCAGGTCCAGACCTTTTCCATAATGCTTCATTTTAAGGAAAAAAAATTGCTGACTTTACCTGAGACCTATTTTGGCCACACTAGACTGGGACACAGATCAGTACCTGGCCCAGGCATTATTAGAGAAGCTCCCTCTTGCAGTTACTCCCTCTCAACACAGAGACCCTCAACTAGACAATTGGCAGAAACAGATTTTGAAACATTCAGTTTTAAAATGTCTTCATCAAATTCCTCTCCTTATGGCTCAGAGAGCTATACTGAAGAGGAGATGGAAAAATTGTGAGAGGCCAGAGGGGATATATGACACCAAGAAAATAGTGTTTTACAGACACAACGGGACTGAAATACATATGAACTCATATAGACTGTAGTAATATTCACAGGGTCTGCACAGTTCAAACCAGATAGGGTCCCAGTGCTGAAAGGAAGAAGTAGACATGATCTCCTATCTTCATCTAATAAGCTATCTCCAATCACCATCCACATTCAGAGGCAAAAACAGTTTTCTCCAATAGAGTCTCACTGGGTATACAAACCACACTTGAGGCCAGACCACATGCCTAGAAATAGATGGCTCATAATTCATGTGCTTCCATTCGTTTGGCTGTTTGTCCCTGTGCCTCTCCAATCTTGATCTCAACAATTCACACTCTTACAGTCCCTCCTCTTTCTCGACAGTTGGACTCCTGGAGCTCCACCTGGGGCCTGGCTGAGGATCTCTGCATCCACTTCCATCAGTTATTGGGTGAGAGTTCCAGCACAACTGTTAGGGTGTTTGGCCATCTGATCACCAGACTAGGTCAGATCAGGCTTTCTCTCAACCATTGCCAGCAGTCTACATAAGATGTATCATTGTGGATTTCTGGGGACCTCTCTAGCACTCTGCCTATTCTTGTTCTCATGTGCACATGAATTATGAACTAAAGGCTGTGGAGCCCCCAGCTGGATCAGGCCCTCTGGATAAGTGAGACAATTGAATAGCTTGAACTGTTTGCGAAGCACCCAAGCAGTGGGACAGGGACCTGTCCTTAGTGCATGAGCTGGCTGTTTGGAACCTTGGGCTTACACAGGGACACATGCTCAGCCTGGAAGGAGGGAACTGGACCTGCCTGTACTGAATCCATCAGGTTTAAATGAATCCCCAGGAGAGTCTTGGCCCTGGAGGAGATGGGAATGGAGAGGAGGGACTGGGGGGAAGGCGGGAGGGGAGAGGACAGGGGAACCCAACAACAACTATATATATAAATAAATAGATGGCCAACACAAAATAAACTCAATGAAATCTTTTGTAGATTTTTAGTCTCATATTGCTTTGTTTGAGCAGCAATTTTTTTTTATCTTACTGGTCATTTGATTATAAATTATGGTTTCTGATTTTGTGGGGTTTTTTTTTTTGAGGGTTTGTTTCTTTTATTCTGATTTTGTTGTTATTGTTTGCTTGCTTGACTGATTTCTGGAGACAGAGAAACAACAGGCATGGAATTGAATGGGTGAGGATCCAGGAGGAGTTGGGGAGGAGAAATTGTGATCAAAATATATTGTATGAAAAAATTAATAAAAAGAAAAAACATTGCAAAAACTAAAACAAAAACAAAAATGGAAAGCAAGCAAAACAAAAGGGAAAGACAAAGAGGGGGCATTCTATAGGCTGATGAAATACCGCCTTCCACCAGCTGAGGTCCCTATAGCTCCTAAGCAATTGGCATAGAACTTGTGTCAATGAATGAACACACTGTGATGATCTTCAGTGCAACATGGAACCAAGAGTCAATGCTTATCTGTTGTTATACAACTAAAATTTTGTTGAGAGAGTGGATCTCATGCCATGAATTATAATTACAACCAAATCATGTTACAAATGGCTCCTGACGTTCAAAGATGAGTCTGCTCACTCCCACTCTCCTGCAACACTCAAAAAACTGAGACCCCCAAAAATAGCTTTCTTCTTTTGGACAAAGGTGAAAGAATGGCCATTATTAAGCTCTGCAATGCTACAAGAATAAGGCAAATCTGTACAAGGCACCTCTCCTCAGCTTTCCCATCTCATTCTGAAATGGCAGTGTGCTCTGTAGGGCAGTGTCTTTAAACTCACACAGTGGGTTTTTATAGCTCCTCTGGCAAAACCTTAATTATTCATAGAATTAGGATAAGCAATAGAAGCACTCAATTCTGGATAATGAAGTTTCAATTTGGCAAAGTAAAAATCAGGAGTTTACAAATGTGTGGCTTCTAGTATTTTGTGTTTAATATTTGGCTTGTTTGTTTTTTGACTTCGACATATTTATTTCAAAATCTTTATAGGAATTGTTCATTTTGTGGGAAGTCATAATTCATAAAACTAAATGGATTCCTTTCTTTGGAGACAGACAATAGGACATTTGTACCTAATATTGGTTATAAATGCCACCATAAGGTCAAAAGAGGCTTATTACATGCATTTTTTTTAAACAGAGATGAATCTAAGAAAGCTTGGGTGTGCTTTCTTCTAATTACACTGTCTTTTTACAAGTGCTCTAAGATTCTGTATTCCAAGTCTGACTTTAGTGCAGACTTGCTGCTAGACAGTCTCGTGTTTTATCTTAGTATTCCTTACATGAGAGTATCTACTTACTCTAACCATTGTCATTTCCTCCCTCTTCTCTTGCCCATTCTTTTTTTCCAGAGTTCAAAATGTGTCTAAGCATGAGCCTCTGGTTATTCATATTCATATGCATTGATAAGTGTGTGTCTCTTGGAAAGTATTGAACGATGGAGGCGTGTGTGTCTTCCATAAACAGCTTTTTGGAGTCTTCAGAAATCAGCCCCTGGACTTGTGTGCATACAGAAGAAAAGTTCACTGGCAAACAGTGATTGGGTATCTTGAAAGCCAATGGTTTCAAGCATTGAAGAGACAGCTAGACTAACTGGGCAGTATTTACTCAGCTCACTGTACCAAAAAATCAAAGGATTGGGATTCTGGAAGGTTGTGAAGGGCCAGACAGGTCCTCTAAGAGTGGTCCATCCAAGAAAAATAGAACATGGAGCAAAAGTGATGTCTGAGTGAAGCGCCACCACGTATCCTGTACATCAGAACTCCAGTTTATCTTGAAGCCTGGGAAAGAAGGGAAACTGAATCTATATCTTCAAATTGATTCCCTAATGGCTATCAGTGGAAAGAATTTGTGTTTGTTTGTTTTGTTTAAGTTTCATTGTTATTGTTTTTACCCGGACCTGTCCTTAGTGCATGAGCTGGCTGTTTGGAACCTGGGGCTTACACAGGGATACTTTGCTCAGCCTGGAAGGAAGGGACTGGACCTGCCTGTACTGAATCTACCAGGTTGAGCTGAATCCCCAGGGGAGTTTTTGCCCTGGAGGAGATGGGAATGGAGGGGAGGGGATGAGGGAAGGTGAGGGTGGGGGCAGGAGGGGGGAGGACAGTGAACCCATGGCTGATGTGTAAAATTAAAACACAAATATAATAAATGAAAAACGGAGAAAAAAAAGAACTTAAGGTTTCTCTTTTCTTAATCCTTTCAGATTTTCCCTTTTTTCCCAATATGGAAAAATGTGTTCTTTGTTTTAAAAAATATAGAAAATAATACAAAGTAAAATATAAATTTTTATTATATTCTTTTACTTGTTCACACACACACACACACACACGTATCTCTCTCTAATATGTGTATGTCTCTCTCTCTAACATGTATGTATCTCTCTTTAGCATGTATCTCTCTCTCTCTTTCACACACACACACACACACACACACACACACACACACACACACCCTCAGTTGCTAAGAGAGGAACAGGTTCATCTAAGAGGCACTGCCACAATATCCCTTCCCCAAAGACCCAAAGTAATGTAGGACCGAAATTTCTGAAATTACAAACCTGCATTAGCCTTTCTGTATTTAAGTGAGTTATCTCAGGTATCTTGTAACAGTGCCAAAAGACTGATTAATGAGGAGGTAAAACTTACAGAACTACCAAAGAGTTCCTGGTATATTGAATAATGAATATTAAAAGGACTAAAATCAATGAAGATTGCTTAAAGCAGAAAGAATATGATTGCTTACCCCACATTCAATAAGGTTACCAAATCAACTCTGCTCAATCAAAGGGAAATATTAATTGATGTTAAAAATGTAAGTATTTGTAGCTGTAAAGGTATAAAACATCTCAGTGATTCATGAGAAGGGTATAACAGATACAGCTCTACCTTGACAACTACACACAGTGTCTTTGTACTTATGTGTTTCTTTAAATAAGCCACAATAGCAATAATTATTAGAGCTTATAGATAAAAGGGTACAATGGCCACTAAAAATAACATGCCCAATGTATATTAAGCATATTAATATTTACTCATGGAGACTTCAAACAGTTATTTATTTATACATAGTAAATAATCTTAAAGGACCCTGTTGTGTCTGAGGGTAATTGTTTCCTTTAGCTCTTTGGAGAATTCTTTCTTCAATTTCATGTGTTAATAAGCCACCACCCCACATTCTTGATAATTTGCTTTTAATTTCCTTATAATATCTAGCATTATTTCATATACTAATTTTTTGCAAACATCTTCACGTTTAATATAATAGGGTAATTTTCTATGTTAATACTCAGTATATACAGAACTCAAAAATTTACCTACTGAACTGAAGGTATTTGATAGATTCTCAAGTATTTTTAAATAATGTCTCTTGCTATTATTTTTTCTTCTTAATTTTCATTTAATTCATATAAATATAGATAGATAGATAGATAGATAGATAGATAGATAGATAGCCAGGAATTGACTGTAAATTAAACAAAATTAAAATGAGAGACATTTTAAGTGTAACAGAAAGAAAAGGCACATAAGAAGGAAGGAAGGAATGTGTCCAGTGTCACTCTTGCCCAAACTCCAAGCGAGACAGCACATTCATTCTCTTTGCAGAAAGGAGGAATAAGTATGACCTTAGACACAAATCTCAATGCTGGTCCAAGGACAGTGACAAGTTGATTTCCACTTCTGATCTCCTCCAGCCAGTACTATGGATACAGTCACTGGCATTCTGTTAGGGGGGTGGTCAAGGTGTCTTCAGATTATTAGTAGGAAAATTAAAACTATCCAAATTAAATGAAACATAAACCATTTATGTTGTTTGATAAACCTATGTCTTCACAGCTCTTAATCCAGCATCACAAAGCTGTGGGCTAGCTTCCTCTCACTAGGAACAAGAAACCAAAGCTAGGATGGGACTCTGCCCTGGAGCTCAGTACCTGACCCACTGCAGAGAGAAATGGCACTAGGCAGAAATCAAAGCCCTTGGGCTCAGGCCAAAGGTCACAGATGGCCTCTTTGGAATAGCCCCAGATCAAAATAAGACACATCCCTATAAGTAAGATTAATTCTAGCTTACCTGTGGTTACCTCAGATTACAAAGGTCTTGCTAGCTGTAAGACTAAGGGTTGCTTGACTTAGTATAAACTCTGGTTGCTGAGTGACTGTCTCAAGCATCATATCACCAAACGTAAGAAGAGCACATACTCCCAGGACAGTGCTCACAGAACCACTATTTAGTCCTTTCCCAAATCGGGCAAAGATCTGAGATACAATAGGATGGACCACTGTCTTAGTCTCCATTAGTGCCTGTGGTAGCCTACACCTGGGCTCATCTTGAGCTTAGGCAGATCCTTGAGACTGAGAATCAAGCATGATTCTGCTTAGTATTAACCACGTTGACCAAGAGATGTCTCACCAAGATGTCATAAAACCTAAGCAGCATAGCAGGAGTGTGAGGAGAACATAGAAGTTAATACAGGCTTTGCACTTATACTGAGTGTTCAGGCTGGGGACACTTAATTTTTGCTGTCTCTTAAAAGCACAGATTCTCATAGAAGAATCAGGTGGAGATAAAGTATCATCAATAGCAGAAGAGATTAGAAGAGTAAAAAAGTGTTCAATGGGACCATTGATACAGCACAGCAAGAGCAATTACTAGTGTTATTTGGATTCAAGATGGACTTGAGATAAAAGGGGAGAGGTTAGAAAACTCAAAGTTCCAAAACAAAGAAGATGATGCATCTATGTACAAGACATTCATACTCAAGCTCTCAAATCTAAAAGGTAAGGAGAGGAAGTCAGGGCTTTAAGAGATAAAGAAACAACTGTATTCAACTTAGAAGATACTTCTCTAGGACTTAAGTTTTGTGCATGGTGACAGATATGGATCTATTTGCAGCCTTCTACAAGTTGACATCCAGTTATGCCAGCACCATTTGTTGAAGATGCTTTCTTTTTTCCATTGTACAGTTTTGGCTTCTTTGTAAAAAAATTATATGTTCATAGGTGTGTGGGTTAATGTCAGGGTCTTCAATTTGATTCCATTGGTCCACATACTGGTTTTTATGCCAATATCAAGCTGTTTTTATTACAGTAGCTCTATAGTAGAGCTTGAGGTCAGGGATTGTGATGCCTCTAGAGGTTGTTTTATTGTACAGGATTCTTTTGGCTATCCTGGGTTTTGTGTTTTTCCATTTGAAGTTGAGTATTATTCTTTCCAGATCTGTAAAGAATTGTGTTGGTAATTTGATGGGAATTGCATTGAATCTGTAGATTGCTTTTGGTAAGATCACCATTTTTACTATGTTAATCCTGCCTATCCATGAGCATGGGAGACCTTTCCATTTTCTAACATCTTCTTCAATTTCTTTTTTCAGGGACTTAAAGTTCTTGTCATATAGGTTCTTCACATGCTTAGTTAGAGTAACCCCAAGGTATTTTATATCATTTGTGGCTATTGTAAAGGGTGATGTATCTCTGATTTCCTTCTCAGCCTGTTTGTCTATTGTATATAGGAGGGCTACTGATTTTTTTTAGTTGATTTTATATCCTGAGATGTTGCTGAAGGTGTTTATAAGCTGTATCAGTTCCTTGGTTGAATTTTTGGGGTCACTCATGTATACTATCCTGTCATCTGCAAATAGGGAAAGCTTGTCTTCTTCTTTTCCAATTTGTATCCTCTTTGTCTTCTTATGTTGTCTTATTGCTCTGGCTAGAACTTCAAGTACTATATTGAATAAGTATTGGGAGTGGGGACAGCTTTGCCTTGTTCCTGATTTTAGTGGTATTGCTTTGAGTTCTCTCCATTTAATTTGATGTTGGCTGTAATCAAAAGAAATTCAACAAGATGGAAAACAAGGTACTGATATTTTTACCACACTGAAAAAAAAAATCTGTTGAAAGCAAAGAGGTAAGATATTAGAGGACAAACTGAAGCGAAGAGAATATATCTTGACCAGACCTCTCCCATAAAATATTTTGAACTATGGACTTCAACCCAAGAGAATATCACATTAATGAATAAGAACAAACACTGGAAGGATAATATCAATTGATTAGGTACAGGTGTAGCTATACAAACATAGAATTTGCTAACACTCTTAGCACAACAGAAACATCATTCAGATTGTTTGTAGGAAAACTGAAACTCTTCAAAGTTAATGAAACATAATAATTGCTATATATGCTGTCTGAGAGAAAATTATCAGAAGTAAGATAAAGCATCAGAACTTTAAGTTTGGCCAAGAGCTTGGAGAGCTTTTATCCACCTTCACTTGATTTGTGGCTTATGGGACATGGGTCTACCTCATTTTACAGTAGGCATACTTAATTTTGCCAGAACCATTCATTCAAAACTTTCTTTTTTTTTCACATGCTTTGTTAGTATCTTTCTTGTGAATTAATTGGTGGCAGGTGTTAATTCCCATTAAACTGACATTATTTCATCATAGGATCTTACCATAACCAATTTCACCCTGTACTCCAGGCTGGCCTGAGTGAATAATTCTTTAATGTTGGAATTACATGTATGGGTCACTATCCAACTCTCTAAACACATTTCTGACGGCTTCCTTCTAACAAATCAAAAATCTGCAATAGAGAAACCAAGATTAATAAAATCATGTTATTGAACAAATAGCTTCACCACAAAGGAAGACAAAGGAATATCATAATAATACACCTTATAGTTGTCTTCAGGAGTTAGAACCTTAATACCTCTGGGGAGCAAACAAGGGAAATAGCAATAATCTGTAATGGTTTGAGAGTCTCCTGGACAACACCAATAACTCAGAAAAGGTCTCAAGCCTGGTGTTTTTTGTTATATTCTCTTGGCTCCTGGAGGACTCATTGTCAGCCCAAATCAGAAATTTTCATTTAAATGATGTGTGTGTGTGTGTGTGTGTGTGTGTGTGTGTGTGTCTGTGTCTGTGTCTCTGTGTGTTGTGTGCATGTGCATATGTGTGTGTCTGTGTCAAGGTTTGTGCTTGTGTCTGTATGCTTGTGTGTTTGTGGTGTGCATGTGCACATACACGTGTGTGCGTGTGTGTGTGTGTGTGTGTGTGTGTGTGCAGGAGTGTATATGTGTGTCTGTGTCTGTGTGCTTATATGTTCGTGTGTGTGTGTGTGTGTGTGTGTGTGTGTGTGTGTGTGTGTGTGTGTGTGTGTGTGTGTACTGTAGTCAGGATGTGGAGTAAAGCATTTACAGTATGATTTCTTTTTCCTTTTTCCAGACATCCTTGCTGTTATTCTCCCCGCTCCTTTCTCTTTCTTCTGTATTCACCTCTTTCCATAATTAGAGCTTCCCCAACTTGTTTTCCTGTTTCCTGAGTAAGATCACTAATATCCTATTTCCTTCTCTGTTGCTCTCCTAACCCCCAACATTGGCATGATACCTATTTCATGCGGGGCCCAGAGTCAGCTGACCTGTACCTGACCCAAAGTTTCCTCAGAGAGAGACAATGTGGATAAAGAAGTCTAACTATACATTCTTTGTCAGAAAAACTGCATCTTTAAAAATTCTCCTATATTGAAGGTTTTGAAAGGATAAAATAAGATATTACACATTACTGTAAATTAAATGAAATCGGGAATGGTAGTAGTTATATCATACAAAATGGATTTTAATCAAAATCAGTATTGTTCTCTGTACTAGAGCACACAATATGCAAATCAAACATTGATGGCCTTAAAGGGAAAGATAGACTGCAATTTAGTTTCAGTAAGGAAGTTTAGTGCCCTAATTTCAGCAATGAACACAAGACATGAAGACAATTAACAAAGAAATAAAAAGATTACATTTCATTACAGGTCAACTAGAACTCTATATAATATTCTATTCCACTGTGGTTGAATACACATTCTTAACCTGAGGTCAGTGTATACCTCCCATGATATCAAGCAGTGAAATACCAAGAAAGGTTCATTTTTTTTAAAAAAGATTTAAAATAATGAGAGTTCTTTCCAAATGGCAAGGCAGTGTAATTAGAAACAAATAACAATAAAACTTCAGAAAGTATATAATGCAAGGGAATCAAAGAACTTTATCTTACAATATGCAAATATAGAAACCAAATAGTTTTCTCTAAAACAAGACACAAACAAGGCAATTTAAGAATTTCTTCAAACAAGTGAATTGAAATAATGGATATAAGAAACCAAATACTACATGCAGCAGACAGAGTATTGAGTATTGAGTGCAACCAGTGCCCACGGAGAAAGGAGGAAAACCACAAGCAGCAGTTTGCTGTATCACAAAGAAATTGAAAAAATAAGAACAAACGAAATCTCAGATTAAGAGAAGGAATGAAATAATAAAGAGTAGAGAAAGAATAAATGAGATAGATATAGAAATTAATAGCAAAGTTTGACAAAATAAAGACAAGGATTTGGGGAAAATGAGAGCACAATGAACAGCATTCAACAAAATGAACAAAGGAAAATAGAGAGGCCAGACAAGGAAGGAAGAGAAGAAAATCATCAGTGAAAAGTCTACCTTCTGAGCAACCTTGCTGACCCTCATATTACATTTTTCCCCATTCAGTATATTAGCTTTTGGAATAATATTCATGGCCTTGTTGATACACCTTTATGTTGACATGTCTTCATTTTTATACCAAATTTGTTTACACTTTTCATCATGCAGAGACACTGAATTCTCTTATTGAGTTATTTGTATGTCTCCACTGAAGTATTTGGGGTTTGGGTCCATTTTGTGGAAGCTGTATGTATGTTGATTCCATTTGCAAACAGTGAACACACTTACAGGTCTGGGATCATAGTCATAAACTTTTGATATGCATATAGAATTAGTTTGTTAGTATTTAGCAATTAATTTGATAACATATTAGAAGGGTATTTTTCTAAAGAAGACATGAATAGGTAAAGGTAAATGAAAATATATTCAGTGTCACTCATTATCAGGGAAAGTCAAATAAAATCCATGAGATACCACCTCATTCAAACAGAATGGTGATTTTCAAAAAAGACCAAAGCTTGCAATGTGAAGTAAAGCAAATATCTCGTCAATGTTGCTGGGATTTTAAATTATTACAACCACTATGAATTTTTCAAAGTGAAGTGTTCTAAAAAATAATTACAACTAAAATTATCATAAGTTTAGGTATCTATTACTCGCTGGTTGGTTACTCAAAATAAATGAAATGAGAACACGAATCTATGTAATGGAAGACTATTACACATCAGAAAGGCTTTAAAACAACCCTATCATTCACAGCATCAAGCAAACTAAAGAGCAGTGTCTCAAATGAAATAAGTTTGCAGGCAAATGGATGGATCTAGAAAAAAATCATCCTGAGTAAGGTAACCCAGACTCAGAAAGACAAACATGGCATATACTCACTCATAGTAGGATACTAGATGTGAAACAAAGATGACTAGACTGCTACACAACTCCAGGGAGGCTACCCAGAAAACGGACCCTAGGAAAGACACAGGGATCGCCCAATGACAGAAAAATGGATGAGATCTATATGAATAACCTGGATGACAGTGGGAGTAATGACTAATGACTGGCAAGGTTTGAGGGAAAGAGAGCTCAGGGGAGCAGGAGATCCCAGCTGGATCAAGAACAGAAAGGGAGAACAAGGAATAACAGACCATGATAAATGAAGAACACATGAGAACAGGAATAGGCAGAGTGCTGGAGAGGTCCCCAGAAATCCACAAAGATACATCCTCTGTAGACTGCTGGCAATGGTCGAGAGAAAGCCTGATCTGACCTAGTCTGGTGATCAGATGACTAAACACCCTAACATTCGTGCTGGAACTCTCATCCAATAACTGATGGAAGTGGATGCAGAGATCCTCAGCCAGGCCCCAGGTGGAGCTCCAGGAGTCCAACTGATGAGAAAGAGGAGGGACTGTGGGAGTATGAATTGTTGAGAGCAAGATTGGAAAAGCACAGGGACAAATAGCCAAACACCCTAACTGTTGTGCCGGAACTCTCATCCAATAACTGATGGAAGTAGAGGCAGATATCCTAGGCCAGGTCCCAGGTGGAGCTCCAGAAGTCCAATTGTCAAGAAAGAGGAGACCAAGATTGGAAAAGCACAGGGACAAATAGCCAAATGAATGGAAGCACATAAATTATGAACCAAAGGCTGTGGAGCCCCCAGCTGGATCAGGCCCTCTGGATAAGTGAGACAATTGAATAGCTTGAACTGTTTGGGAGGCACCTGGACCTGTCCTTAGTGCATGAGCTGGCTGTTTGGAACCTTGGGCTTACACATGGACACTTTGCTCAGCCTGGAAGGAGGGGACTGGACCTGCCTGTACTGAATCCACCAGGTTTAAATAAATCCTCAGGGGAGTCTTTGCCCTGGAGGAGATGGGAATGGAGGGGAGGGGATTGGGAAAAGGAGGGGTCGGGGGTGGGAGTGGGGAGGACAGGGGAACCCATGGCTGATGTGTAAAATTAAAACACAAATATAATTTAAAAAAACATTTAAAAAAGTTCTGATTTATCTCACTCATAGGCAAAATACAAATGTCAGTCCTCTAGAAGTCATGGATAGAACAGTGGTTCCCAAAAGTGGGAAAGAGTAACATGTGGATATGATAGGAAATCATGAATAAAGGGAGCTCAGATGTTATTTGCCAGAGTAAAAATTTATGGTGTGGTATTATACAATAGGATGAATAGAGATAACAGTTATATATGATGTATTTTTCATTAAGAATTATTTTTATTCACTTTACATCCCAGCCACAGATCCCCACCTCTTCCCTCCTCATCCCTACAGCCTTCCCTTTCCACCCCACCCCATCCTACCCATTCCCTCCTCTAAGGCCTACCATGGGGAGTCAGTGAAGCCTTGAACATTCCCTCCCACTGCGTCATGGCTGTGCAAAGTATCCCACCAGAGGCAGTGGACTCCAAAAAGCCAGCTCATGCACCAGGGACAGATCCTGATCCTACTGACAGGGGACATCTTAAACAGATCAAGCTACACATCTGTCTTGCTTATGCAGTGGTATTTTAAAAACCTAGGAAAAATGATTTTGTGTGTTCAGTATAAAAACATGATAATTTTTTGAGGAAATAGATTTAATATGATTGAAATATTTCAAAATATTTCTAAATACATGTATAAACACATCAAGGTATCCCACTAATATATGCTTTGTGCTAAAAAATCAATTTTACTAATCAAAAAATAAAAGTAAAGAAATAATTAGCATTTGGAGATTGTATATTTTCAAGCTATTCTTCATTATCCCAGTTAACTGAGATTTTGCACAAGGAAAAACATCTCAATGCATGAGAACCTTGTAATTTAAACTTCATTTCAATAAAAATGTCAAATTTTTTATAGAAATAGTCCTGCATATTTGTACATGTATAATATAGTTATGTGGTGAGATTACACACACACACACACACACACACACACACACATACACACACATATATATATGAATAAATATGTGCATGCATATATATCATGAATCTATTCTTATGAGATTTTTCTGTATCAAAAATCAAATTTTGATTATGCCATTATCCTCAATAAGCAAAATTTTTATGCTGGCCAGTTAATCCATGTCTGTACAATTCTACTTATTCAACAGTTAATATGTTAAGGCTATCAAAAGATTATTGGATATTGTTTTCCTTGATTAAAATACATACAAGTAATTAAAATATATGCATGTAATATATAGAAAGTGCAAAGCATCCACTTAGCTTATATACAATGTGAAATGAGTAAATGGTAATGGGGTTGGAAATGAGGTATTCTGTCAGAGGCATACTTCCAGGGGTAAGAAAGAATGAGAATGTGAACAGATGAATACTCAGAACAGGCTTAACCCGAAGGCAAACCAGCTTTTCAACATTTCCTTTTATGTTTCTGTTTCCATTGCCAGTTTTCTTTTGATACTACATATGCAAAGAGTCCACACTAAAGGTATTCAAACTTCATGTTTCAGATTTTTACAGAACTTGTATATACCTAGCAGATCAAAAGAATGGCTTCAGACACACTTCAGCTCATCCAGTGTAGCAAAGTAGAAAACAAGTCAGGATTCTCATTTCTGGTTTATCTTTTTTACATAAAATGCAAAAGACTGAATGTCTAATAAACCCCATTGAAGCTTGTGTTCTGCACTGTTTAAATGAGCAGTAAACTTGAAGGAGAGAGAGAGAGATTTGTTTTGTTCTAACTCCTGGATGACAAGCTTCCAGTTGAATCATGGAATGAGCAAGATAAAGGAGAAAAATGAGCCAGACAGTGAGGCAGTGTGAACACACAGATAATAAGGGAGTGGTTTCCTTGGCAACAATGACACTTTGGAAGGTTTCAGAGGAGAGTAACTCCCTACAAAGTATCTGATTAAAATTTATCACAAAAGAAGGAAATTGTGAAAATTCAAAGTAAGCAGAGTATGCACTGTAAATCTGAAAGTGACTGCTGAAGATCAATTTGCAGTGTTTGTCTAATTGAGTTTGTTTTATCCCTTTTAGTCTCCAACAAATTATGGAAGTCATGTCAAGATGTCATAGAGGCTTGGTATGATGGCACACCCAATATCTCAGAGCTCAGTTGTCTCAGACAGATCATGATGGAATTACTAGTCTGGCTGCATAAAGAGGTTCAGTCTCAAAATAGCAACAACAAAAAAAGCAAAGAAACAAAAGCCAAAGTTGGCATAGAAAGATCTGAAGTTTCCAAAGGCACTTATCTAAAAGTAAGTAATAGGTTCATAAATGATTGGTGGAACTGAGAGAGCACAGGCCTAACACATCAAATGTTGATTTCTATCCCTAAGAGGCTTATGGTTATCTTCTAACACTATTTCTTTAGAGATGGAATAATACTTAATCCATTACAAGTAATTCATACATTGGATCTTTTTGATATCTTTTAAGTAATTCATATCAATGATACTTTGCTAAGTGAAAGTGGTCTCATAGATCATTGAGATAAAAATCTCCTGAATATAAATGTTTGGATGGGCAGAGCAGTCTGATGACTCTAAGGAATAATCTAATAGACACAATGTTGACAGTTTGGCATGCCATCTTAGCCAATGTCTTGCAAAATACATACTACAGAGAAAGAGATTATGAGGAACTTTTAAATCTCTAAAAATTTGCCAAATTAAGAACAAAAATATAATGAAAGCTTCATAAGGTAAAAGAAATCATGGTACAATACTTAGAAATGCTTGTTTAGTTGTCTGCCTCTGTATAAGATAATGTTTATTATTGTAATCAAACAGAGAAAATTGGTGATCTGGTGATTGACACCAATAAATAAGGAGATAACATTCAGTTCTCATTTACTTCTCCTGACTAGAGGGAACAATTATAAGAAGTAGTAAGTTTTCTCACATTTCTATCAAACTTATCATAAAATATTTTACGAACCAGACTAATTAATATATTCAATGCTGAGCTACTAATGGAAGTGTTATTTCTGTAAGAAAACTAAAAGCGAGAGGACTATCTCAGTTCTCTAGAAGACACAAAGAATTGTGATCAAAGACTTGGGAACTTTGATTATAAGACATAGGAAGACAGAACCTTTATTTAGTAGTTTCATTCTTTTCTCCACACAGTATTAAAAACTTAAACAAAAGAAGCTTGTACCTATAATTAATTTGAATTTTGGCTTTCTTCAGGAAAAAATTCTAGGTCAGAGTCTTAGTGAAGGTTATAGTTCTAATCAACAAAATTGATTTATTCAGCCCTAATGATGATGAGTAAAATTTCTAATGAACAGAAAGTGGGAAGCAAGTTAAAATATTCTACAAAATGGTGTTATAGTATTCACATATGCTTTCATCACTCCTATTTCTGGTAAATTGCATTTAAAATGCTACTGATGAAAGCACAATGAATTCCTAATTCAACCCCTTCTGTAATATATTTTGGTAAATAAATGTCATTAGTCTTAAGGCTGGACTTTCACCATTAATTATTTCATTTATTTAGATTCCCATTTAAGGACACTGTTGTTTTGAGAATAAAATGTTCTTGCTCTACTTGTATTTATCTATAAATATTTTCCCATTTGATAAAGTCGGCATAGTGCAAAATCATTATTAACAATGCTAATTATCTTACAGATGAGAAACTGTGACTTATATAGAGATAATTGCTAAAGTTCATGTTTCCAGTAATTTTCAACATGATGCCTAATTCATTTATTTAAAGCACATTGAAGGTCTACTTTGGGTTTAGTATTTCTAATGAATACTTATAATTTGCAAACAACAAAAAAGTCCAGGTCTAAATCTTTGTAAGCCACGAATAGCAAACAGCTTCTACAAACTATAGGCTGTCTTAAACTTGCACTTTTGAACACAATGCAACTGAATATTCTGCCTAGCCATCAAGTTCACATACTGCTAGGTCACCCTTCACAGATTCTCCTGGCTGGAGGTACACTCTGTGCCAGTTTCTCCATATAGAATTACTTGTTAACTGGGTAACATCAATTTAAAAATGTGTATTTGTTTTCCCTTTTTGTAATGTAAAACCAGTAATTAATAGCCCCAATGATATGCCTGGTATTTAATTCTTATTGATCACGTATAAATTTTATTTAGTTATTTTTACATTATCATATTTAATTTAATTTTTGAGAATTTTATATATGAGTACTGTATTGAAATCATTTCCAGTATTCTAAAATATCCTATGTCCCACACATTCTTTTTTGAATTTATGACCAATTCTACTGTCATTATTATTGTCACATATGCACAAATTTGTGTGTGTCTACTCAATATACATGTGCCTAGGACCTAAATATGACAATACTCTTCACTTTTCTACATCTCAACAACCATAACTCCACTGCTGAGGAGTGCTCTGTAAAAATTAAAATTCCCATCCCCTCATATTTATTTATATGTTTATATGTAAAATCATAATATATCTCAGTATATATTGATACATACATCACTATTTTACTAAGAAAGATACTTTCTATTTTATTTTAGGCAAATTAATTCCTTTCTTCCTCCCAAGAACTTCATGTGGCAGGCAGTTTTATTACATTTCTTTTGCAGACAGGGAAGGTAATATATAGAAAAGGTAAATGTCTTTCTAAAGACCATTCTCCTAGGTACTAGTGCATCTATTATTTAAAGATAAGGGTTGGCCTCAGACATTTGTTCCACTTTTTTTTTTTTTTTTTTGGTTTTTGGAGACAGGGTTTCTCTGTGTAGCTTTGTGCCTCTCCTAGAACTCACTTGATAGCCCAGGCTGGCCTCGAACTCACAGAGATCCACCTGGCTCTGCCTCCCAAGTGCTGGGATTAAAGGCGTGTGCCACCACTGCCTGGCTTTGTTCCACTTTTTAAAATACATTTTAATTGAAATATGATTCCCTAAATTTCCTTCCTTCCCCCCGCATCCAGCCATTCAAAGCTCTCCTTCCTTGAGCCCTTCCCATGTCTCTTTCAACTCTCAAGATGTTAGCCTCCTTTTATTTGAGTATTACTGTTATATACATATACAAATACATAACATATAGTATATATATGCTGCGTGTATATGCAAACATATATAAATGAAACCTGCTAAAGCATGTTTTTGTGGTGTGCATATGGCTTCAAGGTTGACTACTCTGCACTCATCAACCAGTAAGTAGACTCATTCCTGGGAGAGGCTAATTCTCCTTCTCCCAGAAGCCATTTATATCCTGGCACTCCTGGTCTAGGGATAAGAAACTGTTAAAACTTCCACCTTCAGAATAAAGAGTCCACTGATACTATCTTTTCTCCTATCATATATACGAAGCTATTTCTAGGAAATTCTGTTCCACAACTGACTTCCTAGTCCTCTGGCTCTTGAAATCTGCCTATCTCATTCTTTGTGTTGTTCTCTGAACCATATAGGTGGAGGAGTTGTGATGTGTAGATATCTGTTGGGGATGGAGTTCCCTCTATCCATTTATTTCTGCATTGTGTCCAGTTCTGGTTTTTATTTGTTTTTATAATGTCCTCCTTTTGCTGTAAAAAGAGGCTTCTTTGATGTGAGGTGATGGCTACACTTAACTTTTGGTATAACAATAAGACTAGAATGTAATTAAGAATTATGCTGGTATAGCAAAGTGGCAGTAATAGATTCTTTTCTAATGCCGATGACCTCACTAGCCCCAGGAAGCTTGCTAAGTTTACAGTACCAAGTGTGATTTCTCTCCTGTTGAGTGGGCCTTACATCCAATTAGACCGATCTGTAAGTGCCACTTAGAGCACATTTATGCATATCTCGCCATGTTGGTAATTGTTGTGATTCATAGGCTTTGCAACTGTGTAAGAGACTTAATTGCTTCACTCCCTTGGCAGCTTGCATATTATTTTCAGGAACCATGAAAGCTAGATCACAGGAAAGAGTCTATCAGGTCAGATCTAGATCAAATCATCTGAGTTAAAAGCAATCTATCATATTACCCAACTATACTATTCCTTGGCATATGACTAAAGGACTGAACATCCTGTTGCCCAGCAGTGGTCATAGCCTCCCTAGTCAAATAGCAGGAAAATGGAAACAACTTAAGTGTCCCAACAGGAGAACTGATAATGAAAATGTGGTGGATACACACAATAGAATACTATTCATGGGCAAAATTATGAAATTTGAAGGAAAATAGATATACACTCAAGAAAGTATATTGGGTGAGGTAACTCAGACACAGAAATATAATTGCTGTACATTCTCTCTCATCTATTTTTGAGCTCCAAATACTCAGTTATGAATATACAACATGAAGTAACTGCAGAAACCAGAAACCTGTAAAGGGATCATAATTGGGGTAAGGAGCTTGAGAGGGGAATATCAAGATCAAGATATAGCTGATATGAAGTGGGAAATTGAATAATGGGGAGTTGGTTCAAACTGAGGAAGAGATCCTAAAATCAAGGCAGAAGAGGGGAAAAGGAAATCTTTTATTTTAATCTAAAATTATATGCAATACATTCATATGTATATATGTATGACTGAATGTATGTATATACATATTGAAAGAAGTTATGCTATGTGGACTTAAAATGCCCCCCAAAAAACTACAGGCTAACAAAAACTCCATGGCCAGACATGAGAAACCATCCTTTTAAATAAAGGCAGTAAAAGTGACTCCAAAACAAATCTGGATCATTAATGTAGCTCTTTCTTGTCTCTCAGGGGTTGAGAGTAGATTCCTATTGCTCTACATTTTACCTCACTGCTTTTTCTCAAGTGAGGAGTCTCTTGACCATGAGGTAATAATCTCATTACTTAGGACAATAAAAATCTAACACAAATCAATGTCATATCACAACTTTTAGTTTGGTAGCTTTGATGAGGAAATATATTTTTCTAATAGAGATTTTCTGATTAATTATAGGCCTAGTATACTTACTGAATAAACATTTGAAGATCATTTTTGAAAACTAAATAAAAGGTCTATTTGAATTCCTCTTTCACAAACATATAATAAAACAATAATTAATGATTCTGTTTACATATTATCATTCAGAAATAAGACTGACTGTCAAGAAGATTAAATAATATCAAATCAAATTTGAAAATACTTGATGATACTTGATCATGATGATAAAGTACAGATTCTTGTCAGAGGCAAATGGCAACAAAGAACCCATACTTAAACGGAACTTTGGAAAATTCCTTGCTTTAAATAAGCAAATAGTTATTAAATAATATTTCTCAGAAGATATGTATAGGAAAAATTTCTGAAATAGGATCATATGGTGGGGATCAAAATGTATATTTAAGGATTAGTAAAGCAAGCATTTAATTACAGATAGCCCAGAACACAAGGAATTGGGAGAGTCACTAAAGTCCAGTTAAGGACTAGTAAGCTGTCAAAGAGAAGGGACATATGCCAACTGGTACTTCAGCATTATTAATTCAGTGGCAATTCGGTAGACAAAGGAGTTCGTTATTTTATGTAGGGTGCTTAGATAAAAGAAGTAGCGATTAGTGGAAAGTTGTATAAAAATGATGACTGTGCCAATACAAAGAGAATTGCTGGTCAGGAAAAGAAATAACAGCTTTTTAAAAGCTGACTATACTTCATGATGAATAGACATTGAAGAAAATGAAGACTCAAGCACCGAGACAAGTCCAGTCAGCAAGTGGGAATGTAGAGTGATACCAGTGAAGGCTACAGAGTCAGATGTCTGGAATGCAATGTGCAATTACTAACTGGGAAATAAAGAGTCATTGTCTCAGTCTTCCTAAGGGTTATTAGCTCTAATTGTAAAATAGGAACACTAAGGATATCTGTTTCATCTGGTGATGATAGTTAATGCTATAAACCTCACCAAAAGCCTATGTCTGAGGAGGTCACAGACCCTAGGTAGAAACATCTGGTTGTTTTTCTGACAAAATTAACATGCTAAAATACCTTCAGAATAAATATTTTTGTTTATACCCATAGAGTGGTGCTCTTCTCAGGCTTAGTCAGAGAATCTTTGCTGCAGTGGGTAAGCGGTTAATGAAAAGACTCATAACCGGTCAAATGTTCAGATAAGTAAATGTAGAGTATTCAATCTTAAATGGAATATCTATAACACCCCTCCAAGGCACAGGGAACATCACTGAAGAGAGACTGGAAATAAGTCAGAGCCAGAGGATGGGGAAGGGCATGATGTATAATTGTCACTTGGATATGATATGAGCCCTGTAATCATAACCTACAGCTCTTACCTATAGAGGACCTGCACAGTATTGGAAAAGCAAAATTTTATTGTTTGTAGGAGGGGCTTTGTGGAGTCCCGTTCCTCTTTGAAAAGTTATTAGCACTTAATGAATTGCCAGGAGAAGAGGAGAAAGTTTCTCTAGATTAGTTGGTCAAATGACAATAAACACTCCCCTGCTCACATCCATGAAGGCAACTCTCACTATGCTGACCCGATTATGCATAAAACAACAAAAAAGCAAGAGAAGGCCTAGTTGAAAAGAAAAGAGAGACAGGGGAGAACAGAGAATAATGGGAGGTAAATCTGATCAAAGTGCATTGTAAAATTAAAAGATATATCTGTACATTAAAATAATTAATAACAAACTTGGGAACTAAATAAAATCATCAAGAATGAAAAAAATGATCTTTCTATTGTCTTATTTTAGTAAGGTCTTGTATTTTTAAAGATTTATTGATTTCTACTTTATATGTATGGCTATTCTTGCTTACATGAATGTAAGTTCAAAGGGTACACACCAATCCAGTTCTCTAGACCCCAAGGTCCATAATTTTATTTTCAAATTTCCAACATCTGAATTAAACCACAATATTATTAAGTAACCTTCTAAGACCCTTCAAGTCAAACAGCTGTGTTAGGCTAAATATGGGTGGAGTTTATGAAGAACAAAAACTGAAAATTTTATGTAATTTGATAGAGAGCATTTGATACTGCTAGCTTAAGTAATTTCAGAAGATTTTTGAATGACAAAAATTAATAGAAATATTTGATAGCTCATAAACCTCATGAAGTCAAAAACTATGACAGCTATATTCACATTTTGACTTCCATTCAACAAACCAGAGTTAGGTAGAGAAATATATTTCAATTCAAAAGAAACCTAAGATTGCTTGTTGCCATCTTCCTGCTGAAAAGGAAAGTCTAATGATGATTCAACATCAGTCTAGCCCAAGACTACTTTGTTTTTCCACACATGCATTAATACTCGAAAAGATCTTAGGGCTCTTAATAATGTACAAAGCAAAGGATGAGATTGTTCTGTAAATTAATACCTTTACTTACTAACAGATATATGATCTTTGATTTTGAAAAGTAATATGACATACTTTATGAAAATATTAATTTTTCTAAAGGTCCTACTAGATGATGGAAGTGCTGATATTTAGTATTCAGAATGTCAATAGTGATCTGTTTCACCCCTACCTCTTACTTTTTCTGATTACTGCAAAATATTTTTAGAAGAGGCAGGATATTTATTTACCTATTTTAAATTCTATTATTATTAGTCTTCAGGATAAGTAGAACTATCTATCTGAAGACCAGGTTTTGTGAAATACTATCCTGTAGAACCATGTGAATTGGTCTCTGCTAACATTGGACTTTGGATATTGAAGGACACATACTAATGACTAAAAACAGCTACAGCAATATTAATGTTTTTGTACTCATCCCAAATTTCCAAAGAATGTTCAGAATTAGTGTACATACATTTCAGAGATTTGATCATAAATACACATTGGATTAAATGATATTTTAAAATTAAATAAAATGCATTTACCATTTTTATTTCCTGTTTTTTTTAAATAGTGTATAAAAAAGGAACATTTGTATAATGGTTGTGGCACTTTTTTTTTCCTTTGGTTTTTTGAGACAGGGTTTCTCTGTGAAGCTTTGTGCCTTTCCTGAAACTCACTCACCTGGTAGTGGCACATTTTTTTTAATTCTAACACTCTGTGGAAAGAAGCAAGCAGATCTGTGAGTTAGTGGCCAGCTTGATCTACAGAGCAAGTTCCAGGACACCCAGGCCTATTCAGAGAAACCCTGTCCTAAAAAACAAAAGAAGAATGAGAGGAGGAGGAGAAGCAGAAGGAGGAAGAGGAAGAGGAGGAAGAGAGGGAGAAGAAGAAGAAGAAATTGTGTTTACCTTCTAGAACAACAGAAATGTACCTTAGCTTGTTTATGTTTCAAAAATTTGTGTGTGTACATAGATGCTGCAAATAAACTGTAAGTATTAAATATATCAAAATGTACATTTCTCTTTTTGTAAAGCTGTCTCAAGGGGCTAGTTTTATTCAGCATTTTTAATGTTAGCTGTTTCAGTTCCCGTAAATTCACTCTTAGACATGGCATGCAATTATATTTCATACTTTTCATATAATCTGTTAAGTTTTTGTTTGCTTGCTTGTTTAATTTTTCTCATGAAATGTACTGATACATTGAAAGGAACACATAATGGCCCCTCAATGTGGATGTCAGGCCTCTTTTTAAGGTCTTTAATTCCCTTTGTTATGCTGTATGTTATTTCATTGATAAATATAGTAAGCTTGAGGAACAATTTATCTTTGCAGTCTCATCCATTTAAAAGCTACATTTGATTTAATTAATAGGGTGAGTTTATGGGAAAAGCTTTTATCGATGGGCATTGGTTTCACATATCTTGCCCTTTTGAGAGAGATGCACTACAATAATTGCTCCAAGATCATGTTAGCAAAGGAAGGTCACTCTACATTCTCCCTCAAGTAATAGAGAAGTCAGGTGAGGTTGATTCCTGACACAGCCACTATTTCATTATTTTGGCTGATATTTATAACCCCAAGCAGCTCTTTCCAGCATTACTTGGGTCCATCAAGCAGTCACTGGCAAGCATATTGAGAATGTAGAAATCAAACCAGTCTTTTCACGTCACAACATCACTTTACCATTAATTTTTCACTCTTGATTACTTAGTAAAATGAATCTTTCAGAGCCAGCACATTGTGATTTAAATACAACGTAGGCAATTCTGGTGCAGGGACCAGGGATAATTACTGTTCTGAGTGCAAGGAAACTGAATTCCAGCCAACGTGTTAACTCAATAAGACTTTGGGCAATGATTTTATTCAGTGATTTTTCAACTTCTATTAGTTATTATATCCATTTGAATATCCTAAATAAAAGCAATGGAATATAAAGGCTGATTATTGAGTGTACACTTTTCAGAATATTTTTAGAGAATCAATGTTCCTACTTATAAACTTAACAATTTGCATTTTTCTTTTATCCTTTTTTTGTTTCCATGTTTTTAAATGGAGAAGAGAAACTTTAACCTTGAAAGAAGATATTTTAATTACTTAACATAGTTTTATTAAGAACAATGTACTCCCAATTCATTAGGAGACTTTGAAACCATAGTTAGCACACACTGTCCTTGAGGCAGTTTCCTCATTTTCATCCTTAATGAAATCCATATAATCTAATTTAAAACAGAAATGGAGTCAAGTCTACATCAATTATTTTTAGAGTATAGACCCTTAAATCCATTATCTTTTCATTATAAGAGGTTCTAACTGAAGAGGTACAAGCAGTTTTCAAACTGTTACACATACGTAAAACAGGTTGATTCTGTTTGCAGAATCACATTTTACACAATATATAAAAATACATGCACATATATGACTTATTGTTCTTTAAATATTAAATCTGCAATTAGGAAAAATATCATTCTCTCAGTCCTCCTATTTCTGCTGCAGCTGGGAAAATAAACTAATTTTCTTGAATGTATTGTTACCATATTTGACAAATGAGATGATCTAGCTATTGTTGATCTGTAAAGTGAAATATAATTCCTTGTGTAAATGGTTTCAGTGTAAATTCTATAAACAAAAAGTCAAATCTAGAGATATTTATCTATAAAAAGATACAAGCATCCATATCACAGACCCTCCTCACTGTAAGGTGCAGGGATCATCATCAAAGTGGCATTGAAGTTTTTAAGAGGCAGAAGTAGTTGTCCTCTACAGTGAAACAGTATCTGTTGTACATGATGGGGCCATCTCACACATGAAAATACAATACCTGTGACTGCATACATAAGACCTGAACAAAATCAGGTCAATCATATCCCAGCATGTACAGAGAAGAGCCTTGTGAAGTTCTACCCATAGCTCCGGAACTATTGGCAATTGATAGCTGATGGAGAAGAGAATAAAACATTTTTGTTGTTGTTGTTGTTGGTTTTTTTTTGGTTTTTTTTTCCTAGAATAAGGCCAATAAAAGGCTATCCATGCTGAAGCTGATGGTCTCACGCCTATGCATACAGAGGGAACTCAGTTGGCTTTTAAAAAGGAGAATATATGAAATGGGAAGAAAAAAACGTAAAGGGGATAAAGAAAGAATTAGAACAGTGGGAGTGTGGATTTGGTTTGATCTAAGCATATATAATAAAATCTTCAAGCAATCAGAACTGATGCAATGATGCAATTAAAAATGAGACTGTGACAGCACACACAAGACCTGTACAAGTTCAAATCAAGCAGAATCCCAGCATGGAAAAGCAGAAGTGGTCACAAAATCCTACCCTTAACCAAGAAGATTTTTACAATTGATAGCTGCTAGAACAAAGTACAACAATTTTTTTTTTTTTTTTCCGTGCAGTGACACTAGATATACTCATGGTCAGGAGTAGTTGTAATGGAAATTCACCTCACCCATGACCTTGGGCTTTCTGGCCTGATACAAGTGGTGCTTCTTCTCCTTCTCCTCTTCCTCCTCCTTCTTTTTATAAAATTATTTATTAAAAAAGTTGTTTGTATTTGCGGCCGGGCGGTGGTGGAGCACGCCTGTAATCCCAGCACTCAGGAGGCAGAGGCAGGTGGATATCTTTGAGTTCGAGGCCAGCCTGGGCTACCAAGTGAGTTCCAGGAAAGGCACAAAGCTACACAAGGAAACCCTGTCTTGAAAAACGAAAAAAAAAAAAAAGTTGTTTTTTCCTTTTACATACCAACCCCTGTTCCCCTTCCCTCCTCTTCTCCTGCTCCCCCAACCTACCCCCTGCCATCCCCATCCCCTCTTCATAGAGGATAAGGCCTCCCTTGGGTAGTCAACACAGGCTGTCATACCATGTTGGGGACGGACCTAGCCCCTCCCCTCTGCATCAAGGCTGAGTAAGGCATCACACCATGGGGTCTACAAAGCCAATTTGTGTACCCTGGTTCCATTGCCGGGACCCACAAAAACATCAAGTCATACAATTTTCACCCACATTCAGAGGGCATAGTTCAGTCCCCTACAGGCTCCCCAGCTGTCAGTCCAGAGTCCAGGAGCTCCACAGAAACAGCTGACCCAAGCTAATAGAAGGTGGTGCTACTTATCTGCCTAATTGACTGCTTAAAAGGGAGGAGAAAGGGGGTCTCACTTTCTTGTGTGTTGAAGACTGGATGAGGCAGCATGAAGTGGCATGTGATCAGTCCCCAGCTTTCCAAAGACTCTGTAACTGGATTTATCTTATCTTGTATCAGGAAATCTGTTTTCCCCATAGAATTCTTTAATAATTTGATACATATAGACCATTGAGGCTCTTGGTACAAGTGGTTGGTCAACACAAAACTGACTCATCATTTGTTTGTTTTTGAGAGGAAAAAGAAACATTCATTTTGCTGGGTAGAGAGGGGTGGAGGAAAGAAAATGTGATCATGTAGAGAGCCCATTGGCTGAATTACTTTGTTAATTGCTCTAAGGTCTGTTACCATTCTCCATTTACCAGATTTCTTTTTAATAACAAATACAGGAGAATTCCATGGGCTAGTAGATTCTTCAATATGCTGAGCATTTAACTGTTCTTCTACCAGCTCTTCTAAAGCCTGGAGTTTCTCTGTTGTTAAAGGCCACTGATGAACCCATATAGGCTTGTATGTTAACCATTTTAAAGGTAGAGCTGTTGGTGTCTTTAGAAGATCATCAGTTTTTGTGACCTGTTCTTGTATAATATGGATGGCTGGTGACCACTCATTAGACTAATACCTTCTAATATTTCTGTCAGAAACATGTGCTAGTTTATGATTTATTTCTGAGGTTGGAGGGATGTTAATCTGAGTATTCCATTGTTGTAAAATGTCTCGACCCCACAGGTTCATAGCTATGTTAGCCACCGATGGTTTTAATCTGCCTCTCTGTCCTTCTGGGCCTGTACATTCGAGCCATCTTGCACTCTGTTTCACTTGAGATAATGTTCCAATTCCTAACAGTTGAACATTTACCTCCTGAAGAGGCCAAGATGGATGATTGTTTTGTTATATGTAATTTTACTATGTAAAAGTTAAAACCTTCCTTAAAAAAAAAAAAAGAAAGAAAGAAAGAAAAGGGGAAGTGCTATGGTTATCACTCTGTGTAAATAAAATGCTGATTGGCCAGTAGCCAGGCAGAAGTATAGGCGGGAGAATCAGAGAAGAGAATTCTGGCAACAGGAAGGAGAAGGCAGAGACATGGCCAGCCACCGCCATGACAAGAAAGATGTAAGGCAATGGTAAGCCACGAACCACATGGCAAAGTATAGATTAATAGAAATGGGTTAATTTAAGATAGAAGAAGCAGATAACAAGAGCCTGCCACGGCCATACAGTTTGTAAGTAATATAAGTCTCTGTGTGCTTACTTGGTTGGGTCTGAGCGACTGTGGGCCTGGCACGTGAGAAAGATTTGTCCTGACTCTGGGCCAGCCAGAAAAACTCTAACTACATGATCAAAATATAGTAAATAAAATTTTTAAACAATTTAAAATTAAAAGCAAAACAAAACATTTGCAACAGAGGATACTGACATGCAAGGATTAGAGAACACAACTTGCTATTAGAAATAATTATATCTTTGAAACAGTGGCCTTATTTCATGACTTCTGGATATATGTTTTTTCTATATACCCAATTAGACAATTTGCATTTAATCTTTATCTCAATCTTCCTAGGTGGTCCCAAACTCTTTTGACCTTGTCAATTCAAAAGTAATTCATTGAGGCTGACCAAGAAAAATAGACCATGGATCATAAATCCAGAGCTCATATCAAGGGATTAGTTTAAACTGAAGAATAGGTACAAGATTGAAGAAATTGGACAACCAAAAGTCAAAATAATATTCTTATCTTCTGAGAGGTAGGAATAACTTAATATGGACACTTCCTCTTGATTAAAAAATAATAATAATAAAAGGCTGAGTCACCTTCGAGATCCACATCTGCTTCACTGTTGTTCCTGTGTGTCATTTACCTTGAATTGAATGCTAGGTTCATCATACTTGTTAATTCTGCACTAATTTACTCATATTCCACAAGTTATACTTCATGAGAAGAAAGAAAGTTCTAAGAGCCCTGCTTTCAATGTGCTACTTTGTGATTTTATTCCATTATTTTAATGATCATGTTTTCTGTTCCTTTTTCAGTTCACTATTATGTCTTACCTTCAAGCACCATTCAACAACAAAAATCTAGAAAACTCTGTTCTATACCATTATAGACTTAGGGATTACCTTTGTCTCAGAATAAACAGTAATTTGATTTAATCATCTAGACTGGAATTGTATATTTTATATTTTGTTGCAGTTGTCATGTTGTACATGCTCAATTCTATTAATAGGTGTGAATTACCAGCTAACTAATGGCATTTCACTATAATTTGAAAGCACAGAAAAATTAACTCTCAGAAATATTGTAGTCATGGACACAAATATATACATGCCCTACTCACCTATCAATTTAATTTAAAATAAATATAGCTTTTCATGGTTATTCTGAAACAACAGCCTTAGTTACTTCTCTGAGATATGTAGCTAGCACCCTGTGTTGGAGAATGTGAACAGCCACTGTTGCTGACCCTCTCTACAGTCTCCCAAAAATCTGATCCTTCACATGCCTGAGAAATAAATTTCTTGCCATCATTTCTAGCAGATAAGAACTTAAGTTTAATTACAGCAAGTCTAAAATTATTGCTTTTGGGAAAAAGTCTTATACTAAATACAAGTTTATAGATAACTATAAAATTGAAAAAGTTGGTACTTACACCAAACTTACAACTGACTTTTTAACGCCACTTTATTGAGCAGTCCATTTAAATTAGGAGAAAAAGCAAGACACTTCATTCAGAGCTGGCCATTTCATACTGAAGCTTCAGTGTCTTTGAGGTCTATTTTTTTTTTCATTAAAAGCAACTATAAAACATAAGATATTTTAATTGCTAATTGGCCAACGTATTAAAAATGCTTAAACACAATTCAGACTTATTTATCAAATGCACTGTTCCTCATCTAGTATTCAACAGATTATAACTAAAATGTGATCAGCCAAAATTTCATTTGTTTTATACCATATTAAATGTGAGCACTACAATAAATGCCTATTATATTTTTGTTGCTACTGGTACATTATTATGTTTGACTGTATTTTGTTATTTGAGAATGTGAATTGTTTCATAGCCTAGTGAATTTTAAAATTTTATGGGAAACAAACAAGAAAACATAAATATTTAATGGAAAGTAAAAGAAAATTTTACAGAATAAATAATCTATCAGAATAAAGTAAATAGGAGTATCAAGTCCTTCATCAACTCATTCATTTTTCACTTCTTACTCACCCGGTAAACTGGCGAACATATGAACTCTTTCTACTAGTCTATCTACAGTGAGAATGCTACTGTCATCTGCCTGTCAGTCATCACAACAAATACAGACAATGGGATTGTGCTATGCTTCATACTGTTGCCTATCCTCTCATGAATTTGTTCAAGAGCTCAGTGATGGACTCCACTCATAAAATGATCAGGTAAGATTCTGACTACTAGAAAATAATTCCTACTAATTCAATACATGTAAATATTTCTTAGAAACCAAAGATCCAAAGAAATAAAGTCAAATGAGAATGGTAAATTCCCAAGAAACCTGATCACTCTAAAGATGAACTGCTGTGAAGATGATCAATTGGCTCAATCCCACAATTCAGTCACATTCTAAGACTCATCCTATATACCTAGCCACCCTGGGTGAAAGAAATTTACTGTTCATAATACCTTTTGACCACACTCTGTTTTTGTATTGGCTTTATTAGTGTAACCTTTTCTGTAATTCTCTGTATATAATAACAAATATTAGTGAAGAAACTAGAAGCCTATGTGAGGAGTTGAGATCTTGGAACTTTGCTTTAGATACCAAAATGCTGAAACTTTTTGCACAAACATAGGCCGGTTCGAACATTGACTGTTGAGATCTATTATTCCAAACTACTTCAGAACATTGTATTTGTGCTGTGAATGATTTATGAATCTTTCTTAGTTATTAAATCTCTATAGAGCTCATGAAGAGCAATGCACAACTAATAAGGCTACTTTGTATTATGAATATATAGAAAAAATTCTTGAAATGTACTTTGAAAGATGAAAATGAGAGACTTTACAATGTAAATACCTATAATTATGAGTTGAAAACTGCATCTGTTTCCTTCTATATGATATTGCAAAATATTTGATAAAACATCAGTTCTCTATGTATATGATTAAATAAAATTTGAAGCTACATTGTAATTGATTTTCTAAATCATTTGAAGATGCAACAAGTTGTACTCACTTGTTTCACTGAAAGTGTTTTCAGTTTGCTTACAATTGATTCACAGAAATCATAACATGTCTTTTTAAAATTTTGGACATTAGAATTAATATTACACAATGTTAAGCATCTAATTAAATCAGAAACTACAAGTAGATCTCATAGTAGCTGCACATTTTCTTATTCTTGGTGCTTTAATATTTTTTGGTATTAAGAAAAAAATATAAGGTGAGCACTACAGACCAATTCAGAGGAAAGAATCAAGAAGTCTCTAGTATTCTCTGCTCTCTGAAGGAAGGTATCTCATGAACACACTGTCCCTTTATACTCAGATGGGCATAAAAACTTACTTGCCTAATATTGATGCCAGGTATGTGTTTCAGCTTATGGAGTGGGACTTAAATCTAATCAGAAAATAGTTACTTCCATGAAGTCCACACCACTGTTGTACCAGTTGGCATGTCTTTGTTATAGCTTCCATGGTTCATATCTGTATATGATAAAATATTATTTTTCTTCTCCAGTAGATTACACAGCACCTTCAGGTACTATTAAAAGCTTGCCAATAGCAATGAAGCTTCCAGATGTGTGCCAGCTTGATTTTATCACGTTATATGACTCAAATATGTAGTGTCCTCAATGTATGGTCTTACTGTCAAGTTCTAAAGGATAACCAAGAACAATTACTATAGCCTGTATTGTTTGGCAGAGGGTTGTCTGTGGGACCTCATTCATGGACAACTCCAAAAGAATTAACCCATTTCTGGCACATGGCTTTTTATTCTTTAAAGTCTGGAGTCTAGTAGGAGTACGAGTGCCCATTTTTAGTGGCACTTCATATCTATATATAAATATATGAAGTTTCTACAGTAGTAGGTTTCCATATGTCTTTGTCAAGGGGCTATAATATTATGTGACTCTCCCCATACTCCCTCCTCTGCCCTACTAGCCATACTTCCATCTCAATTTAGTCTTGCATATTTCATTAATTCTTTTTTAGTTTTTATGGCAGTACGTTCTAACTCCCTTACCATGAAAGTCTCTCCCCTTGGCTCCTAAATAATTTTATTACATCTATGTGTATTCCAAATGAAACACACATATATTAAAATTCAATGACTATCCACAGATAGAGAAAATATTCTATTTTCTTTTTCTCAGTCTGGGTAAGCTTACTCGGAATAATTGTTTCTAGTTTCATCCATTTATCGGTTAATGTCATCATTTGTTTTTTCTTAATATCTGAATAATATTGTATTACATAAATATACCACATTTTCATAATTCATTTATCAGTTCATGGACATCTAGGCTGTTTATATTTCTTGATTATTGTGAATAGAGTAGCAAGAAACACAACCAAGCTTGTACCTCCAGACTAGAATACAGAATATCCTTTGGATCTATATTCCAGGTGGAATAGCTGGATTGTACATTAAAGAAGGCTTTTTGAGTAAGTGCCACAGTGATTCCCATAGTGGTTGTACCTATTTGCATTACTACAAAAACTGAAAAAAAAAATGTTCCCATCTCCCAACATCCATGCCAGTATTTGTCATCTTTAGTAATTTTGAATCTAGTGATTCTGACTCTCTGAGGAAAGATGAGATCTCAAAAGTAATTTCAATTTTCATGTCTCTGATAGCTAAGGATGACAAGTATTTTTCAGTGTTTCCTAGACATTTGTATTTGATTTTCTGAGAGCGCTCCCTCTAGTTCCACCCCTTATTTTAAAAACTGTCCTGATTATTTTCATGATGTTTCATTTTTGAGTTCTTTCTATATTCTAGATACTAATAGATTTCTTAGATGTACAGCTGTTAAAGATTATTTTCCCATTCTTTAGTCTGACTACTTATTAAGCAATGGTGTCTTTTGCTGTACAGAAAGATTGTAGCTCCATTAGGTCTCAATTTTTATTGGTCTTAATATTTATGCTTTTGAGTCCTATTCAGAAAGTTCTTTCTTATGCCAATGAATTCAAGCACATCTCCCACTTCCTCTATCAAACTGAAAGTATCAGGCCCTGCATTGAGGTTTTGTGCATGGTGGGAGATGGGGATCAAGTTTCATTGTTGTGTCTACCCAGTTTGACCATCACTATTTGTTTATGATGCTGCCTTTTCTTCAATATACATTGATGGATTCCTTGTCAAAAGTCAGGACTGTAGGAGTGTGCATTTATACATGGGTCCTCAGTTCTATTCCATTGATTAACAAGTTTGTTTTAATGCCAATACAAAGCTTTTTTTTTTTTTTTTTTGAGATAGGATTTCTCTGTATAGCTTTGCGCCTTTCCTGGAACTCACTTGGTAGCCCAGACTGGCCTCCAACTCACAGAGATCCACCTGGCTCTACCTCCCAAGTGCTGGGATTAAAGGTGTGCACCACCACCACCCGGCACAAAGCTATTTTTAATATTAGAGATTCATATCATTACTTGCTGTCTTGGATAGTGATATCAGAAGTAGCTTTTTTTTTATTTTACAAGATAGTTTTGGAGATCATGGGGCTATTTTCATGTAAAATTTTAGAGACTTTTTTTAACTTAAATGAAGAAGAATTTTGATGATGGTTGTGTTGAACTTGTAGATTGCTTTTGATAGAATGGCAATTTTCACTATATTAACTCTACCAATCCATGAGCATGGAAGGTATTCCCATCTTCTGGTACCTTGCATCTGACAATCACAAAGAAATTACACATATGAACTCATAGCAGTTTTGGAAGCATGAACAAAACCAGTGCATGCCCAAGTTAGACCAAATTACAGCATGGAAAAAGGAGGTATGAACATAATCCTACCTCCAGGTGTGTAGGAATGGCAATTATGAAGTGTTCGAATAGCTGCTCAGAGAATAAAAGCCAATTTTCTCCAAGAGTACATCATTCATTAAGCTTACCACTAAAGTGAAAGATCACACATCCAAGAATAATTGAGCAACCCAAATTGGTCTTCAAAGGCAAAAAAGAAAAGAACACAAAGTTGAGTGGGGAGGGAAGAAGTGGATGTGGGATAATTTGAAGTGGGGGTTGAACATGATTAAAACATATATTAGGCTTGAAACTCTCAAAGAGTGCATAAATAAATAATAAATTTATTATAATAAATATAGATATGCTTATATCTCTTTTAAAAGAACCTATAGCAAATGTAGTGTTTTGAATAAGAATGCCCACAGGCTCATTAGATATTTTAGATTTAATTAATATAAAAATGCTTGGGCATCAAGGAGTAGGGCTATTTAAAATGGATTAGGAGGTGTGGCCTTATTAGGGGAAGTATATTACTGGGGATGGGCTTTGAGGCTTCAAAAGCCTGTGCCAAGCCCAGTCTCTCTCTCTCTCTCTCTCTCTCTCTCTCTCTCTCTCTCTCTCTCTCTCTATCTATCTATCTATCTCTCTGTCTCTGCTGCTCTCTCCCATCTCCCTCTGTCACCTCCTACCATGTTTGTGGATAAGGATATAGGTCCAGTACCATACCTTCCTGCCTCCATACTCTCTGCCATGATAATGGACAAAGTCTCTGCAACTGAAGCAATCTCCCAATTAAATTTATAAGAGTTGCCTTGGTCATGGTATCTCTCCACAGCAATAGAAGAGTTACTAAGATGGATAATCAGGTGGACTATTTTATAAATTTTAATGAGATTTATTATGAACAAATATATTTTTAAAAGTATTTAGTTCAGGATTCTTTGATCATTTTTTTTGAGATACTAGATTACAACAATAATTTTTTTAAAATAAGCCTACCTTTTGCACAGAGTTTTCTGAAGGCAACAAGTTGAGTTCTACAATAGAGAGAAAGAAAAGGTAGCTAAACAAGAGTAAAAGTTCACAGTAAATAATTGTCTTATTTCCCTCTTAAAACTGTAAACTGTTACAATAAATCTGCCCTGTGCTTGTTTTCATCTAAGAGTAGCTAGGGAATCCTGGGGCTCAGTTGCAGTCTGAAATATTTTCTTCTTATTCTCATACTGTTTCTCTAGTTCTTAATTTCAAGCATGAATCAATTGCTTTTCATTATTGTCTGACATCAAGTTTTAAACCAATCATATTCTTAGTTTCTGATGGCTGTTACCAAAGGTGATCTTTTAAGTTTGAAGACTTTCCTGATGATCTCTGCATGGTTGATGTATATTTCTATCATTGCTTAAAGATTTCTGTCTGTTTTTAATTCCCATTGCATTAGTTTCTTCAAAATATGGACCCTGGGAGGTAAGAATGATAGTTCTTTCCACATAACAATGCACTACCAAATTTCCTTCTTTGTAAATTCTGTCCACTGCACTGGGGTGAGACATACCATTAACCTCACTGTCCTCAGCAGGCAGACAAATTCCTCCTGAAATGCATGGTGTCTGCAAAACTGTGCTCCATTACTCACAAGCCTTTCCCTTGGCTCCTTCACTAACAGCTCCTTTAGGCTCCACATCCAGAACCAGAACCAAGCAATCTGCAGTGTGATGTTCATTTCATAGCCATTATACTTCATGTGAACCAGTGATAGAAAATAGGCTAGTGATATTATAACTTATGTTAGTTAGGTGATTTGGCACTAACATAGATTTTAATATATTTTTTATGCAAGTGACTTACACATGTGGAAATATGACTGGTCGATATTTAATGCCAAAGAGCAAGGTGAAACCCCACAGAATAAAATGAAGTATGTCAACAGTTCAGATTTTAGATATTTTTCTACAGAAATAGGTTAATAAAAATTTATAAATTATGTATCTTAATTGTGATTACCTTCCAATTGTAAAGAGCAATTTCTGTATATATTGTCTGATGGGGTAATGTCTTTCTGTACACTGGGAATATGTGCTGCTCTAATTGGTTGATAAATAAAGCTATTTGTCCTATGGCAAGGCAGCTTAGAGGCAGGCAGGAAATTCAAAAGGAGAGACAGGAAGAAGGTGGGAGAGAAGGCAGCCTGCTGTCCAGGGAGCAGCATGTAATGGCATACAGGTAAAGACACAGAAAATGTGGCAATTTGCCAGGCAGTGGTGGTGGCCATGCCTTTAATCCCAGCACTCCGGAGGCAGAGCTAGTTGGATCTCTGTGAGTTCGAGGCCAGTCTGGGCAACCAAGTGAGTTCCAGGAAAGGTGCAAAGCTACACAGAGAAACCCTGTCTCGAAAAAAAAAAAAAAAAAAAAAAGCGGAGATTTATAGACTAACAGAAATGGGCTGACATTAAATGTAGGAGCTAGTCAGTGGTAGGTCTGAGCTAATGGCTGAGCAGTTTTAATTAATATAAGCCACTGTGTGTTTAGTTGGGGCCAAGCAGCTCCAGAACTGGCAGGTGAGAGAGATTTGTCCTGGACTTGGGCCAGGTGGGACACAGGAGAACTCTGACTACAATTGCCAGTCAGTTTTTTCAAGGAAACATCTTCTTCCTATTTTCTTTGAATGCAAATATGTAATTCAACCATCAAAAGCCATACCACATAGTCACATTGTATTTCCAATTAGAATCAGATGTATTTGTAGGGTGACATTGTGTGACTCTCCAGAAAGATGCAACATACACATCTAGCTATCCCATACAAGGACTCTGTAACAGATAAAAGTACAGACACCACCAAAGTTCAGACTGGTGAATGACTGTTTAATGTGATTAGAACCATATAGATGAAGGATCATTACAGGAGCAGAAATGACTCCAAGAGTGCTGTATCTCTGAAGTCCACCTGAGCAGCTCACAGAAGCTGGAAACCTGGAACACACTACATAACCTGCAGTCAGCTCAACAGACTGAAGCTCAATTGGTCTAAGTCCCTTTCTGTTAGCTTATGTGGTCTTTGTTTCTTTTTAGACTGATTGGCTGCTTTTTGCTTCTTCCAGGCAGCTGTGTTTATCTGAGTATCTTCTTTGCAGCTTGACTTCTCTGGAAAAGACTCTCAGCAGTCTTTATTGTTCACTCATTGAAAGGAGTGGTCTAGTGAATCTGTTTAGTTACAGGGACTTCTGAAGGTATTTTGAGAACTTTACTTTCTGTTCTAAGGAGCTTCCCTGGGAGGTAGAATGTTTCAATGTGGGAGGAAACTACTATGCAAGAATTGGAAAGATGAAGGTATCAGAAGCAGACCAGGTCTATTTGTTTTTAGAGGCACTATGATGGCAGTTAGAGTAGATATAGAAGAACATCTGTAGGATGATAAAATATGGAAATAACAAATATATGATAGGATAAAAATATATCTAAATAAATAATTTCTAAGTCATATCTGCCATGTTGTGTTTTTAATTTTTGCATTCGGTACTAATGCTTCAAATCAGCATCTTTGTTACTTTCTCATTCAAATGTTCTAAAGGCTTTATTTTCCCCAGTGGTTCCCTAAACATCATGTTAATATTTCAGCTTTACATTTAGTGTAGAAAATATGCATCCACAAATTTACAGAATGCTTAAAGAGGAATTTATTTCAAAGTGATGATTTAAAATAAAAATAAAATGGTATTTTCTAGACTGTCCTTTGGTTTTGAAACCTCAGAAAAGCACTAGCAATCCATATTCTGCAAGAAAGACTAGTGTCTTTTGAGTAATTTATGACTTTCTGTGTGATGGAAAGCCTCATTTTGTAAAAGAAATATCAGAGAGTGAACGAAAGCACTTTGTACATTATTTCATCATTTTATCAAGAACAAAAAGAATGGTTGAATACTTCCTGTAATTCCACTTTCTTCTTCTGCATACAAAATAAGTTTCACAAGTTCAAGATTAACAGATCCTAATTGAAATTCTAAAAGGCAAATATGCAGTATAATTATCTAGTTTGAAGTCTAACATTTTAAGAGATATTTCTATGTGGGAAAAATGTATTCAGAAACTTAGTCAATGCCATATTATAGAAAGAAATGAGCATTGGTTTTTCTAGATATTTTCATGGCCTAAAAATACATTATTTTGTGTTGACTTTGTAACCAAGCTCCATGTTTTTTAACAGATGCCATTTCTCTTCTGATTACAATATCCTGTTATGAATTACCTCTGTTGGGAACAAGTAGAGAGAGAAAAAACTCTTTTCATCAAAGCATAAATCTACACACCTGAAATACTCTATATTCTGAATACAGTAAAAATTATATTTATGCAATAATATATCTTTGCCAATTTGAAAAATCATCAAACCTTTAGAGCAGAAAAACTGAGGTGTTGGGAGACATTGTAAAACCATTAGAGCAGTATATTTATACTTCCAAAGGTAGTATTCTTCTACCCCAATAAAACTTCCTCACATATGTGTGCAGCAATAGAAGCAAGGAAAATTGAATTATCTATGAAATATTGTTTTCCTTATTGTATTGCTGAAAAGACATTTTAAGCTACAATGTTGTTGAGTAGCACCATCATGTTGCACATAGTAAATCGTCTCATTAGACTTGTTAATCACTGATTAATCACCCCATATGATGAAAGAGCAATTGAATCCTGACAATAACATTATTTTAAGGGCACAAAATGCACTATTAGGCTCTCTGCTGACAACAAGGATTCATTGAATTGAACAAAGTTCTATTCAATAACCTTACTGAAAACTCAACCAGCACTTAAACACTAGAAATATTGTTACTTTTCAAATACAGTCATTGAAATTAAATTTAACTGATGAATTAGAAATAACAAGGCTCCACAACTCATATTCTATAATTTAGGTAATTAAGACCCATGTAGATATGCAAAATATCATCAGTGTTTTCTTACCTGATAACCCTCTCTCATCTAATCTTCTCCCTTCCTGTTCCCTCTCCAGCTTAAGTTCCTCCTCTCCCTCTCCCTCCTATTAACTTTTATTTCGGTCCCACATGCATACAGACATTCATATCTGTGAGAAGATATTGCAGATGATAAACACTTCATTTTTAATGTAAAATTTAACTTTTAAAAACTCATTTGAGACTTAGATGCTGAAATATATCCTAGCAACATAATCATTCTTTCCCATTTCTTAATAATAAAGTCTTGCTATATCAATTATTTAATAATACAAGAATAATAAGTAAGTATAATTGTGCATTCCAAAATATCATCATCTTTCTAATAGCATATTTTTTGGGTGGGTGGGGGGGTTTGAGACAGGGTTTCTCTGTAGCTTTGAAGCCTGTCCTGGACTAGCTCTGTAGACCAGGCTGGCCTTGAACTCATAGAGATCCACCTGCCTCTGCCTCCTGTGAGTTGGGATTACAGAACCACCAGGCCTCTAATAGCATAATTTTAGGTATTTCAAGTTACAAAGTCAGGATTATTTTAAAACGTCAAGGTCTCAGCATCACAGTTGTTTCTGTAGTTTTTAATATGTTTGGAATAAACAAAGATGAATGTGATTTGGAACGTATTTGAGGGGCTGTAAACATTATTTTAATCCAATCCTTTTGTTTTAGTTTTTCTCTAAAGAAATATTGGCTGGCAATCCAGATATTATTCTGTAAAACAAGCACCTGAATATTGAGTCAGTACTCCAAAGAATTAGGAGAGGAACCAGCATGACTAACTAGCTTATTTACTTCATATATGTCAGGTTCAAGTTGGAAGATTCTAAGAGGGCACTGTAACCATCTGGGCTTTCTCTTTGTGATATATTGGCACTTAAGTGAGATTAAGTCAAGGACAGGTACAGTTGCTTTTATCAACTGTGACACCTACCAGGTACCTTTCCATGAAGCTAGAATCCTCACAATTAAATGGCTAGGTTCCAGGGAATATATCTTTAGCAAGCAGAACCTGCTAAATGCTTTACAGATTTACATATTAAGTGTTTATTATCCTCACTTGTGTTATTTACCAAAAGCTACAAATTTTTTCCTTGAGCTCCTTGTAAGGCAATTGTGAAATAAAATAGTAAGTGTCTTAGAGTCCCTTATATTTAATGAGACAGACTTTAGAGGGACTTTTTTTTTTTTTGGTACACAGAAAGAGTCCATCACTCACAGTTTTCACTTTCTTTTATGCTGGAAGTTGAGAATATGATCTCTCAACTTCCTGTTCTGGCTGCCCCACCTGTGTGCTGCCATGCTTCCCCATCATAATAACTCTTATCCTTCTGGAACTATAAGCCAAATGGACTCTTCCTGCTGTGAATTGCCTTGGTCATAGTATTTTTATCACAACAATAGAAAAGCAATTAATACAGAAATCACTACCAGAGAATGGGTTTTTGCTATAGCGGACCTGGCTATGTTATGTTTTGGTGGAATATGTAAGTCTTTGGAACTCTGAACAAAATAACATCAACAACAAAAATGACTGAAAGACAAGAAGTTCAAGCTTAGAACAGTTTAATGTTGAGAATATTACAGACTAATTCAGGTCCAAATATACAAGTCTAAATCAAGAATTTTCAGAGAGAAGCAGGATTTTGAAAAGAAACTGAGATAAATTATATGTTTGTGATATTTTAAACAAGAATCTGACTGCCTTCTGTCCATGTTATGATAACTTGCCTGAAGACAAATAAAACTATAATGAATCAATTTCTTTAGAATAGGAAATTTCAAGACTGTAAAATATTGAATCTGTGGCAAGGTTATTACTAATAATGCCTATGCAGGTTTCTAAAAAGAGCAGGTAGGGGAAAATTTACAATTTAGAGATGAAATGGGGAGCTCAATGTTTCAATCAAGGCACATGCTAGAAGAGAGGTTGTAATTGTATACGGCAAAGAGTTTAAGACATGGGAGTAGGCAAAGACTTTCTGTAAAAGATTCAAACAGTTGAAAAAAATTGTCAAATTTAATTATATGGACCCTAAGTGAGCAGATAAAAACTGCTCCTAAAAGTCACTCTGACTACTACATGAAAAGTCTACTCAAAGAATTAAGCTACTTCCCTATGAGTTGTTTGTCATGGTGTCCCTGAGGTCCTCCCCTCAAAAAAAGAAAATATTGACAATTATCACCGCTGTTACCAGCTAAACAAAACTAGATATTAAGACCACATTCCAGAGAGGCAACTGCCCCTGGGTCCCACCGCTAGACACAGGCCATCCTGGGAGGAACTGCCCAACTTGGCCCCAGTTTCTGGCCAATTGGAGGGGCCCTGCAGGAAGGCTCCCCTTTTCCAAGACTGCGGGTAGACCCTGCAGTCTCCACACCCTGCCCTCACACCCATCTGCCTGAGACTCCAGCCACTTCCTGAGAATGAGAGACCAGCCCCCAGCTTCCATCCTGCCCTGGAACTCACATCTAGACCAGAGACCAGAGGAACTCCCATCTGGACAAGAGGAGCTCACATCTGGACAAAATAAGGAGACCCCAGGGACTTCCTGAGACTCAGAGTCCAGCCCCCCAGCTCCTATCTGGCCAGCACTCTCATCTGGACCAGCGTTCCCATCTGGCCAAGAGCTTCCATCTGGACCAGAAAGAGGCTCCCTAAATCTGTCAGCTCTCTTTGGACCAAGTACACTGATAAGACCAAGAATGAACCCAAGAGGAGATGGGCAGACGTCAAGGCAGAAGTACATACAACAAAATAAAGAGCAATACAGCATCACCAGAACCTAGCCCTTCTCCAACAGCTAGACCTGAACATGACGGAATGGAAGAAGAAGAAGAAGAAGAAGAAGAAGAAGAAGAAGAAGAAGAAGAAGAAGAAGAAGAAGAAGAAGAAGAAGGAGAAGAAGGAGAAGAAGGAGAAGAAGGAGAAGAAGGAGAAGAAGGAGAAGAAGGAGAAGAAGGAGAAGAAGGAGAAGAAGGAGAAGAAGGAGAAGAAGGAGAAGAAGGAGAAGAAGGAGAAGAAGGAGAAGAAGGAGAAGAAGGAGAAGAAGGAGAAGAAGGAGAAGAAGGAGAAGAAGAAGAAGAAGAAGAAGAAGAAGAAGAAGAAGAAGAAGAAGAAGAAGAAGAAGTAGAAAACAACCTTATAAGTAACATCATGAAGAGGCTAGAGCCTTATATAGAAGAAATCAAAAATAAAGTAGAGGAACAGACAAACAAAAAATGGGAAGAATGCAATAAAAAACTAGAGAAAAGGACAATTAAAGCAGAAGAAAACAATAAGTACTTGAAAGAAAATCAAGGTAGATAGTCCAACACCTGAAGAGGGAAATAGAAAAAATGAAGAAGACACTAGCAGGAGGAATGCTAGAAATAGAAAATCTGAGTAAACAAACAGGAACTTCAGAGGCAAGTATAACCAACAGAATGCAAAAGATGGAAGAGAGGATCTCTGGTGTTGAAGATACAGTAGAAGAAATAGATTCACCTGTCAAAGAAAACACTAAAACCAAGAATGTCGTGACCCAAAATGTCCAAGAAATTTGGGACACCATGAAAAGATCAAAACTATGAATAATAGGGATAGAGGAAGGAGAAGAATACCAACTCAAAGGCACAGAAAATATATTTAACAAGATCATAGAAGAAAACTTTCCCAACTTAAAGAAAGAAATGGCTATGAAGATACAAGAAGCCTATAGAACACCCAACAGACTAAACCCCCCAAAAATGTCCACTCGCCACATAATAATTAACAACTAAACATACAGAATAAAGAAAGAATATTAAGGGCAGCAAAGGAAAAAAGGCCAAGTGACTTATAAAGGCAAACCCATCAGAATAACACCCAATTTCTCAATGGAGACTTTGAAAGCAGAAGGACCTGGACAGATATAATGCAGACACTAAGAGACCCTGGATGCCAGCCTAGACTAATATACACAGCAAAACTTTCAATCATCATAGACGGAGTGAACAAGAACTTCCAAGACAAAACAAGATTTAAACAATACTTATCCACAAACCCAGCCCTACAGAAAGTACAGAAGGAAAATTCCAACCTAAGGAAGGCAGATACACAGGCAATAGATAACACCACAGCAGTAAACCCCAAGAAGAGAAGTACACACATACTACCACCAAAATATAAAAATGACAACAAGAATGAACAATTACTGGTCATTAATATCCCTTAATATCAATGGACTTAATTCACCTATAAAAAGACAAAGACTAACAGAATGAATACGAAAACAGGACCCATCTTTCTGCTGCATACAAAAAACACACGTCAAATTCAATAACAGACACCTCCTAAGAATAAAAGGCTGGGAAAAGACTTTCCAATCAAATGGTCTTAAGAAGCAAGCTGGTGTAGCCATCCTAATATCAAGCAAAATATACTTCAAACTAAAATCAATCAAAAGAATGAGGAAGGAAATTACATACTAACAGCAGGAAAGATCCACCAAGATGAAGTCTTAATTCTGAACATTTATGTCCCAAATACAAGGGGACCCACATATGTAAAGGAAACATTACTAAAGCTTAAATAACATATAAAACCCCACACATTAATAGTGGGAGACTTCAACACCCCACTTTCACCTCTGGACAGATTGGCCAAATTGAAACTTAACAGAGACATAATGGACTTAACTGATGTTATGGCTCAAATGGACTTAATTGATATCTACAGAACATTCCACCCAAACAAAAAAGAATATACCTTCTTCTCAGAACCCCATGGAACCTTCTCTAAAATTGACCACATACCTGGCCACAAAGCAAATCTCAACAGATACAAAACAATTGGAATAACCTCCTGTGTTCTATCAGACCACCACAGTTTAAAGTTAGATTTCAACAACAGAAAAAACTACAGAAATCCTGCATTCTCATGGAAACTGAATAATGCTCAACTGCATAATTAATGGGTTAAGTAAGAAATAAAGAAAGAAATTAAAGACTTCCTACAGATCAATGTAAATGAATACAATACATACCCAAACATATGGGATACTATGAAAGCAGTGCAAAGAGGGAAATTCATAGCACTGAATGCCCACATAAAGAATATGGAGAAATCTCATGCTAGTGACTTGACAGCACACCTGAAAGCCCTTGAACAGGAAGAAGCAAAGTCTCCCTGGAGGAACAGACACTAGGAAATTATCAAATTGAGAGCTGAAATCAATAAAATAGAAATAAAGAGAACAATACAAAGGATTAATGAAACAAAGAGTTGGTTCTTTGCGAAGATCAACAAGATAGACAAGCCCTTATCCAAACTAACCAAAAGACAGAGAGAGAGCATCCAAATTAACAAAATCAGAACTGAAAAGGGGGACATAACAACAGACAATGAGGAAATCCAGAGAATCACCAGGTCATACTTCAAAATCCTCTACTCCACAAAACTGCAAAATCTAAAAGAAATTGATAATTTTCTGGATAGGTACCACATACCTAAGTTAAACCAAGAACAGATAAACCATTTAAATAGTCCAATAACCCCTAAGGAAATAGAATCAGTCATTTGGTTGGGAAATTCTCCCAACCAAAAAAAGCCCTGGACCAGATGGTTTCACTGCAGAATTCTACCAGATCTTCAAAGAAGACTTAATACCAATGCTCTTTAAATTGTCCCACAGAATAGAAGCAGAAGGTATATTACCAAACTCCTTCTATGAGGCTACAATTACCCTGATTCCTAAACCAAACAAAGATGCAACAAAGAAAGAGAACTACAGACACATCTCCTTCATGAACATTGATACAAAAATACTCAATAAAATACTGGCAAACAGACTCCAAGAACACATCAAAACAATTATCCACAATGATCAAGTAGGCTTCATCCCAGGGAGGCAAGGATGGTTTGACATACGAAAGTCCATCAATGTAATACACCATATAAACAAATTCAAAGAAAAAAACCACATGATCATCTCACTAGATGCAGAAAAGGCATTTGACAAAATCCAACACCCCTTCATGATAAAGGTCTTGGAGCAATCAGGAATACAGGGAACATACCTAAACATAATAAAGGCAATCTATAGCAAGCCAACAGCCAACATCAAATTACATGGAGAGAAACTCAAAGCAATACCACTAAAATCAGGAACAAGGCAAGGCTGTGCCCTCTCCCCATACTTATTCAATATAGTACTTGAAGTTCTAGCCAGAGCTATAAGACAACATAAGGAGATTAAGGGAATACAAATTGAAAAGGAAGAAATCAAGCTCTCCCTATTTGCAGATGACATGATAGTATGCATGAGTGACCCCAAAAATTCAACCAAGGAACTGATACAGCTAATAAATCCCTCAGCAACATAGCAGGATACAAGATCAACTCAAAAAAATCAGTAGCCCTCCTATATACAATAGACAAAAAAGGCTGAGAAGGCAATCAGAGATACATCACCCTTTACAATAGCCACAAATGATATAAAATACCTTGGGGTTACTCTAACTAAGCATGTGAAGAACCTATATGACAAGAACTTTAAGTCCCTGAAAAAAGAAATTGAAGAAGATGTCAGAAAATGGAAAGATCTCCCATGCACATGGATAGGCAGGATTAACATAGTAAAAATGGCGACCTTACCAAAAGCAATCTACAGATTGAACGCAATTCTCATCAAATTGCCAACACAATTCTTCACAGACCTGGAAAGAATAATACTCAACTTCATATGGAAAAACAAAAAACCCAGGATAGCCAGACAAATCCTGTATAATAAAACAACCTCTGGAGGCATCATGATCCCTGACCTCAAGCTCTACTATAGAGCTACCATAATAAACACAGCTTGGTACTGGCATAAAAACCGACATGTGGACCAATGGAATTGAATTGAAGATCCTGACATTAACCCACACACCTATGAACATATAATTTTTGACAAAGAACCCAAAAATGTACATTGGAAAAGAGAAAGCATCTTCAACATATGGTGCTGGCATAACTGGATGTCAATGTGTAGAAGGCTGCAAATAGATCACCATGCACAAAACTTAAGTCCAAGTGGATCAAAGACCTCAACATAAATCCAGTGACTCTGAACCTGATAGAAGAGAAAGTAGGAAGTACTCTTGAATGCATTGGCACCAGAGATCACTTTCTAAATATAACAGCAGTAGCACAGATACTGAGAGAAACAATCAATCAATGGGACCTGTTGAAACTGAGAAGCTTTTGTAGAGCAAAGGACACGGTCAACAAGACAAAGCGACAGCCTACAAAATGGGAAAAGGTCCTCACCAACCCCACATTTGACAGAGGGCTGATATCCAGAATATATAAAGAACTCAAGAAATTAGACATCAAAATGCCCAACAGTCCAATTAAGAAATGGGCTATAGAACTAAACAGAGAATTCTCAACAGAGGAAGTTCAAATGGCTGAAAGACATTTAATGAATTGCTCCACATCCCTAATTATCTGGGAAATGCAAATCAAAATGACTCTGAGATACCACCTTATACCTGTCAGAGTGGCTAAGATCAAAAACACAGAAGACAGCTTATGCTGGAGAGGATGTGGAGCAAGGGAAACTCTCCTCCACTGCTGGTGGGAATGCAAGCTTGTACAGCCACTTTGGAAATCAATATGGCACTTCCTTAGAAAATTGGGAATCCATATCCCCTAAGACCCAGCTGTGGCACTCTTGGGCATATACCCAAGGAATTCTCAATCATACCACAAGGGCATTTGCTCAGCTATGTTCATATCAGCATTGTTTGTAATAGCCAGAACCTGGAAACAACCTAGATGCCCTTCAACTGAAAAATGGATAAAGAAAATATGATACATATGCACAATGGAATACTACTCAGCAGAGAAAAACAATGACATCATGAGGTTTGCAGGCAACTGGATAGATCTAGAAAAAATCATCCTGAGTGAGGTAACTCAGACTCAGAAGGACAAACATGGTATGTACTCACTCATAGGAGGATACTAGATGTAAAACAAAGATGACTAGACTGCTACACAATTCCAGGGAGGCTACCTAGAACAGGACCCTAGGAAAGACCCTGGGATCACTCAATGACAGAGAAATGAATGAGATCTACATGAACAACGTAGACGACAGTGGGAGTAATAAAGAGCATGATTTGAGGGAAAGAAAGCTTAGGGGAGCAGGAGATCCCAGCTGGATCAAGAACAGAAAGGGAGAATGAGGAATAACAGACCATGATAAATGAAGATCACATGAGAACAGGAATAGGCAGAGTGCTAGAGAGGTCCCCAGAAATCCACAATGATATATCCTCTGTAGACTGCCGGCAGTGCTCGAGGGCCTGATCTGACCTAGTCTGTTGATTGGATGACTAAACACCCTAACAGTCATCTTGGAACTCTCATCCAATAACTGATGGAAGTGGATGCAGAGATCCTTGGCCAGGCCCCAGGTGGAGCTCCAGGTGTCCAACTGTCAAGAAAGAACAGGGACTGCAAGAGTGTGAATTGTTGAATCCAAGATTGCAAAAAGCACAGGGACAAATAGCCAATGGAATGGAAGCACATGAATTATGGACCAACTCCTGTGGATCCCCCAGCTGTATCATGCCCTCTGGATAACTGAGACAATTGAATAGCTTGATCTGTTTGCGAGGCTCCCAGGCTGTACGACTGGGACCTGTCCTTGGTGCATGAGCTGGTTGTTTGGAACCTTGGCCTTACACAGGGACACATGCTCAACCTGGTAGGAGGTGACAGGACCTGCCTGTACTGAATCCACCATGTTTAAATGAATCCCCAGGGGTGTCTTGGTCCTGAAGGACATAGGAATGGAGGGGAGGGGCTGTGGGTAAGTTGGGCGTGGGTGCGGGATGGGGGAGGAGATGGGAACCCATGGCTGATGTATAAAATTAAAACACATAACAATAAAAAAAAAGGACCACATTCATACCTCTGAAAGTACCTTATGCCCTGGTCACAAGGCACAAAAGAACAAAGCTGAAATTATAGTATCAGAAGTTATAATGTAGGTTGCTGGGGCAGAATTATTAACAGTCTTACTCAGCCATGGATCCTGGGTACAACTACTGACTAGGCCATTCCTATTCATGAAATATTGGAAAGTCTGATACAAGAGTAACCAACTACTTTCTGATTGGATTTGATACCCATTCTGCAAGATGGAAACCAAGTCTATTTGCTACAAATCTGGTTAAAAACCTGGTTCATGCTTCTATTATAATAACAGGCTGCCCAGTCTTCTCTCTCGGAGATCAGGCCTCAATTTCAATTTCCTGAGACTGGGCAAGCAGTTTCTGAAAGAACCACAAACAAATGATAATCAGTCTCTAGCACCTCTGAGAGCTAGGAAAAGGAAGCCTGATATGTGCAGTACCAGGCCTGAGCCATAGTCAACAGACAACCAAATAAGGACAAAGCTTGGGACTTGTTCAGGCCTGCCCCAAAATGGAAAACTGTAGCCCTAATCAGTCCCTGACTAGCCCTAGCCAATTAGAACTTACTAATGTGATTGCTGCTTGCTTAAGACAATCATTTCTAAGATGACCTAACTGCCTTAGTAACATCCCTTTGGCTGTGTTTAAAAGAAGCTTGTGAGCTCCTCTCCGGGGTCATCACCATTTTGTCTTTTGCATAGAATGGTCGAATTCAGTATGATAGAATCTTTCTTGAGATAACAAACACTCTTGCTGATTGCATACATGGATAGTGGTCTTTTGTGGGACTTCTCAAGGACCCTAACATAAATAATGTATTTCAAGAAAATTCTCAGCCACTCTGTTTCTCTCTCTTGTCACCCTTCTATTCCCATTGGTCTTCTTCCTCTCCTTTGATATTTTTCTGTAGGCTTAGTGGATGCACATGAATCTACTGATACTTTAATTACTGTCTGCTGCCCCACAGCCCCTCAGTCAGTGCCCTGCTGGCCACTAAGGGTGCAGCAGCCTGGTGGGTCTTCCAGTCCTATGGCCCTAGCTCTGCTGTGTCCATGATATGTAGGTTTGAATTGTCTCTATAGTTATATTTATCAATAAGACTCAGGGGTCAAATGCTGATGTGAAAACCTGCTAGCTCAGTGAGGCTTTGCTATTTTGCTGGAGACACCACAAGAGACAATTAAGTCTCTTCTCTCATCCCAGAACCAGGAGAACTCAAACTCTAGTCCTCAATCTTTTCTTCCTGTGTATCTTCTATCCAAATTGCTGGCTTCTCTATGGCTAATTCTGGTCAGCTAGTCACTGTCTCAAGGTATAACTCATTAGGCAGTTGCAGGAGTATCAGAGTGCTACGAAAATGTCCCACAACACTCCTCAACTGCCTCCTTCCTTCAACTTCTGAACGTGTGTGTGTGTGTATGTGTGTGTGTGTGTGTGTGTGTGTGTACATGAGTGTGTCAATGAGTTTCACCAGAATTGTTTAAAGAGGATGAGTGCATGGGTGAGGGTTTGTTTATTAGTGGGTGCCTTATCAATGTCTACAGCACTTGAAGAAATGTCTATCTCCCTTTCTTTTCCATCAACTATTCACTGCATATAAATACTCAATGGCAGGTGGAGCCACAGGGACTCCTCTCTCTTCCATGTCAGGAAACTGATAGGCTCAATCTACAGACCCTGTGTAGGTAATCATAGAAGTTGTTAATTTAAGACTCCATTAGCCCATGCCATGACCAGAAGTTAGTGTTCCATATCACTCCTACATTCCTCCAGCTCTTACTTTATTTCTGCCCCTTCTCTTGAGCCATGGAGCATGTAATATAGATGTCTCATTTACAGATCAACATTCTGCAGTCTCCTAATCTCACCACTTTGACCAATTATGCACTGACACTTTACCACTGCAAAAAAAAAAAAGAAAGAAAGAAAGATAAGAAGAATCCACTTCACTTCTCTCAGTCAATACATCACAGACATCTGTCTAACACAGAATTAATCAGCAAAAGCCAAAACAAGAAATCAGCCTATGATAAAAGGATTGTCCAATATATACACAATGGAATTTCATTCAGCTATCCAAAGAATGAAATTATGTCATTTGCATATAAATTGCAGAGACTGAAGATCATGATATCAAGGAAAAATAAGATAGACTCAGATCCTCATATGAAAAACCTAGGCTTGAATATAAACAGGTAAATATGTGAGTGAATGAAAGTGCATATATGTGATATACAAGTAGAAGAGGGACTAGTGGAGAGGGAAGAAAAGAGGAGGGGAGGAAGAGTGGATAAATGATGAATAAAGACAATATCGCATATTTCTCTTAACCAGAACCTACATTTAAAGGGATTAACACACACACACACACACACACACACACACACACACACGCACATGCACACGCACACGCACACGCACCGCACACGCACATGTGAAATAAAAGCAAAAGAGGGGCTCTTTGAGGGCTGGGTAGGAGAAGGTCCTGTGGATAAAAATAAATAAAATACAATGGTAAACATGCATGAAAATTGCAGTGTAAAGGCAACTATTTTGTTCTGCCTTATTATGTGTGCACCTGGGATTTTGAGGCTGGTTACTCATTGCTGTTATTACCATGACCGCTCCATTCTCATGCCTAGCAAGCTAGTTCCATGGTGTCATTTAGCAGTCTGTACTTTGTCAAATGGCCAAATGTTTTATGGCTAGTTGTTTCACCTACTGGCATTTTTTTTTTTACGTGTGTTTCCTTGTAACAGAATTAGCCCAGGGAGAAATCCTGGTGTGAGAATGGTATAATTGTTAAGGGTCCCATTATTTTCCACAAAGCAAAGGTTTAGCTCTTCGTCAACCACCAGGACCAGGCAAGAGAAAGCTGAGGCTGAAAGAAATAGTGGAGCAAGTCAGCATTGTCTTCACTAACTGCTCTATAATAAGTTACCTTGATAAGGGTTGTAGTTCTTTATGCTAACTGGCCCCCACAACTTACCCCAGGCAACACACACACACACACACACACACACACACACACACACATGTATATTGTATTTATTTTTATCCACAGGACCTTCTACTACCCAGCCCTCAAAGAGTACCTCTTTTTTGCTTTTATTTCACATGTGCATGTGTGTGTGTGTGTGTGTGTGTGTGTGTGTGTGTGTGTGTGTGTGCGTTATTTCCTTTAAATTTAGATTCTGGTTAAGAGAAATATTTGATATTGTCATGGTAGACTTGATAGCTGAACAAGAGTAAATCTTGGAAATGAATAAACTGGGTTGTGATGTCTAAGGAGACTAGTGACTTAGATTTTCTGTGACTGGGAGAATTGATGGATGATGACAGTGACTCATTCTGAAGCTGCTACCATGTTCACATGGCAGTCTTGATTCCCATAGAACAATCATAATTTCACAGACTACTCCAGCACATGTTACTACCTGAGTCCATTCCTGTCTCTGTACGTCCCTTTTCCCCAACTGCACAGGGTGACATCTACACTGCAATACAACAGCTCTTCTACCATGAGGTTCTTACTCTCTTTATCTCACAAACATTTCCACCTTTATGTTTGTCCAGTTTAACTCTGCCTTAATGTTTGCTTGTCACCGGACATGCATTCATTCCCTAGAAATTAGTTATTACCTTTAAAGTCAGGAAATCTTGCCTCTTTGATATTGTGTCTAAATTTGGCCCAAAATTAAATAAGGCCTTCTGTGGCTCCTTCATCTCTATTCTCGCCATACAATACATTGCTAAAGGAAAGCAAATGACATTTTGAATGTTTGCCCAGAAATTTCCTTAAACAAATTTGTTGCTTCATCAGCTATGGTGTCTAATTTTTCATGTCCAGTTGGAAGTATCAGGTGCCATTGGTGTTTAGCTCTCCATCAATACTTAAAAAGAATCTGAATTAATCCAGTGTCCAATTAGAGCTTTTTCCCTGTCCTTTGAAGCCCATATTGAAACCTCTGCAAGCAAGACCATAGAGTATCTACAGAAGAGTGAATCCCAAATCAAATAACAATGTACATTAGATATTGGCATACTGATATAGATTTTTTTTCTTATCTTCTTCATTTCTGTTTAATGATTTCATCTACTTCATTCTCTGTTTATTACTCTGCATGACTAATAATTTATCTCTAACTGAGCACATTAGAAAACTCATGCTCATGAAATCACTTCTGGCCCACCTTCATGTTTAAAGATGTTTGGAAATAGATTGAGTTTCAGGGAGAATAGCACATAGACCCTGTAGTTTGAAAAACACATAACAAATATGAGTCATTTACTCAAACTTCTCTCGATGTTATATATCAACTAACCAGTTTAAAATATGTAAGTGTAATATAATTAAAAATACATAAAGCTAAGGTTCTGACATCCTAGGGTATTTTTTTTTCAGAAATTGTAACACTTGTGAGTGAAGCCATTAATCTTTCCTGTACATAAACTTTCTCTTATAGTTTCCTATACTCTTTTTCAGAGTCATAGAACAATTCTTGTTGAAACTAAATTATGTCATGAATAGAGCTCCATCATCCCTGTTTTTTTGTAAAGCCCATGTCTTCATCATTTGTGTATTCCCATCAACCAAACCCCCACATTTACCATAACAAGTGGGTAAATGCTTAATTAAGGTTTCCTGAACACTATCTCAGCCATAATCTCACAGATCCCTCCCAAAATCTAGGTCCACCATATCACATGTGAACTTTTACTGTATGCCTTTTTAGACATATGAGAGTGAGACTAAGATTTCTATTTATTTTATGTTGTCTGAAATATATTTCTAGTTGGCTGTTTAGTTTTGTTTGCTCTGGATTTTTTGTGCCTTCATTATTATTTTACATTCTCTGGTTCATGGTGCTAATTTTTCCTCAACTGGTTTGCCATTGGTGATTATGTATACTTTTTTGGGGGAAAGAATTCTCTTTTGTATCTTCTTGGATGTGACAATCTCCATTGTGAACTCTGGATTTGTATGTGGGTCCTGAGCTTATTGCTGTTGCAGTAAATTTTGTTAGAAAGTCCTTTATTCAAAACCTTTCACACATTTACCATTACAGAGATATGCCTTAACTTTCTTAACTTAGTTCTTAGTAATATCTATATTAACCAGTTTTATGTATCTTTTTTTTATACTATACACATGAAATGGAAGATGTTGATTTTATAATAACATATTCCACTATATCTTATGTTGTATCATAAATAATCTAGAGAAACCACCATTTTATCCTTTAGTTGCACAATAGCAAAAATAAACAAACAAACAAAAGAAGCCAAACAAAACTATCTAAAAGGTAATGTGAGTTTAATTAGTTTGCTGAATGACTTAACTCAGTCTCTGAGCTCAAATTTATAGTTTAATTCTGACATGGTATTGGGAATATAATTTTAAAGTGGAAGGAACTCTAACATGTCCCCTAGCAAATACTCATACTTTGAGACAGATACAGGGATTAGGATTCATTTCAAAGGAATGAATATTTGGTCTTAGGAGCAATCTCACTTTCTCTGGCTATTTCAGCTCACATTATTCTTACACCCACATAAAAAATACTTATTCAATAATTAGTGCCTTTCAAGTATCGTCATGGTATATATTTGTAAGAGTAAATACAATAAATTTTAATAATAATTTAAAAAGAATCTAGCCATTGAGTGTTACAACAGTGACATATATCATACCTCTTGTTTTCAAGGAGGCCAGTATGCTGGAACAGATGGTGTCACAGTGAAGTACCAAATGATGCTGAAATAGAGGCAATGAAGGCAGATCGTGCAGAAAATCTTAAGCCAATTGTGAAGATCTGGCTTTTTACCTCCTCCAGAAACAGTGGATTTGAGTGAAGGAGTGACATTATTTTAGTGTCTTAGCAGCACCATATGATGTATTAGCCTTTCACACAGGCGTTTCTTAGGAACAGCAGAACTGGTTACCAATTCAGATGTCATTGCAATTATATAGATATGAGATGATGATGATCCTGTGACAGTGTGGTCAGATTCTGAGCCAACTTGTATGTGCTAGGTTAAAGGCAAAAAATATAAGCACCTCCTTTTATAATCTTCCATAATCCATGCAAGTTTTATTGAACAAAACCACAAAAACAGAATGAAGAGATTTCTAAAACCTGCAAACAAAAGGGGATTTCTCAATGCTCCCCACCTCCTCTTTTTAGAAGACCGCTTGATTCTTTGGACCTTTATTGTATGGGGATTTATTGTAGAATAGGGACTTCAGATAATGCACTGTCCCTGTGTCTCTTTATAGTGGCCATCATTTCTTATATCTACAATCACTGCAGCTGTCACTCTCCAGTTTTTGGTTTTAGAACTGTCTTAAGGTTTCTATTGATATGAAGAGACACCATGGCCACCGCAACTCTTATAAAGGGAAACATTTAATTGGGGCTGGCTTACAGTTTCAGAGGTTTAGATCATTATCCTCATGGTGGGAAACATAGCAGCATGCAGGCAGACATGGTGCTGGAGAAGTCACTAAGAGGTCTACATCTTGATCTGCAGGCAACAGGAAGTGAGCTGAGACACACTTCCTCCAACAAGGCCACACCTATTCCAACAGGGCCACACCCCCTAATAGGACCACTTTCTATGAACCTACAGGGGCCAATTACATTCAAACTAACACTTCTTGGTGATGTAGAAGTTATTGAAATCTCCAAGTCCAGTCAGAAGTCAGAAACCACACAATAATTTAAGTAGAGAGAATGTAATGTAAAGAAATACTTCCAAATGATCACAGGCAGTAACCTGAGGAAAACATATTCAGTGGGACTCAAGAGGAGCCCCAAGGGAGGACTCACAAAGGGTTCAAAGTTTCAGAAGAAGGTCTAGATAGCAGCTCACTGTATACTAGAGACCTTCTTTTGAGCTTTCTTGGATTAAGCAAGTCCACAGAGACTAATAAAGAACCTGAGTGAATTTCAAAATGAAGCTAAAAGCCATAAGAAAGAATCAATGCACCAGGCCAGGCACATGACTGAAACACAGCATCCCTATGTAGGATGTACCCTAGAGTGAGCCTGGGTACTGTGGGACAAAAGTGGTCTGCTGATGTAGGTAAGATGAAGCTGAAGGGAGGATGTGAAGAACAGTGTAGATTCTGCAGTGTGGGTTAGATTGACACTCTGTAGTGTTAGGGACCATAAAGTGCCTCTGGGAAAGCTTAGAAGTGCACATTCTCACAGATCTACAAGGTCAGGGTCTAGTTTCATTTTAGTTGCCATACTGACCAAAAGAAAAAGAAAAAAAAAAAAAACAAACAAGTGATTACCCTCATATCAAACATACCACTCCCTCATCAGTAGACACACTTTACCTGACAGGCCAGTATTACAGCATGCAAGGTCCAGCACTGGGTAAAACCACCAATGCCTTTTTCCTCAACTAAATATCAGCATACACCCAGTAGTGCCATTAAAGCTAGCCAGCAGAGAGTGTGTTACTAATTTTCTAAATATTCTTGTTGTCAATATGCTTTCTAAATATTTATGTTTATAAACATAGATTTGTGCTGCTCTCCACATTCCACAGAGAAGCTTCTTCTGCCAGTTTGTGATGCTTCATGCAGAGACTCATAACTCTTCAAAGTGCTGAAAATAAGTTAATGTGAGCACTCAGCCACAGGTAGAACATTTATATCAAGCCCTTTCCCCTGCATTCAAGGTGCAGGGAAAATTGTGGAAGGGGGTACAGAAAGAGCATACAGCTGGAGGTTTGGGAGAAGAACTATGAAATGCTGCTTACTAGACATTAATGTTGCATATTAACTCATAGCATCTGTGATTGCTTTCACAAGTCCTGTGCAAGATCAAGCTAGTCACAAATTCCAACATGGACGGGGCGGGGGGGAGGTTTGCTAAGCCCTCACCCCTAGCTGAGGAGATATTGGCACTTGAAGACTGCTTGGGGGCTGGAGGTCAATTTTCTTTGTGTGTCCACAGTGAATAGCTCCATTGCCATGTGTGCATTTGGATGGCATAAATTAGATTCAGTAGGTTATTACAGAAAAAAAAAAGAAGACATAAATTTGGGAGAGAGGTTTTTGGGAGGGGCCTCAGAGGAATTGGAGAGGGGGACTAGAGTACTGGTTTATAAAGATACATTGTTTACTGTATGAAATTTTACATAAGTAAATATTATTTTAAAATGCTGAGAATAATGACACTTTAAAATTTTTTGATACATGATATAAGAAAAGAAAATTTGAGTTTTATTTTTTTATTATTATGTTTTAATTTTGTACATCAGCCATGGGTTCCCCTCTCCTCCCCCCTCCTGCCCCCACTCCACCTTCTCCCCAGCCCCTCCCATCCATTCCCATGCCCTCCAGGACCAAGACACCCCTGGGGATTCATTTAAACATGGTGGATTCAGTACAGGCAGGTCCTGTCACCTCCTTCCAGGCTGAGCATGTGTCCCTCTGTAAGCCCAAGGTTCTAAACAGCCAGCTCATGCACTAAGGACAGGTCCTGGTCCCACAGCCTGGGTGCCTCCCAAACAGATCAAGCTATTCAATTGTCTCACTTATCCAGAGGGCCTGCTCCAGCTGGGGGCTCCACAGCCTTTGGCTCATAATTCATGTGCTTTCTTTCGATTGGCTATTTGTCCCTGTGCTTTTTGCAATCATGGATTCAACAATTCATGCTCTTGCAGTCCCTCCTCTTTCTCAACAGTTGGACTCCTGGAGCTCCACCTGGGGCCTGGCTGAGGATCTCTGCATCCACTTCCATCAGTTATTGGATGAGAGTTCCAGCATGACAGTGAGGGTGTTTAGTCATCTGATCACCAGACTAGGTCAGATCAGGCTTTCTCTCGACCATTGCCAGCAGTCTACAGAGGATGTATCATTGTGGATTTCTGAGGACATCTCGAGCACTCTGCCTATTCCTGTTCTCATGTGGTCTGCATTTATCATGGTCTGTTATTCCTTGTTCTCCCTTTCTGTTCTTGATCCAGCTGGGATCTCCTGCTCCCCTAAGCTTTCTTTCCCTCAAATCATGCCCTTTATTACTCCCACTGTCGTCTATGTTGTTCATGTAGATCTCATCCATTTCTCCGTCATTGAGTGATCCCTGGGTCTTTCCTAGGGTCCCGTTTTCTAGGTATCCTCTTTGGAATTGTGTAGCAGTCTAGTCATCTTTGTTTTACATCTAATATCCTCCTATGAGTGAGTACATACCATGTTTGTTCCTCTGAGTCTGGGTTACCTCATTCAGGATGATTTTTCTAGATCCATCCATTTGCCTGCAAACCTCATGATGTCATTGTTTTTCTCTGCTGAGTAGTACTCCATTGTGTATATGTACCATAACCAACACGTGGACCAATGGAATCAAATTGAAGACCCTGACATTAACCCGCATACCTATGAACATATAATTTTTGACAAAGAAGCCAAAAATGTACAATGGAAAAAAGAAATCATCTTTAACAAATGGTGCTGGCATAACTGGATGTCAATGTGTAGAAGGCTGCAAATAGATCCATATCTGTCACCATGCACAAAACTTAAGTCCAAGTGGATCAAAGACCTCAACATAAACCCAGTTACTCTGAACCTGATAGAAGGGAAAGTAGGAAGTACTCTTGAATGCATTGGCACCAGAGATCACTTTCTAGATATAACAGCAGTAGCACAGACACTGAGAGAAACAATCAATCAATGGGACCTGTTGAAACTGAGAAGCTTTTGTAGAGCAAAGGACATGGTCAACAAGACAAAGCGACATCCTACAGAATGGGAAAAGGTCTTCACCAACCCCACATCTGACAGAGGGCTGATATCCAGAAAATTTGAGTTTTAATACATTACAAAAATTGTTTTGGTTATTATATATTGAGAACTAATTAAACTTATGCTTAAGATGAGAACTTTAAATGGGAAGAACATTTCATGATTTTTGCATATAACTGGGTAACATTCTTTGATATAATTTTAAAAATTGACTCATGGTCAACTTTGGCTGCACTGTTACATATGAAACTATGCAAATATGCTTTCCATTCCATAGCTCACTATTATCCACTATTTAAACTGTGGTGAATGCACATTTAATTCATACATTATCTGATAATAATATATTGATGATTTGAAAAATATTCATGGTTTATGAAGTCGTCACAAATTTTGATACATTTCCATACACATTATAATAAGATTGCATTCTGATGGTCTCATCAGAAAAATGGTTAAAACCAGGAAGCTGACAGGATCCAATACCAGATAAAATTTTCTAAATGCTCATTTTAAGTTTGAAATTCAAAATTTCCCTTAATGGCATGTATTATCAGCTGAAACACATTGTTTATTTGTAGTAGGAAATATTTGACAACTACCCAAATAAAATTTATTAATATGTTATCATTTTGTTATTGTTTCATGTAGATTATGTTCCATAGTAAATACTTGTAATGTGACTATCCAATGCCTTTCCTCTAGGCTACTATTGTACTTTGATTTACACATATATTTTATTCATACCTTACATTTTATCACAAGAATATTATAAATATTACAATATTCTTTTTTTTTTGGTTTTTCAAGACAATGTCTTTCTGTGTAGCTTTGGTGCCTGTCCTGGATCTTGCTCACTATTCTTAATGTAGTCTTAATATAATAAAGAATATATACACTCATATTTGCATTTAATAAAATGATACTGTTTATTTGAAGATATTTACAAACTAATGTGAATTTTTATCACAAAATGTATTTGAAAATTACATTGCCTACAAACATATGCCTTTATTCCTGCTAAGACACAAATTATACCCTCTGTGGGTATAAATACATATATACATATATATATATATATATATATATATATATATATATGTGTGTATGTGTGTGTGTGTGTGTGTGTGTGTGTATACATATGTATATATCATCATCTATCCTCTTTACAACTCTATTAGCACTTGGGTATGGTCTAGTGCATATTGTCTTACTAACCCTTAAGTTGTGATGATTTACATACTGTCCCTGCCCCATTTCCAGGATACCTCACCATATTCCAACTCTCCTTTCTAAGCCTCTGACTAGCTCCATGACTCTCAAGGTGCCTAGTCTAATAAGTATGCATTGAATAGAAAGATAAACAAAGACTTTTAAAGGGGACAATGGTTCTTGTTGACAGTCAGTCATAATATATCCTCAAATTAAGCTCTAATGTAAGGATGGATTTTAATATATGTGTTCATTATATTTTATATTTACCAATGTATAAGAGTAGTTATTTGGCTTACAGGAAGATGGTCTATGACTAGCACCATGTCTCAAATCTGTGAGTCAATCACAAACAAGTCTTAATGAATGAATAAACAACTTGGGTATAAATATGCATTTAAGAAACAAGAACTGTCTTTGAATGCAGTGTCTATTAAACATATTCCATAACTAAGAGAGTAAAATATTAACACATGAAATTTTTAACAGTCCAGTACAATGTATAAATGTTATTTTCCATTTCCTTCACTTATCATGGTTCCACATTTGTAATACTAATATTAATGTTTACTAGTGTTAAATTTTAGATTTTGTGTAACTGTGGTTTACCTACATGATTAATGCACATACATAGATGGTTTGGATGTTTGATGATTAAATGAGCATGTGGGTTGTTTGACCATACAGTTAAACATACCACAGTGCTGATAACCATTAATATTTTTGACTATGTAATAAAAATACGCTTAATTCTCAGTATTGGTTATTTCATGTGTGTTATCAACCATCATGTGAGGGATTTTACATATGCCACAAAATAAAGATTTCCTTTTTAAAGTGAATTAGTAAGGTATTTTACCATAGCAACAATAATATTACTAATATAATCTGCTGTTTTTATTCTATGGACTGTACTGGTGCCAGAATTTGTATTCAGGTGCACTGGAGCCTTCCTTTTCTTTCATAATGTGACATAACATCATATACATTCCACACAAATGGTGGTGAAGTAGTATGTAACTATGGTAATTGAACAGAAATTCTGCTTTAGGTACTTCCTAAAATGATTACAATATAAATAAAAGCAAATAGTGTGTAAGTATAATTGGTTTTCCTTTTAATAGCTGTTCAATATCATGGTGTAAGATTAGGGAATTATAATTCAAATTACAATAACATGCATCTCTACTATTAGTCTCCTAGTCTGACAAACTAAAGAGAGTTTTTTCTTCAATTATTACTGATTGCTAGGAGCCTGTGCGGAGCTCAGACATACTCAGAAGCATGCCATATCCCATCATTGTTAGCAGAGATGATAATACATTTTATGTGTTAACTTGGAAGGAGTTCCAGGAAGATATTAATATTTAACTTATAAACCCTGAGCAAGTGTGAGTCTTATGTCATCATTTAAAGGTCAAAGTAGTACCAGGAAAGACTTCTTGAACAACATAAAATCCCTCACAGACTCACTTCAAACCTAAAACCCATTAGCTTTTGGGCATGGAACTGATAGACCTGTTCCATAGAACTTGGAGTTCACAGTCTGTAATCTTTGGAGTCTATTTCTAAACAGATAGACCAACAAACAAGTAGATATAATCCTGGTACATCACTCTCTACCATCAGTAACTTATCCTGTTTCAGTTTCCAGGCTGCAGAGAGGTTTGTGGAAAAATGGTGTAAAGGTCATCCCTTGTCATGTCGAATTCTTCTTGTGTGTTTCTAAAGTATAGTTTCTGATGTTACAATGTTTATACATGTTTAATGTCTGCTGGAGTATGCTATGACTTTATACTTGGTAAAATGAGAATCCTGATTCATCTCTGTATTAGTTTTCTTTCTGTTGCTGTGATTAACATCAAGACCAAAAGCTACTTGAGGAGAAAGGGGTCTATTTGTCTTACACATCCACTTCTGTTCCAGACTGAGGTTTGAGTAGACACTCCAGGCATAAAGTTGGAGATAGGAATTGATACAAAGGCCATGGAAGATCAATGCTTCCTGGTTTGTTTTCCATGCCTTGCTTTATCTCCTGCTCTTTTATACCATCCATAACTAGTTTCCCAGAGGTGACACTGACTAGAAATTACTGGACCCTTCCATATCAATCATTAATCAAGGGGATGTACCACAGTCTTGCCCATGGGCCAATTTGATGGAGGCATTTTCTCAATTGACATTCCTCTTCCCAGATAACTCTGGTTTGTTTAAAGATGACAAAAAACAAAAAAACCCTAACATTGATAACTCTGTGCTAACTTGTCAACTGCTATGCAAAGATTATCTTCCCTTTGAATTCTCTTCCTCTATTACAGTCAGGTTGGCTTGTTACATGATTTTTTTTCAGAAAATTTAGCTTCCACATCATGCTGATTCCAAAGAGCCTCTTTAAATAACATGCACAGAATTGTTTTAGTCAGAGCCCATCAGGACTCCACAAACAACCAGACGAAACTGAATCTCAACTCTGTTTTCCTACAGATTGGGCAAAGAATATTCATTATATTTATTTTTATTCTTTGAGTTGTAGTTTGGATCTCTAATATATCTGTACCTCTAAGGTAATCCTTGTACATGCTGTCTCACTTTCTGGGAGTTCATATGACCTTTGCTCATGTTCATTTAGAGGACCTTGTTTTCCTGGTATCCTCTCTTCTCCCTGGCTCTTACACTCTTTCTGCCTCCTCTTCCTTGGGTTATTTTTTTTTTTCTTTTTTTCTTTGAGACAGGGTTTCTCTGTGTATCTTTGGTGCCTCTCCTGGATCTTGCTTTGTAGATCAAGCTGGACTTGATCTCACAGAGATCTGCCTGGCTCTGCCTCCCAAGTGTTGGGATTGAAGGCATGTGCCACCACTGCCCACTGCCCCTTGGGGTTTCTTTAAAAGGGAAATCTTTAAGATTCAATGCATGGTCAGTTGGACACACTGCTTGTGGTAGAGCAATATGTTACTGTAGAATTGCATCCTTAGATCAAGTTGCTAACCTCTCAATGATAGAAAGTAGAAAAGAAGGGAGAGAGAGAGGACATTATCCTTCCCTTTGAAAAATTCACATCTAGTACTTTAACTTCCTATCTCTAAGACATTCTTCTCTAAAGGTCCCTCCTTCTCTGAATAGTACTAAGTTTTCTGTAAAGCCTATAAGATGACATTTTAGTTAATATCTCATTGAGAAAGGAAAAAATAAAAGAGATAGACATGAATAGATGGGGAGAGAGCTGTCATGGGAGGATGAAGCAGGGATGAGGAGGGGAGAGATGGTTGGGGGAGTGTATAAATATGAACAGAAAATTCTCAATAGACAAAACTCAAATGACTGAGAAATATATAAAGAGATGTACAACATCCTTAGCTACAAGGGAAATGACAATCAAGATTTATTTTGAAATATTTGGATACTGCGTGAAGATGTGTGTGATTGGTTCAACAAAAAGCTGAATGACTAATAGCTAGGCAGGAGGCATAGGGGGGTTTTCCTGAGAGAGAAAGGAAGAAGAGGGGAATGTAGCTACACAGGACACCAGGAGACATGGAGAGGAGAGAGGAGGTGCAAGATAGAAGAGAGGGAAAGCCATGTGATAGAATGTAGATTAATATAAATGGGCTAATTTAAGTTATAAGAGATAGTTAGGAACAACCATAAGCTGTAGGCTGAGCTGGCTGGCAGATCAAAGAGACTTTTTACAAAGATATTTTGAGATTTCATCTTAAACATATCAGGATGGCTAAAATCAATGAAACAATGATTCATGTTAGCAGAGATATGAAATAAGATGAACATTCACATACATTGCTGTTGGGAGCACAAACTTGTACAGTGTTTGGAAATCAGTGTGGTGGATCCTCAGGAAGATAGGAAGCAATCTACCTCAGGATCAAGCTATACTACTCTATGGCCTACATCCAAATGATGCTTCATCCTATCACAAACACACTTGGTCAATAATGTTCATTATTGTTCTATTCATCATAGTCAGAAATTGTAAACAACCTAGGTGCCCCTAAAAATAGGATGGGTAAAGAAAATATAGTACATTTACACAATGGAATACTATTCAGCTATGAAAAACATTAGCATCATGAAATTTGCAAAGAAGTGGATAAAACTAGAAAAGAAACCTTCTCTAAGTATGGTAACTGAGATCTAGAAAGACTTATATGGTATGTTTGTATGTGGATATTAACTGTTAAGTCAGTGACAACCAACCTGTAATTCACAGAACCATATAATGTAGGTATAGAGTAGGGACAAAGGGGAACAGATAGATTACATGACAAAATGTAATAGTATAGATAGTTATCGATGGATGTGGAGGAAGACTGGATAGAAGGATTAAAGGGTGAGGGTTAAGAGAGGTGTCTGTGGGAGGAAACACATGGAGAGACAGCTATAATTAAGGGACATTTTGAAAGGTAGTGTGGAAACTTAATAAAGTAGAAGCATTCTTAAATATATACATTTATGAAGACTATTTAAATGAAATCATAAAAAAAATGGGGGAGGCAGAGTCTTGACTGACCATCTTTCATCATTAAATAAAGCCTCCAGTACCAGGATTGGGTTATATGTAATGAAGTTGTTAACCAAAAGCCTCTCAAAGGCCCCAAACAAACTAGGCAGTTGACAAAATTATAAGTTGCTCTCCACAAACTGATGTCAGGCCCTATTTGTAAACACAACACCTACACAACTCATTGAACATGGAGATGCAGAGCTGGCACTTACATAGAATCTTCATCCCTATGTTCCAGTGTCTTCGGTACAGAAAGATACTATGCAAGATACCAAATAAGAAACATAAACACCAAGCCAGCCATACAATTTTTATCTATAATGATGTACTACATGCAAGATAGGCTAGGGCAATAATGGCACAAACCTTGTGGTAGTAACTAGCCAATGTCTGATTTGACTTAAAGCTTACTCCAAGAAATGGAAAATATATTCTACACTGATTGGGTGACCAGGAACCTGAGACCCAAGGTACGACCAAACAATAATAATAATCTAAAAAAAAAGAAAAAAATGATGATGAAATTACTTCTGATGACATTCTGCTATACTTATAGATCAGTTCCTTGTACAGCCATCATCAGAGAAGCAGATGGAGAACAACAAGTAGATATTATGCAGTGACTGAGGAACCTTAGAACACTGAGTCCAACTAGAATGTCTCTCAGAGCTTAAAGACCCCAAAGAGGAAGAAGCAGAAAGAGGTATGAGAAGCAGGGGGACTAGAGGACACCAAATAAAAGAAAAAAACCCTCTAAAGCAACATGATCTAAGCTCATATCAACTCACAGACTGAAGCAACATGTACAGTGCCTGCTCAGGTCTTTAGCAGGTCCTCTGCACTTATATTATGGCTTCTAGCTTAGTGTTTTTATGGGATTTCTGAGCATGCAAATGAATAAGTCTCTGATTCTGATTCCTTTTCTTATAACTTCAATGAGATAGTTTTGTTTCTTTGTTTTATCTTATTATATTGTGTCCTGTTATATTTAAAAATGAATGAGTGAATGTTTATTAATAAAGTTTATTAATTGAACTGTCATTCACATCTGCTGGCAGAGGGAAAATCAGTTGTCTCCAGTGGAATGACACTGGACATATCAATTACTCCAGGGCAGGTCTTAAGTTGAGGAATAGCTGATTAACACATAATGGACTCCAAACACATAATGGATTCCATAGGTCTTTTGTGTGCTTTTATTTGGTTATAGTTTGGTGGGGGTTTTTGCTCTTTTGGTGTATTGTTTGATTTGTTTTTTATTGCTTTTGTTGCTGTATTGGGTTATTTATTTATTTATTTTTCTATTATCAGCTTCATACAATAAATTCTTATCTTAATAGTTAAATGTTTCATTGAGGCTTGCTCAGTAATTGAGTAAACCAAAACTTATTATAAGCCACATTCATCCTAGGATCCCCCCTTCTATATTTATAGCTTCCATGGTTCTGTGGGTTGTAATCTGATTGATCTTTGCTTTACATCTAAAATCCACTTATGAGTTTGTCCTTTTGGGTTTGAGTTACCTCACTCAGGATGATTTTCTGTAGTTCCATCTATTTGTCTGCAAATTTCATGCTGTCATTGTTTTTCTCTGCTGAGTAGTACTCCATTATGTATATGTACCACATTTTCTTAATCCATTCTTCAGTTGATGGGCATCTAGGTAGCTTCCAGGTTCTGGCTATTACACATAGTGCTGCTATGAACATAGTTGAACATGTATCTTTGTGGTATGATTGAGCATTCCTTGAGTATATGCCCAAGAGTGGTATGGCTGGGTCTTGAGGTAGTTCGATTCCCAATTTTCTGAGAAACTGCCATACTGATTTCCACAGTTGTACAATTCTGACAGGTGTAAGGTGGCATCTCAGAGTCATTTTGATTTGCATTTCTCTGATAAATAAGGATGTTAAGCATATCTTTAAATGTCTTTCAACCATTTGTGATTCTTCCTTTGGGTTTTTTGTTTTTTAATTGTTGTTTTTTGTTTGTTTGTTTTGAGAAGGAACTTTAAGTAAGATGGGTATGAAGGGGGAAAGGAACTGCAAGGATTTGGGAGAAGGGAAGAATATGACCAAAATAAAGAATTGCTAAGATCAAAAACACTGAAGATAGCCTATGTTGGAGAGGATGTGGAGCAAGGGGAACACTCCTACCCTTTGGGAATGCAAATTTGTACAGCCACTTTGGAAATCAGTATGGAGCTTTCTTAGAAAGTTGGGAATCAATCTCCCCCAAGACCCAGCTGTAGCACTCTTGGGCATATACCCAAGGAATGTTCAATCATACCACAAGGACCCATGCTCAACTATGTTCATAGCAGCATTATTTATAATAGCCAGAACCTGGAAACAACCTAGATGCCCTTCAACTGAAGAATCGATAAATAAAATGTCCTACATATACACAATGAAGTGCTACTCAGCAGAGAAAAACAATAACATCATGAAGTTTGCAGGCAAGTGCATGGAACTAGAAAAAAATCATGCAGAGTGAGGTAACCCAGACTCAGAAGGACAAACATGATATGTTCTCACTCATAGGAGGATACTAGATGTAAAGCAAAGAATAACCAGACTGCAACTGACAACTCCGGGGAGGCTACCCAGTAAAGAGGACCCTAAGAAAGACACAGGGTTCGCCCAGCAACAGAGAAATGGATGAGATCTACATGAGCAAACTGGGAGTGGAGGGGTAATAGAGGGCAAGGGTCAGGGGAAAGAGAGTTCAGGGGAGTGGGAGACCCCAGCTAGATCATGAAAAGAGAGAGAACAAGGAAAGAGATACCATGATAAATGAAGATGACTCCACTGGAATAGGAAGAAGCAGAGTGCTGGAGAGGTCCCCAGAAATCCACAAAGATGACTCCACTATAGACTACTGTCAATGGTGGGGAGAGTGTCTGAGCTGATCTACTCAGGTGATCCAATGGCTGAACACCATAACTGTCATGATAGAAGTCTCATCCAGTGACTGATGGAAGCAGATGCAGAGATCTAAGGCCAAGCCCCATGTGGAGCTCCAGGAGTCCAATCGATGAGAGAGAAGAGGAATTATATGAGCAAGAGATATTGAGACCATGATTTGAAAAAGCACAGGGACAAATAGCCAAACTAGCAGAAACACATAAACTGTGAACCAATAACTGAAGAGCCCCCATGGAACTAGATTAGGCCCTCTGGATAATTAAGACAGTTGATTAGCTTGAGCTGTGTAGGAGGCCCACAGGCAGTGGAACTAGGACCTACCTGTTCTTGGTGCATGAGCCTGCTTTTGGGAACCTAGGGCCTATGCTGAGACACTTTGCTCAGCCTTGTGCAGGGAGGAGGGGAATGGACCTGCTTCAACTGAATGTACTAGGCTGGGCTGACTCCCCATGGGAGACTTTAACTTGGAGGAGATTGGAATGGGGGAGGGTTGGGGGGGGGGAAGCTGGGGAGGGAGGGAGGACAGGGGAATCTGTGGCAGATATGTGAAACAACTAGAAAATCTCTTATATAAAAGTTAAAAAATGTTTTAAATGATACCAATATTTTAAAAATAAAAAACAATAAAAGATCAACCCTTCAAATTATAGGCATAGATGGGGTGGGGGAAGAATTTCTAGATCAATGACATAGATCAGATCTTTATCAAGATAATACAAGGAAACCTCCTGAAAGTAAGGAAAAATCCATATAGATACAAGAAGCTAAAGAACATCAATTGCTTTGTGGATTCCTGGGAATTTCCCTAGCACCTTGTTTCTTACTATCCCCATGATGTTTTCATTTATCATGGTATCTCTTTCCTTGCTCTCCCACTCTGTCCTTGTTCTAGCTTAAACCTCCCATTCCCTTATGTTCTCATCCCCCCATCTCTTACCCTCCAGTGCCCCCCTGTATTTTCATAGTTTATTCATGTAGGTCTCATTTATTTCTCCTTCTCTGGGTGATCTATATGTCAATCTTAAGATCCTCATTGTTAGCTAGTTTCTCTGGAGCTGTGTGTTGTAGTCTGGTTATCATTGCTTTACCTCTAGTATCTACTTATGAATGAGTAGATACCATGTTTGTTTTTCTGAGTCTGGGTTATATCACTCAGGCTGATATTTTCTAGTTCCATCCATTTGACTGCAAATTTCATGATGCCATTGTATTTTACTGCTAAGTCGTACTATATTGTGTATATGTGCCACATTTTCTTTATCCATTCTTCAGTTGAGGGGCATCTAAATTGTTTCAGGTTCTGACTATACAAATAATACTGATATGAACATAGTTTATCATGTGCCCTTAGACTACTAGCAATAGTTGTGAGGGTGCCTGAACTGGCCTACTCCACTAATCAGATTGATGAACACCCTAAATATCATCATAGACCCTTCATCCAGTAACTGATGAAAGGAGATGCCGAGGTCCACAGCAAGGAACCAAGTTGAGCTCCAGGAGTTCAACTGATAAGAGAGAGGAAGGATTCTATAAGCATGAGACATGACGATCATGATAGGGAAAAATACAGAGATGGCCAGCTGAACTAGTAGAAACTCATGAACTGTGGACCAATAGCTGTGGAGCCTCCATGGGACTGGACTAGGCCCTCTGGATAGGCAAGACAGTTGTCTAGCTTGAAGTGTTTAGGGGGCCCCCAGACAGCATGATGGGCATTCATCCCTGGTATCTGAGGAGAATTTTTGGAGCCCAGTGCCTATGGGACACCTTGCACAGCCTTGGTGCAGGACGGGAGGGGCTTGGACCTGCCTCAACTGAATGTACCAGGCTCTGCTGACTCCTCATGAGAGACTTTGCCTTGGAAGAAGTGAAAATGGGGTGTGGGTTGGGGAATAAGGCTGGGGGTCTGGAGGAGGGAGGAGAAGGGATCGGTAGTTGGTATGTAAAATGAATAGAAAATTTCATAATAATAATAATAATAATAATAATAATAATAATAATAATAATAAAAGAACCTCAACTACACAAGATTAAAATTGAAATACTACATATTACATCATAGTCAAAACACTGAATACACAGAACAAAGAAAAAATAATGAAAGCTGCAAGGGAAAAAACACAAGTCGCAAACAAAGAAAAATCCATCAGAATAACACTTAACTTCTCAATGGCAAATATTAATTAATTAATTAATTAATTAATTAATTAATTAATATACTTGGAAAACCAGAAGCGCCTGGAGTAATGAACTCCAAATTCCAAAAGACAGCGACTACCAACCTAGACTACTGTGCCCACAAAACTAGCTCCCACAATTAAAGAAGAGAAATTATTTCCATGATCCAAACAATCTAAAAAATTACATCAAGGAAAAAAGTTAATCAGAATACTGGAGCATATTTTGAAGCAAAGAGAAGAATAAACAGAACCAAGAGGTTCTGGAAAGAAAAAAAATGAGCTATATTTTAATTATATACAAGACACAGTTAAGAACAAAAACCAGCATGACATAAAATGTCTGCAACCTATGCATATCTTTTTTTCAAAAGTAACTCTAAATACGAAAGCTCTTAATTATCCAATCAAAAGACAGAGACTACCTGATTTGACTAAGGAACAAAATTCATCTGTTTATTATTTAAAAGAAAATCATCTTTGCTTTAAAGACAATCAAAATCTTAAAGTGAAAGAATAAAAAATACTGTTCCAAGCAAATGTGATGAGGAAGCAAGCAGATCTTTCCATCCTAATATTTGACAAAATAAAGATCAAACTATAACTAATCAGAAGAGACAAAGAAGGGCACTTTATTCTAACCAAATAGTCAACTAATCAGGAAATATTATAATAATAAATATATATGCACAAAATTCTGCTTCATCCAAATTCATAAAAAGAACACCAATGAAATTAAAGACACATATTAACATAAGCCAAATAATTTTAGACAGGTTTAGCAATCCACTTTCTCTGATAAACAATACATCTGGAAAAGAAATAGAGAAAAGTCAGAATTAAATGACATCTTATATCAAATGAACGTAAGAGATTCCTACATAATATTTCATGCAAAAGCCATAGACTAGATATTCTACTCATCAGCACATGAAAGCTTCTCTAAGACAGACATCATGCTGGGACACAAGGCAAACTTCAACAAATACAGAAAAAAAATAATGCTGTGTATTTTACCTGACCAATTATGCAACAAAACTTTAAAATCTACAGCAAACAAAATTCTAGTAATTGTTTAAACTCATGGAGACTAAACAACTCATTTACAAATGATGGATTAATCAAAGAAAAAATCCAGGAAAAAAAATCAAAATATCATGAAAATAAAAACATAATACATCAAACCTTTTGAGACACATTTGATTTTTTTTGAGACTGAGTTTCTCTTTACACTTTTGGAGCCTATCTTGTACCTCCCTCTGAAAACCAGACTGGCCTCAAACTCACAGAGATCTACCACCAAGTGCTGGGATTAAAGTCATGTGTCCCCACCTCCACAAAAGACACGTTAAAAAAAATTTTTTTTGTTTGTTCGTTTATTTTGTATTTTTTTTCTTTTTAAAATTTATTATATTTGTGTTTTAATTTTACACATCAGCTATGGGTGCCCCTGTCCTCTCTACTACCGCACCCACCCCACCTTCCCCCCAGCCCCTTCCCTCCATTCCCATCTCCTCCAGGACCAAGACTTCCCTCAGGATTCATTTAAACATGGTGGATTCAGTACAGGCAGGTTCAATCCCTTCCTTCCAGGCTGAGCAAAGTGTCCCTGTGTAAGCCCAAGGTTCCAAACAGCCAGCTCATGCACTAAGGACAGGTCCAGGTCCCACTGCTTGAGTGCTTCCCAAACAGTTCAAGCTATTCAATTGACTCACTTATCCAGAGGGCCTGCTCCAGCTGGGGGCTCCACAGCCTTTGGTTCGTAATTCATGTGCTTCCATTCATTTGGCTATTTGTCCCTGTGCTTTTCCAATCTTGGTCTCAACAATTCACACTTTTACAGTCCCTCCTCATTCTCGACAATTGCACTCCTGGAGCTCCACCTGGGGCCTGGCCGAGGATCTCTGCCTCCACTTCCATCATTTATTGGATGAGAGTTCCAGCACTACTATTAGGGTGTTTGGCCATCTGATCACCAGACTAGGTCAGATCAGGCTTTCTCTCGACCATTGCCAGCAGTCTACAAAAGACCTCTCCAGCACTCTGCATATTCCTGTTCTCATGTGGTCATCATTTATCATGGTCTGTTATTCCTTGTTCTCCATTTCTGTTCTTGATCCAGCTGGGTTCTCCTTCTCCCCTAAGCTTTCTCTCCCTCAAACCTTGCCCTTCATTAATCCTACTGTCATCCAGGTTGTTCATATAGATCTCATGCATTTCTCTGTCATTGGGCAATCCCTGTGTCTTTCCTAGTGTCCTGTTTTCTAGGTAGCCTCCCTGGAGTTGTGCAGCAGTCTAGTCATCTTTGTATCTTGGAAATGCAAGTCAAAATGACTCTGAGATACCACCTTACACCTGTCAGAATGGCTAAGATCAAAAACACAGAAGACAGCTTATGCTGAAGAGGATGTGAAGAAAAGGGAACTCTCCTTCACTGATGGTGGGAATGCAAGCTTGTACAGCCACCTTGGAAATCAATATGGTGCTTCTTAGAAAATTGGGAATCCATCTCCCCCAAGACCCAGCTGTAGCACTCTTGGGCATATACCCAAGGAATGCTCAATCATACCACAAGGGCATTTGCTCAGCTATGTTCATATCAGCATTGTTTGTAATAGCCAGGACCTGGAAACAACCTAGATGCCCTTCAAGTGAAGAATGGATAAAGAAAATATGGTACGTATACACAATGGATTACTACTCAGCAGAGAAAAATGATGACATCATGAGGTTTGCAGGCAAATGGATGGATCTAGAAAAAATCATCCTGAGTGAGGTAACCCACACTCAGAAGGACAAATATGTTATGTACTCACTCATAATAGGATACTAGATGTGTGGAACAATTTAAAGAGTATTGGTATTAAGTCTTCTTTGAAGATCTGGTAGAATTCTGCAGTGAAACCATCTGCTCCAGGGCTTTTTTTGGTTGGGAGACTTTTAATGACTGACTCTATTTCCCTAGGGGTTATTAGACTATTTAAATGGTTTAAGTGGTCTTGGTTTAACTTAGGTATGTGGTACCTATCCAGAAAATTATCCATTTCTTTTAGATTTTCCAGTTTTGTGGAGTAGTGGTTTTTGAAGTATGATCTGATGATTCTCTGGATTTCCTCATTGTCTGTTGTTATGCCCCGCTTTTCATTTCAGATTTTGTTAATTTAGATGCTCTCTCTCTGTCTTTTGGTTAGTTTGGATAAGGGCTTGTCTATCTTGTTGATCTTCTCAAAGAACCAACTCTTTGTTTCATTAATCCTTTGAATTGTTCTCTTTATTTCTATTTTATTGATTTCAGCTCTCAATTTGGTAATTTCCTGGCATCTGTTCCTCTGAGGGGACTTTGCTTCTTCCTGTTCAAGAGCTTTTAGGTGTGTTGTCAAGTCACTAGTGTGAAATTTCTTCAACTTCTTTATGTGGGCATTTAATGCTATGAATTTCCCTTTTAGCACTGTTTTCATAGCGTCCTATAAGTTTGGGTATGTGGTGTATTCATTTTCATTGATCTCTAGGAAGTCTTTAATTTCTTTCTTTATTTCTTCCTTAACCCATTGGTGATTCAGTTGAGCATTATTCAGTTTCCATGAGATTTTTTAAGAGGGAAGTTTATAGCCCAAATTGCCTACTTAAAATATCAGAAAGACCTTAAATAAAAATAAATGAATTAATGATGCAACTCAAGAATTTGGAAAAACAAAACAACTTAGCAGACAGTAAGAAATAATAAAAATTCAAGCCAGAAATTATTTAAATAGAAACGGAGAAAGCAAGAAATCAATGATTCAAAGACCTTTGAGTCTTTGAAAAGATAAATAAGATAGAAGGGCCTTTGTTCCGTCTAACAAAATGAAAATAACATATGGCCAAACTAATAAAACAAGAAATAAAGAGAAAAGCATTGCAAAAGATATTAAAGAAATATAGAAATAAGTGAATGTTTAAAAAACCTATACTCCATTAAATCAGTAAAGCAAAAAAAAAAAAAGGGGGGGGGTAAATTTATTGATTCATCCAAACTACCAACATAAACCAAAAAGAGATCAACAATCTAAATAGACCCATAAAAATGGAGGATAATGAAGCAGTAATAAAAATCTTTCAGACTAAAAAATTTCCAGGCCTACTAGATTCATAGCATAATGTTACCAAGCTTTCAAAGAAAAGCTACAGCTAATACTTCTTAAATCTTTAAAAAAAAAAAAATAGAAACAGAAGTATTAATCCCAAACTTCTGCTTTTAAATCAGCTGTACTCTACTACCGAAAGATACACACAGAGGCAATATTATAGACTGATAGCATTTTTGTATTTGCATAATTTTTTCGTTTCTTAAAAATAGTTTTTTCATACAATCAAGTCTGATTATTATTTCCCATCCAAAAAAAATAAAATAAACCATATAGCCAAAATTTGCCACATACGCATATCTAGGCTCTAAGCCACCCTCATAGTGGTACAATTTTTGATTCTGATTTTTGTTTTACTATTTGAAATTTCTGTCCCTGGGGTCTTTTTACCCATTTCTCTATGTATGTAACATGAGTGAACCTTACTGTTGCTTTGTCTTGGGAATCTTGACCCCTGAATTAAAATTCCTACAACCTTGAAAAAAAATAAAATAAAAAGAAAATAGATGCAAAATTTATCAATGAAATACTAGTAAACCAAACCTAAGCACACATCAAGAATATTAGCCTGGGCTACAGAGTGAGTTCCAGGAAAGGCTCCAAAGCTACACATGGAAATCCTGTCTCAAACAAACAAACAAGCAAACAAAAATTATCCACCAAAATCAAATCGGCTTTGTCTCAGAAATGCAAGATGGTTCGATATGCATAAGTCAATAAATACAATAAACCATATAAATGGCCTTTAGTCCATATAATATCCACAGAAAGGACATATAAAGTCCATAAGAGATGGATTTAAATTATCATCTTAATAAAAGCAGAAAAAGGCTTTGACAAAATTCAATGATCTTTCATGATAAATGTCCTAGAGAGAGTAGGAAGGAACAAAATTCAAGATAACGAGGACTACATATGACAAAGCCAAATCCGCCATTATAATAAATATAGAAAAATTCAAAGCAATTCTATTAAAATCAGGAATAAGACAGAGTTAAACACTATCCCATTTCTTTTCATTATAGTGCTTGTGGCACTAGCCAGAGCAATAAGGCAAGAGAACAATATTAAAGGGACATTTAAAAAAAAGAAATTAAGTTAAACTATCCCTATTTGCATATGATACATTGGAGAAAAGACAACATATTTAAAAAAACTGGTATCTATCAACCTGCGCAAAATTTTCCTCCAAGTTGAGCAATAATATCAATTTGAAACATGAAATGCTAAAATGGATAAAAGAAAACATAGATAGTACCCTACAAGATGTAAGTGTAGGAATGGGCTTTGAATGAACAGGACTCCATTTACTAAGGAACTAAGGCTAACAATCAATAACTAGGACATCATAAAACTAAAAAGCTTTTGTACGGCTGAGGGAACTCTGAACTAAGTGAAGAAAAAGTACATAAAATAAGTAAGACTTATTCCCAGTTATACATCTGATAGAAAATTAATATCAATATATAAAGAACTCAAAAAAGTAAAGAAAGGAAAAAAAAAACAAAAAAATAGGATAGTCAAGCCAAAAATATGACTGAATTTTAAAAACAAAAAATGAACTTGAGATTTGTGGTAATGTATTCCCCCCCCCCAATATACTGTGTCTCCCAATAAAATTTACCTGAGGATCAGAGGAAAAGGCTAGCCTAATAAACATAGGAGTCACACAATAGTAGCACACGCCATTAATCCTATCACTTAGCAGGCAGGGATCTGTCTGGATCTCTGTGAGTTCAAGGCCACACTGGAAACAGAGCCAAGTGTGGTGGCACATGCCTTAAATTCCAACACTAGTTAACCATGGAGGTCTGTAGGTCTGTACAGACAGGACTTGACAGAGCTGGGCAGGAAGAGGAAATGATATAGCTGAACAGAGAGAATAAATCAGATGTCAGAACAGCAAGACATTTAGGCATGGGTAGACAGGAAATAACTCACATTTGGAAGCTGACGTATTGGTGAGATGAGGTTAGCTTGTGGCTGTTTCTATTCCTCTGATCTCTCTCAGGCTTTAATGCCTTTATCTGGCTCCATGTTGTTTTATTTAGTAAGACTGTTTAGAAATTCATCTACAGATATCTAATCAGAGTTCTATGTGAAGTAAATAAAAATGACTAAGAAATATTTCAGAAATGTTCATCTTCACCAACTGAAGAAATGCAAATATATATACAACTTTGTTGTTTTTTCTTATCCCAATCAAAATGTCTAATATCAAGAAAATAACTAGCAATAAATGCTGGAGAAGTTTTGGGAGAGGGGAACAATCTTTCCCTATTGATGGAAATGCAAACTTGTATACCCATTCTAGAGATCAGTGCAGAAAATCCTCAAAAATCTAAAAAGAAATCTGCCATATAAACCTGCAGTATCACTCCTTGGCATATGCCAAAAGGACTTGAAATCCTACTCCACAGATAATTGTATAGTAATGTTCATTTTAACCTATTTACAATATCCAGAAAATAGAAACAACCTAAACGTCTTTTAACAGGTGAATAATGAAAAAGTGATCCATATATGCAATGAAAAATTCTTTATCTCTAAAGTAAGTTAAAATTATGAAATTTGCAGGTAAATGGATGGATCTAAAAAAGATTATAGTGACTGAGATAGCCAAGACTGAAAAAAAAAAAAAAAAACACATATTCTCTTTCAACTCCTGTTCCTAGTTCCTAGTCCTCAAATGTGAGTGTGCAAGGTGGAGTAACCAGATAAACCAGGAAAACATAAAGGAACCATAGGTGCAGGGGGTGAGGGGCTGAGAGAGGAATAGCAGGTAACAGATGATATGAAGTGGGAAACAGAAAAACAAATGACAAAGCAGACTCTGAGTGGGAAGGAGGGAGGGAGGGAGGTCAGCACCAAAGAAGAAAGACATGCTAAGGACCAAGCCACTGTTGTTTAATAAAACATCAAGGAATCATATTATCTTATATTTATCTAAAATTATACACAACATACACACACACACACACACACACACACACACACACACACACACACCTTAAAGTAAGTTAAGTCACTTGGGCTGACAATGCTCCCCAAAAGAACCAAAGATAAACAGTACCTAGCATAAGAAACCCCCTCTCAAATGATTGATCAGAGTAGTCCAAGTAACTCCCCAAACAACAGTGTTGACTGTTATTGCTTCTCAGGGTTTAATGGTAGGCTCCTACTACTGAAGACACCATACACTTAGGACACAAGACTCACGTGATTCAAGATGGATTTATGGATTTAAAAAAACATAATGTCGTTTTCTGAGGCAAATTTCTATCAGTAGCCAGTATTTTCAATCACTGTTAATGAAAAGCCAGATTTTTTTAGCCATCAGTTTTCAGTCCTAGACCCAGAATCTAAAGACTAGACAGAATAGCAGCTCTGCTCCTCTACCTGATGGACCTAGGAAAGATGTTTGTGCAATTGTTTGCAGTTACTTTCTTGAAACTATCCTCTAATGACTCCATGGTCATATACCTTTTAGGGTGTTTGTCACCTGTTCTGTCCCCTGTGGCATTTAAATGTTTGGAAAAGAAGAATTGCTGAAGATATTCTTCTCAGTAAGAAAAGAGGTCAAAAGGCTAATTTTTAGATACAGATGTTCTTACCCACAAACTCTTGCAAGATTTTAAAATTAACCCTGTAAAGGTGTTAAATTCAATTAAGTTAATACTGTAATCATTCTGCTTAATTATTGTAAGTGATAGAAATTTAAAAATGAACAGAAATTCAATAACCCTGTGAAATCAATTAGCTATATGCCTGGCGGGATGAGGATGCCTAAACAGAAAAAAAAAAAAAAATTGACCATTTGAAGGTTCCATAATGCCATGGATACCGTGAATTCTAGAAACTCCTACCCAGGACTCTTATTATATGAAGTAGTATTTTTTTACTTAAGCAATTTTGAGTTTGGTGTGATTCTATTTGTAGCTCATGGATTTTAATAGCTACATTACATACATGAGAGCCATGTGATACCTGCTTTCATATATTGAACTCTTGTTCTGAGACTGGCCATACTTTCTCCAAGATAACCATTGATAAGCTTGCTAAAATCATGTTCAGAAAGGACATAGACCTTTCAAATACTAAATCTGAAATCTGGAGATCCCATCAAAGTTTTATTATATAGTTATTTTTAACTGTTAGAGGGTGAATGCTTTTAATTCATTTGGAATAGTTTGGAACATCTATTATGTTATATATTTTTTATTATTATATGGTTTTTATTATACTCACTATAGACTAATACTGATCATGCATTTTGTCATTAATGTGCAAATGCTGAGATTGCAGTCCAAGTCTAAATTGTCAGAGAGTAACTTGGAAACTACAGATTTTTTTTATTAGAGAAAATGGCATTTTGACTAATGGAGTAGCTTATGAGTCTACCACTGCTGAATCATTTTTAACAAGAAAATGTTTTAAGTCCCACTAGTTGGCTGACAAAGTTACTAAAAGCCACCAGGGAAATCTCAACCATAAATTCATTAGGTGACTTATGAGCAAGTGAAAGTGTATGAGGGAGATCCTTCTAAGGGATCTTATCTAAGAGAGAAGATCATAAACTAAGGCCCCAGAAAGCTGCAGGAAATGAAGATTTCCCACTGCTTTGACTTTTGTGGCCAGTGACTATTCTTACATGGTACATACAGGCCAAACTTGAAGCTAGGCTGTAATCATTTCAAATGAATCACAGACTAGTTAAAGCAATTCAATTCCTTTGAATTTTAAGGTTCAAATTTTTCTAAGATACACTGTAGTGCCTAAACAGGACTGGGGAGAGGAGGCTTTAAACCCACACATGCCCCCACTTCATCAGATAAAGCTGTGCAAACTCTGTGTTTGGAACATGCTAGTATTACTCATATATGCTCCATGCAGCAGCCAAAGCTTTTTATTACAATAATTCTAGGGAGGATATTCTAATCTGAAATGTAGCTATGAATCCATTTGTCCTTTGAGGAGAGAAAACGGTAGGTTCCTGTGATTCACCTACTCCACTTAAGTGTGCTTCATTCCAAAGAGCCTTCTGAAGAAAGGAAGCCAAGCAGGGTAAATTTTCCCATAATCCTAAGAAATGAAAAAAATACCTAAAATAAAGAAAGAGACTTAAAATACAGTCAGTTGGCAAAATACTTGTAGAATCTGAATTTGATGTGGGCAACAATAAAAACACACATATATAAAAGTCCAGGCATGGGAAGGCAAAGAATAGCAGATCCCTCCAGCTTACTGTCAGCCAGCATAGCCTAAATGACAAGCCTCCAACACAATGGGAGACACCTTTTAAAAACAAAGTGGGAGACTCTTCAGGAACAGCACTAGATGTAGATCTCAGGTGCTTCCACATATACAAACACGTGTATACCTGTTTGCATGTGCACACACAATAAAACAGGAGACTCTTGAACAGTGGGATTTGTCCTATGGACTATTGTAATCTAGAATTTATTTCAGGGAAAGTCCTTAATAATTGTGCAGTAACTAGAGATGAGCAGTCCACCAAAAACCTAATCTTTTCCTGCAGCTCATTCATTACACAAATATTCCCAGTTTGGTAACTGACTTTAATTCACCACAAGTACAGTTTGATCTTACTTATGAATTTCTAGCTGCATAAATGAGAGGTAAATTGTACAAGAATGCAGTCATCATATTTATATCTGGGATAAGAATTATCAGTACCTATTTGGAACACTATTATCCAACAATTCCAGAGATTCTATGGTTTAGCCAAACAATGATTTAGTCATCCTTTGTTTCTAATTTGTTGTAGACCAGGGCAAAGTTTGACAATATATAGGACCAAGGAATTGAGACAGCTTGAGGCTTATTCTCTACCATCCAGTAGGAAGCCTTGTCTATTGGTGCCTCAGGAGAAGAGAAAGCTGGAAAACTGTAACATGATTTTTCGAAATGTTGGATGGGAGTTGCTTTTAATTACTGTCTATAATCCATTGCCCAAATTCCCCTCCCATCTGACTACAAAGACATGGGGAAGAGTAATGGTACAGACAGAGTGTTCATCAATAGGCATTCTCAGCTGCCTTTGGAGTCTGGAAATATTCATGCTTCATAGTAGCATTTCTGCCAACTTGAACTTGAAGGAGACAGTAGGAGGAACCAAATCAAATGTAATCAACGATTGGTTGACAAAATGTAACTCATTTGATTTTTTATGTTTTGGTTTCAGAACTAGAAAATTAGATTTATAGGTCAAGTAGGACATATTAATAGGTGTGAACTATAAGCTAATCTTCTAATTTTTAATGAATGTCCTTTTTAATTTTTTATACTGTGTTCATAGAAAACATAAATCATAAAATTTTTATTCACTTCAAATATTATATATTTTAAACATCAAGTTAATATATTATTGCTTTTATACTCTTAATATAGGTTATTATATAACTTACCCTGGTATAACCATATCTGAATGGAATGACAGAAATCATAAAGCCAGCACAGCTTCTTGACAAATATCCAGCAAAGCTGAGCTATATGATGGCTGCCCTGCCACCTTTGGTTTTCATCTCCATCTGTTAAATATTTGGAGCACTTCTAATATTTATATGGAATATTCCTTATGAATCATGTATGTCTTTTCCCAGGAATGCTGCTTCTAAGCTTACCCTGGAAAGTCCTGAACATACTGCACCCCCCCACACACTTCGAGGGAGATATTCTTATCTACTTGAAAGTCTTCCTTATGCCTTGGAGGTTGTGACACATAAAGAAGCCAGAAATCTCTTTATGAGGCTATGAGATATTCTTGAAACATCTGTCCCTCTACTTATACTGGAACAAGATATTCAAAACAAAGTAAAGTTAAAAAGCTCAACAAGATTCAGTAGGCTAGAGGAATTGTCCACAGTTCAGATTATAAGCCTCTCCTCACTGTACACTCAGACAATTACATGGCATACAACTCTGCCCTACATAGAGACATATTGATCAGTAAAGTACAGAGTGGAAAATGATAAAAGTATGAGGTGTTAGGACATCACTCTCTTATAAGTTAGTTCATGTAGAGCCACTATAATGTCATAGGACCAAGGAACAACAGAATGCCAGGATCAGACATATAGACAACTTCTATAAGGTTATAAATGTGAACATTGATTGTACTATATCAGAATTTGAATAATAACTACAACAGCTTTAGCCTGAATACTTTTCCTGGGAACTCTGACCACTAAGAGTTAATAATACATTGCTTGAGTCATGGAAAAATGCCCAGGGTGGTTGAAGGTTTTATTTTGGTCTAGTGTCCTTGAATCAACCCAAGCAAAGACAGCACAGGCTGTCATATGCCTCTAGATTCTCAAAAATTTGGTTATGGGGTTAATTAGTAAGAATGATTGTGGTGGGTATTGTGTTCCCTGAAATATTGTGTGTTCCCCGAAATAAACATATCTGGGGTCAGAGAACAGACAGCCACTAGAACAGAGCCAGAAATGGTGGCTAGAAAATGGGAAGAGTAAGCCATAACGGAAGTTGGGTGGTGGTGGCACACACCTTTAATCCCAGCACTTGGGAGGCAGAGCCAGGTGGATCTCTATGTGTTCAAGGCCACTTTAGAAACAGCTAAGCATGGTGACCCACGCCTTTAATCCCAGGGAGTGGGGGCAGAAAGAGAAAGGTATATAAGGTGTGAGGACCAGGAACTAGAGAGGAAAAAGCATGTAGTTAGTTAAGCTTTGGAGCAACACAGTTCAGCTGAGATTCACGTGGAGGAGGACTCAGAAGCTTCCAGCCTGAGGAAAGAGGATCACCTGAGGAACTAGCAAAGTGAGATAGCTGTGGCTTGTTCTGCTTCTCTGATCTTCCAGCAATCACCCCAATAACTGGCCTCGGGTTTGGTTTCATTAACAAGTACTTTTAAGATATGATGTCAAAACTTGAGGGAAAATGATTGGAAATGATAACTCTGTTCTGTCATAGTTTATTAATGATGACTAAAAGATGAGCAAAAGGAAGTGAAACACATGTCCAAAAACAAAAATGATATGATCTATGTTTTGGAACATCATGAATGTAGCCCTGCTAACTAAATTCTGTATAAATAAAGAAACACTCTGGCTGCTAGTCAGTAAGGCTGCAAGCTTCTCCAACCACCACAGTCTGGCTCACTTCCTTCTCCCGCCAACTTCCTTACACCCTCTACAGGACTCATCCACTGCCGGGCATGGCTCTGGGCACTACCCCTTTACTTTACTGTGGAAAATTGAGGAGATCCCATGCAGTTTAAATTACTTTCACTATTCTTGCTTGAACTTGAACTTATACACAGAAAATTCAAATCCATGAATTAAATCCTTTGTGTATCCAACTCTGTACTACATTTTGTGTGTGTGTGTGTGTGTGTGTACTATTATTCTGTCTTATAGAGATTACCTTTTCATAGGGATGCTCTGATCAGGAATTCACTGTCTTGTATTCTCCATTTGTATAAAGAAACACTTATCTATATCCATGTGTGGGTACACGATGTTAGGATCAGGGTCAGGTTCAATATCTGATATTTATTATAAATAACACTTAAATTACAATCAAAATTATATGAACATAATAATTTTCCATGAAAACCATTGATGATCTAGAAAAATGGCAGCAAGGAAAATGTGGTAACCCTGTTCAAAGAATGATGCTTACACAGTATTATTTAATATTCATGTTAACCATATTTATAAGTAACTTCCTTGGCTCAGAGTTTCAGGAACTTGCAAAATCTGCATTGAAGTAGTGATGTTACCCCACATCTATGTGGTTTTAAATGCTATGCATTTCCAATCCCACAATAGTTTCCAAATAAAGGCAATATTGACAGTCTTGCAAATAAAAATGTGTTGAAAATCACATTGCTACTTCTCATCCCTTCTGTTCTCCCTAATGTGTTGCTTTCTTTGCAACTGCACAGAGTATGTGTCTACTTATGCCAGTTTATACCTTTTAGTAAATAAAGGCATTATGCACAACCTCAGCATATTGAAGGAGTGATAAAATCAAGAATGGAATTAGTAACAAAACTCATTGTTCTTTTGTACATATCAAAATATCATAGTGTGAAAAGCCTTCTGATATTTAAAGAAAAGAGGAACTCTGCTTTGTGACTTTGGAATACCCTTTGTATTCCAACAAAGGCTTTGGTCATAGTTTCATTTGAAATCAGAGATACTTATGACACAGGGAGAGGAAGAGGGAAGGGAGAGTGAGAGTGAGAGAGAGAGAGAGAGAGAGAGAGAGAGAGAGAGAGAGAGAGAGAGAGGGAGGGAGAGAGAAAGAGAGGAAAATCATTTGTTAGTCCCATGTCAGTATAGATATATTGGATTTTGATGATTTCCTGCAGCTGACAGCATGTTTACTGATTTCTTCATCCACAGTACAGAAGCAGGGGCAAGTGAAGATTGTACAAGCACAGAGGAAAGAGCAGTTCTTCACATACTGTCTCTTAAATTAGAGCAAGGTCGGCCAATTTCAATGTTCTGATGGAATTTTAATTTAACAATGTTGAGATGAGCACACAACCAGAGTCTCCTTGGCTCAGAACTTCGCACCCATTTTGTTATCTAGACTTGAATGGAATTGGTTAGTGAGTCAGTCAAACTTTCTGCTCCATGTCCACAAGATGAGATTATTGGTCTCTCATATTTGTTACTCCATCTAAAAATATGGTTTTCTAGTTATTAAAATCTGTTAATAATTTAGCAGATAGAGATGGGATGAGTTAGAGAACTGTGCATGTATTTTTAATATTAGGTAGGAAATTGTATGGTGGAGGGTTCAGTTAAGGTAGTGCCTACCTGCAAGGCTCCTGGAAATGTGATACATTGTGATTGGAAATTAAGGAAGACAGACACAGTTAAAGCTGAGATGGGGTGGGCTGTATGCTCAGTGGGAGATGCCCCAGAATCTGAACAATCAGCATGTTTATTATATTCAGGGAAAACAAGGGAGTGTTCATTTAATCTTAGTAGGGTATCCCAGTATTGGAGTGGAGTGAGTGTATGGTCATTCAGTCTTCAGAAATGAGTAAACTGTTGTCAGATACTTCAGCAGGTATTGCTGCTGAGCTAAAGTCAGTTGACACACAAACATCCTGCTTCAACAAATATCCCACTCTCCAGCATCAGGGAGGCAACACCACTCCCTTCGTAGCCTTGAGACTACTTGAACATTGTTTTGTTTGTATCAAGAACACTCAGTCACACAGGGGTTCATTCACTTCCTACAGGTTACATTTTCTAGCTATGTCTTTGAGTGAAATTAAATGGATTTTCAATTACTGAGTTACTCCTGTGAATGTGTAGATACACACTGGCTGCTCACTCAGCATGGATCTTGTCAGTGGCTCTCAAGAGGCAGACATAGCAGTAAACTAGATACCTTTTAAAGCACCCAAAATCTATAGTTACAGAAAAGCTAAAGACCCTAGTAAATTGTGATTTTAGAGAATTATTTTGCTTTGTGATATATTTAAAAAGTTGATTTTTACAAACAATAGTTTATTTGAAAAAAAAATGTTGTTTTATTGCATCATAAATCTCATTACAAAACCAGTAGGTTAAATATATTTTATAATTAAAACATATCCCTGTATTGACTTTATCTGTTCTAAACATAAATTTCCATCACCTTACTGAGGAAAATACATTTTTGATGACTATGGAGAACAAAAGTTCACGTATAAATTTTCTTTGCTCTTTTTCCCAGATGCATGTAATCTATGATATATTAACTACAACCAATAAAATGATATGCACACATATATAATTACAGTTTACACATGCTATTCCAATCAATCAAGTCCTTAGTAGAAAATGTTTCATTATATGTACAAGTGAGACAAAGCAAGCACTGTGGTGCTGAAAAACATTAATGTTTTAGTTGCTAAGAGCTTCAGGATAAATCACCATTGCAAGGATGAATGACTAAAGAGTGAACAGTAAGCCAGGGCCCAAAGATGATGGTGAGAAAATAACTGATCTACCAGTAAGGTCACTGAGGAGGTTTAACTTGCCACTACCCAAATTATCTATTCTTTTCAGTATGTCACAAGACTAACAAAAATTCAAAAACATTTTGCTAGTGTTTCACCATGCAACTAGTTATCATATATGCAAATTCTCAAAAAATATTCTTTCAATTTATTTTATTCATTAATGACTGATAAAGTGCTGATAAAAACAACATAGCAAAAGTCTGCATAACAAAATAACCTTAAAGTGTAACAGTGGCACACATACTGTGGCACAACCAACAACACTTGCTCAACAAGGATGAAATTGTGCCTGGTCCTGGAAACCCCGCCTAGAGTTAGTGAAGTCATGGATCTCATAAAGAGAACCAGCATCCACCACGTTCCTAAAACAGTATAATCCCTATTACACTCTAAATATTTGTTCTTATCCCACAGGTAAATGTAGTCTTTGGCCCTCATCAACAAAACTTCTCTTTGCAACAGACAGACACCACAAAGGAAAACCACAACCAAGTAAAAATGCAGAGTTGTGGAGCCCAGTCACAGTGGTTACATCTAAAAACATCTCAGGTACTCAATGCTCATTGATCATTGCAAAAGAAGGGGCAGGAAGACTGTAAGAGCCAGAGAGGAAGTATGTTGTAAGATTGTGCTTGCTAGAAATGCCAGAGGCTGTGCCTATAGTGTCACCAACATGTCCGCCTAACTGAACTGAACAGGGACAACATCAATATGGATGGGGGAAAGAACACATCTTCCCAACCCTACCCAATGAACTTTAGGAGATTAAGGAATGCTGAGAGTGGAAGCAATGAACTTCCCCAGGGAAGAGCACATCAAATGTCCAATCTGAAAACATACATGAAAATAGCATTTTACAGACTGAACAGGTTGAACTTATGTATTTAGAATATACATATATCTAAATATGTGTGTGTCCACACACATATGTTAGTGCATGGGGGGGCATTCATGTGTGTGTGTGTGTGTGTGTGTGTGTGTGTGTGTGTGTGTGTGTGTGTGTGTGTGTGTGTGTGTGTGTGTGTGTGTGTGTGTGTGTGTGTGTGTGTGTGTGTGTGTATGGGTGTGTTAGGAGTTGTATTTGAAAAAAAAGGGACATGAATTTCAAAAAGAGCAAAGAGAGGTATTTGGGGGGGATTTAAGGGAGGAAAGCACAAGGGTAGATGATGTAATTATAATATCAAAAATTTTAAAAATAGTTTTTAAAAGCAATGTTTTCATATTATAGTTTGACTGTTACAATGACCATAGTGCTGTTCATAGCAAGAACAGTAAAGTAATTCATGTAGTGTGGTGATATATTGTGTACCCTAATAAAATTTGTCTGAAGATCAGAGAGACAAAGGAATAAGCCACCTCTTATATCTAGGACTCCTTAGCCTAAAAATCCTCAGCCAATAAGTACTAGCTGAATGAGTTTCCTCAGCCTAAAGGGCTTTAGTTCCTGTCTTCTCATGCTTTATATGCCTTTCTCTGCCCAGCATATCACTTTCTTCTTATTGCTGGGATTAAAGACATGTGACTTTCCAAGCAAAGGCATGAGATCTCAAGTACTGGGATTAAATATGTGTGCCACCACTGCCTGGCCTCTATGTTTAATCTAGTGGCTTGTTCTGTCCTCTGATCTTCAGATAAATTTTATGAGGGGACACAGTATATCACCACATTTAGGAGTAAGACCAATAATTTGTACTTCAAACATTCTCTTAGTCAGGATTACTATTGTTATAATGAAGCAGCAGGACCAGAAAAACAAGTTGTGGAGAAAAAGATTTATTTGGTTTTACACTTTCACACCATAGTTTATCATCTAAGGAAGTCAGGACAGGTTTTCAAATACAGCAGGAATCTGGAGGCAGGAGCTGATGCAGAGGCCATGGAGGAGCACTGATACGGGAACTCTCCCTATGACTTGTTCAGCCTCATTCTCATAGAACCCAGCACTATTACCCATGGGTAACATCCATAATGGGCTGGGCCCTGCCACATCAACCGTTAATTAAGTAAATACCCTATAAGCTTGCCAATAATTCAGTCCAATGGGGGCATTTTCTTAATTGAGGCTTCCTCTTCTCAGATGACTTTAGCTTGTGTCCAGTCGACATAAAACTAGCCAGCACAAACAGTATTCTCTATTTATTATTGTTTCAGAGTAAAGTAAAATGAGGTGAATGCATCTTTTTATGTACAGAAAATTCAGTACATTTAGAGTATTGTAGAAAAATAAAAGTATGAAACACCCAACTTTACATGTATAGTAAGAAATTTTATATATTTAAAAACAAACACAAAAAAAGAACAAAATCTGTGCATTTTGTGGAACATGGGTCTTTCCGTTTAGAACTTCCTTTAAAAAAAGCTCTGATGTTCACTTCTTGTGAGGCTGTTCAGTTAGTTTACAGTACTGTATAAGCTACATTCTAAAGGATACTTTAAAACAGTCCTGTTAACTTTCTATGTGTCATAAGAATTTTCAAAATTGTTTGTTGAGATGGTCTGATTCAAGATGGCCAAAGTTTTAACTGCGTATTATGCCTTCAGTAATAGTAAATTTAATAACAAATTATTTAAAAATTATGAAAATTCAAAATTTGAAGCTTAGGCATAGTTTGTAAACTGAACTATTCCCTCAAAGCATTTTAGGCAATTTCTTAAAACTGTTTTTTCTTGTCTTGGAGACATGAATGAAGTTTATTAAGTGAACACGAAATTGTTCACAACAGTAAACAGTATAAGGTGATAAATTTGAATAATGTCAAAGTTTAAATTGCCCAGTGTTAATTACCCATCCATAAGTGATTATTAGAATTCAAGAAGGAAAATAAAATTGGAAATTTCATTCGGCAATAACACTTTGAGAATATAAAATATAGAATAGTGTAAGAGTGCCTCCAAGTGGCACTCATCAAAATTTCCCCAATAAATTAAATATGAGATCTAAAAGCTTTAATGACACCAAATGAGAAACATAGCTCCCACGTTTTCCAACCCATTTGCTTATGCTTTCCTCCTGGTATTTATGATTTCCATTTATTGTAAATCCATTGGCATCATTAAAAATCCACCTTAAGCTCCATTAATTCTCAGGATTTGGGATAGTTTTTAACATTGCCTCATAAAATGTCTAACTATCATCTAAAAAGTATCTTTCCATTAAACTTGTGGAGTAAAATCTCTTGTTTGCTCATATTTGTTAAGTCTTAAATGAAAAGAAGAACTGTGGAGTCCTCTACCAGCCAAAATACCGCTTTAAAGTTCCTGCCACTCCAACAAGAAAACTTGAGTTATAATATGTTCCCAGTGTCTGCTTGGATAGTCTGCACTCGTGTCCAGACAAGCATAGAAAGGCTGTCAATAGACTTTGCTTACCTTAGAGAATTGTGGTGTGTTGGGTTATCTCATTTTTCTGTTAAAGAATTATTTAATTCAGCGGAACAAAGGAAATCCCATGCCAGGAATAAACCTGGCAGAGGAGCTTCCAATACAAACTAGAAACTGAAGTTTCCAGGAAGGTTTTTTTGTAGTAAAGTTTATTTTCAGATGAGATTCATCCATAAGGGCTCCTGTTGCCGCCATTCTGCCTCCTTTGTCATGATTTACTTGGCTTCCTTTTCACTGTTTAGTTTCTCTTCTCTCACTTCAGACAGATGATTTCCGTAGGCCATTTTTTTCTTTCTTTCAAACAGATTTGAGGCCAATGCCATTCTCTCCTAACCCATTTCTATTCTTCTGGGTATTGTTTTGTTTTGTTCGGTTCTTTTTTATCATTTAAATTTTTTCCCTTGTTGCCACTTTCCAAAAACATTTCTTGAAATTAGATGATATTAATAAGAAAACTTAATGTTTAGTCTCCAAGGAACCATCATTCTGCTATTTCAAATGTATTAAATATAGAGATATTCATGAAGATTCTGAAATAGATATTTACTCTGTCTATGTAATTTCAGCTCTTAACTTTTTCAACTCTAGAATGTAATTCTGCAATATCCATGGGATTATTCTGCTAGAGACTGAGTATGCAGTGCTCCTGATGAATATTCACTCTCACCTATTTTCAACCTGCCTTTTTCACGTGGGATTCATGCTTTTTGGCTTTGTTTCTCTTCTGTCTCCATGTGAAAACCAAATTGTGCTTTAACTCCTTGCCAAGATTCTGGACATCTAAGGCAGTTTCAAGCAGTGACCATTTTTAGTGGTGTTTCATTATCTGCCAATCAGAGTCCTTGTCAGACTTTCATTAGTACAGTATTTACTCTGTCTCTCAGATCATTAATGAGCTTTCAAATAAGATCAGGCTGACATTCATTGCTAGGGACTCAGCAAGCTTGACATTATTTACCATTGCTCAGATCCAAGTCAATCTCCAGATTTTAAACATTATTCTAGTGTACAAAGAAGAACCAATAACTCTCTTAACAAAAGTTGTCACTGAACTTCAATGAGACACATCTACAGCTGGCTATTATCTGTACAATGAGATCTTCTACATACATACAACCATTAATCCACTGATTTCTCCTCTAATTAGCTATTCATATGTTTACTTTTCCCAAGAAATGCCTTCCACATATTTTTCTTCATAGTTCATTCATTTGTGATGGGAAACACTTATCAGCCTTCAGAAATACCTCTTTGCCTTTTAAAACAGTAAAAACTTTTAAGCTTTTAATATGTACAATGAAAATCCAGTGCTGTGTATATGTCAGAATTCAGAGCATATAGCTAGAAAATCCAATTTATAGTAACCTTTTTGTCACATTTTAGAAACATAATTCTGGAATTAGAAGCAATAAACTGAAAATAAATATATTTTCTGGATATTATAATGATTAAATATATGAATAGATAAAATTTACCTTAAAACACACACACACACACACACACACACACACACACAAACTTGAAATTCACAACCCTACAAATAAAACTTATTACAAGATATTTTGTAGAGTTTAATAATAATTCTGTATTTGTAAACTTAACATTTTCATCTATACACAATAGTAATACAACCTTAACTACATATTATATACTTTCCAACTATTATGTTTTATGTTAGTTATAGAGAAAGATAAAAATTTATACTTTGTATTAATATTCTAAATAAGAATCATTGGGTAAAATAATGCTAAAGTTTGAACTATAAGCGATATATGCATTTGAAAATAAAGTTCTTAGAAACTATTGAAAATTTATTAATTATTAGTTCATAAAATCCTAAATATTACATGTAGTTTTAGCACCCCAACTGGACTGAAAAACACCAAAGAATGGAAATGCTAGCAAAATAATTAAATCATTTTTTGCAAAATAAATTTTTGCTTGAAATGCCTGAGCTACATTCCCATAACCTTGTATCCTCTGTAAGCTCCTTCAGAACTACCATATTTTGTCAATTACTGAGGAAAAGACAGTTATTAACTGCCCATATGCATTTTCACTCCACTGCTTTTGAGAACCATTTTTCCACAACCAATAAAAATAATGAATAATGAACGTATGAATGAAAAACAGGCACTTACTTTCTAAAGGCTCATGATGAGAAACAGCAACAACAGTCTTATTGAGCTATTGAAGATTCCTTAATAAGAAGGTTTTGAGTTGGTTATTGTCATTAAAAAACTTGATGGCAATACAGTTGTTTAAATTTATCTGATTATGTTTCTCATAACTGAAAATATTTTAGGGTTAGTTAATGATATAATCAAAGTGTCAAATTTTAACAATGTTCCACAAATTAAAATGACAGTAGATATTTTTCCAAATATTTTTTATATTCAATACATATATACATATGTGTGTATATAAATTTAATTGATGTCAATTAGTGACATAGAAATTTGTCAAAGCATATTCCACAAAGTTTTTCAAAAATAGAGGTTATTTGAATTCTCTGTGATATCAAAGTATGAATATATACATAAAATGCTTAAAGTTTTCAGGACATTCATCATTAGTTGTCCTAGCTTGCTTTCTGCTACTATGATAAAACACTAACCAGAAGCAACTCAGAAAGGGTTTACTTTATAGGTTATAGTTATTGATAGAGAAAACCAGGGCAGGAGCTCTGGCAGGAACCTGGAGGAAAGAATTGAAGCAGAGACATCCAAAGGATGCTGCTGACTGGCCAGCTTCCTTTGACATGCTCATCTACTTTTCTTTCATACCCCAGGCCCACTGGCATAGGTGCTGTGGGATAATGTTTTTGTACACTGGTTTAATAAAACGCTGATTGGCCAGTAGCAAGGCAAGAAATATAGGTGGGATAAGGAGACAAGGAGAATTCTGGGAAGAGGAAGGCTGAGTCAGTACTTGCCAGCCTGCTGTCCAGGGAGCAGCATGCAATGGCACACAGGTAAAGCCATGGAACACATGGCAACATATATATTAACAGAATGGGATGAGTTTAAGTGTAAGAGTTAGTCAGTAATAAGCTTTAGCTAATAGCAATACAGTTGGTAAATAACATAAGCCTCTCTATTTTCACTTAGGTCCAAGTGACTGTAGGACCAGTGGATGAGAGAGATTTGTCCTGACCGCGAGTCAGGCTTGACAGAGGAAAACATTTAGCTACATCTAGGTCTAGCACCTCCAGTACTGTAATAGGGTTCCCTATGTTAACTAGCAATTATGAAAAAAATAATGCCCCACAGATGTGCCCATAGGCTAATCAGATGGAGGCAATTCCTCAACTGAGTTTCCTTCTTCTCAGTGTCAAGTTAACACAAATTAACCAACACACTAGTCATACTTTACTTCTGAAAGGATTTGTGGAAACAAGGTAGTTTACTAAAGATGGTTGGTTTAAAGGATAATGCAGTCTTAAATTTTCATTATAAAACTTGTCAGTAGAGTTATCTAGAGCAGATTATTTTATCTCTTCTTATTCAAAATGAAATAATAAAGACTTCCTAGTAGACTGTTTCTACCACAAAGAATGATTAAATGGGACAGTAACTCAATGAATGAGAATTAGTGAAACCTTCAAATATGATGCTGTTTTAAAAGTGTATGCTTTAAAGCAGCTACAGTGCTTAGAACCTGTAGATACTTAATTGAGCCTCTAGTTGCACAGAATATCTCAGATTCTTCTCTTCTGCAATTAAACACAATTGTTATTTAATGTGGGCAATACTCATTAAATGAAAAATTCCATATTTGCTTCATAAATTTCTGTAAATCTGTGACTTTGTTTTGTTAGAAATGTTACACCATGAAAGAAAGCAGTGTGAGAAGTCTGTGTGTCTACCCATTAAAGCTTCTTAATTGAGTCTTGATTAGTCTGAAAGTAGTTGTCATTATAGCAAGAAGAAACTACCTTTGTGTAGATAGTCATGTAATGTTTGAATTACTCAGAACAGAAATTATCCATGGGATATGTAGTCCTACATAAGAGGATGCTAAAAAATAAATAATACATACAATTCTTGTGTCAATATTAACTTTTATCCTTGATATTGAAAAAATTATGTTTAGAGATCATAAGATATGTCTGGTCATAATGTTCTAAAGATTATCCATGGACATAAAACAAAGATATCAGTATTTAATGCATTTAGAATTTACATTATACAACCATTCAGAAGAAATTTCAAATATTACAAATACTCAAAAATGTACCTTAGCCATCCCTTCAGAGATTGTATAGTTTTATCCAGGTTTGTGTTAAAATTTATAAATCTTTTAGAATAAAACATGAAAATGTGCTGCACTATGCAACAATACTATAGATATTTAAAGAAGAAATTCTCATAAATTTGAGAAAGCACACTGAAGGGCTGTTTTAAGTAGTTGTTAAGTGTTATGTGAAATGGATGACAAGGTCAGACAGGTTTTAATGTTATGGTTTAGGTATATATTCACTTTCTAAAACTGTTTTAGAAATCTAAGCATCTGAATCAAGAATACTCTTGAATTGAGCATTATAAAGTGTCAAGTATAAATCAACAGATTTAATTAACGAAACAAAATTATTTATATAAGCTAAAAAGAGTAAGAAAAAGAAAGTCAGAAGGTATAAGAGACAATTGAAAAATAGCAGTTCAAACTCCATATACACATCAAGAAGAAAAAAAGTAAATAAAACATTAAGAAACTGAAAATAAAGATGATTCAAATCTCAAAGATTATATATAAATATATTCATAGTAATTAATAAAATTAAATTGAGCTATATCTGCTAAAAAGAATTTTCTGACCTGAATGTCTTTTTTCTTAATTTTGAAATAATGGTAGTGTAGATCCTGTGACAAAAGAGTCCTTGTGTTTGAATAGACATGGCTGTGACATGGTGAGATAATATCAATGTTGACACATCACTGAGTTTGAAATAGTATGTTTATAAATTTACAATTTTAAAAGGGCTTTTTAATAAAGATAAAGGACTCCACTACAAATTCAAAGTAGGTTTAAAAAAATAAATTTAAAAGCTTTCTAGTGAGAAACTCAGAAAAATCTCTTTGGGATACAAGTGTAGTCATGCATGGAATTACAGTAAAGAGTTAGAAGTATTTAGTCTCATTAAATGTGATGATGCGTCCAGAAAAAGTAAAATGTGGTATATTCTTAAACCCAAATAAAAAGAAAATTACAAATCTAAAGAAAAATTCATTTTATACTAAGTTAATTTTCACTTTTTATTAAGTGATCTTTTTCTATTGAAATAACTTTTAAAAGTTATTTCAGCTGTTTTCAGTTACACAAGGTGTCTATATTAAATACTTTGTTTATTCAGAAAACAACAACTAATCTTAATCCTTAACTCCAGAGTTCAGGGTAATTTGTATGCTCAGAAGAAATGAAAAAAGGGAGTGACAGCCAAGGTCCCACTGAAACAGCTCTTGTTTGGACTTGCGGTTTCCCTTGCAGAAATGATGAGCAGCACCTTAGTGAAGAGTGTAGTCATACTTCATATAAGCACTGATGAGATTCAGTGCCAAAGCAAACATATGGGCATCCTTCACAATGCAGTAACTTGAAGAAACTCTTTTAGGTCACATTTTGTATATTTTAATAACTACTACATGTGCTTCTTATCCTTTTGCTTCTTATGTAAGTGTTCTGTTTTGCCATTAGTTTATAAAATACTTACACAACTATGCTTCAAGCCAAATATATTTGTCTTAGCAACACACAGGTTTACACGGAGGGCTTCATAATTCATGTAATGTTTAAAAATATTCAAATATTCTACTAAGATTTTATCTCTAAGTTGCACAATAGAAATAAAGATGATTTGAATAATAATAATAATAATAATAATAGGGTTCTATTTCAAATAAATGATTTCCAAAATTTATATATTTTGTTACCTAAAATTTAATGGCAATCCAAAAAAATAGTGAAGAAAATTTTATCACCTTTGAAACATTTCTTTTTTTTAAATTTATTTTATTTTATTTTATTTTGTTATTATGTGTTTTAAATTTTATACATCAGCCATGGGTTCCCCTGTCCTCCCGCTTCCCGCCCCACCCCCACCTTCCCCCAGCCCCTCCCCTCCATTCCCATGTCCTCCAGGATCAAGGCACCCCTGGGGATTCATTTAAACCTGGTGGATTCAGTACTTGCAGGTCCTGTCACCTCCTTCCCTACTGAGCAAAGTGTCCCTGTGTAGGCCCAAGGTTTCAAACAGCCAGCAAATATCATATATAGTAATAAATATTTCCTCAGTAGGATAATAGGATCCCAGGAGCCTTTCTTGACCAAATAGAAGAAAAGGCTAGTGTATAACTGGCAAGCAAATAGGCTTTTGTCTTCCTCCTGTTCATGGGAATGTAATGGGAAGAAGTAAAATTTTTACAAAATATTCTACTTCAAGAAAATAATAAATAAATGAAATTTAACTCAGTGGTAGAGTGCTTGCCTAGCAAGCACAATGCCCTGGGTTCAATCCCCAGCTCAAAATAAATAAACAAACAAACAAATAAATAAATAAATAAATAAATAAATGCAAATAAATAAAACCTGAGCTTTTTTTCAGCTTCAGTTTATTTTTACTGTAGTAAATTCAGTCTCAAATCATTGAATAAGAACATCAGAATATCTTACATATTAACACTGAGCAAAAGTATTATTTTAATTAAAACTCACTCATCTCCCTTCATAAAAACAATATTATCAAGAGATCATTTTTCAGATCAAATGACACCTTTTCTGAAGCAATAAAAATTAAAAATGAAAGTTTAATAATTACTGTTCTAATTTTTCTTGCACAAAAATCATTATTAATACAGAAAGAGTAAAGAGATTGAGACCCACATAGGCCTTGTCACTTATCTAATGCTCAGTTGACAGAACCATGATAGCCCTGTGCTTTGTGGGTCAAGCCTCATTGCTCCTCATCACCAGAGACGTCATTAGCTTTATGATGTCACAAAATCATTAGCTTCTCCACACTGTAATTTATGCCCTCCTGAATTGGGCTGTGTGAAGAGAAGCGGCTGTTCTGTTCTGAATTCTATGTATCATGATTCTGACACATATAGATAGACTAATAGATCAAGAATGCTAGGCTATAACATCAGCTCTGACTCTCATCACCAAAGGCATAGTAAAGAAAACTAAAACACAGTAACCACTCTGTCATAATTCACCTAAGATTTCTGCTGCCCTGAGAGAGTTAATGAACCAGCATGAATCCTTACTCTAATGCCAGACAGTAAATGAAGCAGCTGGAGGATGGAGATCAATGACATCCCTGCATTCCTACATGCACATCAATTGTAGAACAATTAAGTAAAACCTAAAACCAGGAAGTTTCGAAATTGAAACACTCTCCAGCGTACTCTTCCATCACTAATCATTGTTGTACATTAATGTGCAGGATGTACTCATGATTGAGCACAGCCACCCTGACAACTTAATGAAGAAAAGACAGAGCACCTTGGTCCTACAGAGAGCAAAGCTAGTATCCTATTTATCAACAAATGCATTAGGAATTGCCATCATTGAATAATACATCAATAATAGTATGAAATAAAAAGGAAAAGGAGCTAAGTGGATTCTCCTGTGTTAAGAAGCTGCTGGAAATTCTAGCTTTCATGTTCATACAAAGATATCCTAGAACCTATGGTCTGATTACATAGTGATATTAATAGGAGTGGTCCTTCAGTTCTTAACCAACCAGAAACTTCTTTGAAATGGGTAAAGAATTTGCTTGACTCAAAACAGTTTAAGTACCAACACACTGAGTAAATAATGTGCACCTAAAATTATTTTATTTATTTACTGTATACCTTTGTGTGCATTTGTGTGCATGCATGTGTGTGTGCTTTCACATGTGTGCACATAAACATGCATGTTCCCTAGAACACATGTAGAGGTCACACTACAACCTCTACTAGTCATTTCTTTCCTTCCATGTGTGACTTGGGGGTCAAATTCAGGAAATCAAGCTTTCCAGCCACTGGTCCAAACTTTCATTTAGCTTACAGATATGTACAAATTGAAGTAATAACTGATATGAAAATCATCCGCTGGAGAACATAGGGATCAAAATAGTCTAAGAAACAGAAAATAGTCAAACAATACCCCAAATTACAAATTTACAATATAATTCCTTTTATTTTTTATTTTTTCTGCTTTTTTTTCTTTTTTATTATTTGTTCATTTATTTTACATTCTAGGCACAGTTACCCCTCCTTCTTCTCCTTCAAGTCCCTCCCCCATGCCCCACCCCTGTTCGTACACCCACCAATCCTCTCCTCCTCCCTTTGTGCTCAAGAAATGGCAGGTCTCCCATGAAAAATTTTTAAAAATTATCTAAATACCCTCAGATATAAAAAGTTTCCTGAAGTTCTGATTCTATGAGGGCTTCTATGCACAACTCTGGAGCAGTTCTGGGAGCTGGCCTCAGGGCTTTGTTAAATGTGGGCTCATGGTGGCTCCCAGAGACTGAACCGACAACCTGTGAGCCTGCATGGGACTAACCTAGGCCTTCAGTATGTATATTACAGGTGTGTAGCTTGGTCCTCTTATGGGACTATCTTTGCTTGTTTGTTTTTGTTTTGTTTTGTTTTTGTATTTTCGAGATGAGTTTCTCTATGTGCCATTCCTGGAACTCACTTTTTAGACTAGTCTGGCCTCGAACTCAAAGAAATCTGCCTGCCTCTGCCTCCCCAGTGCTGGGATTAAAGGCGTGCGCCGCCGCCGCCGCCACCACCACCACCACCACCACCACCACCACCACCACCACCACCACCCAGCCAATGTAGTTTCTTTAATGACTTTTGGCATAATGGAGAAATTATTTAATATATTTTATTGACATGTATAGTCATTTGTAAGACCATTACATGCACTAAGAAACAACGGTTTCTTTTACCTCAGCATGTCTGTATTATCATCTTTTCACAAACATTATATCAATTTTATTTTCCTTTGTTCTACAATTATTTAACATCATTTATAAAATAATAACCAGGGCAATTATTCATAATTGAATATGAAAGTAAATGTGACAGAGGAACTTCTGACTTTATCCTGATCCAAAACTTACATTCATTCAGCCAACACCAGCCTTAATTTTGAAGTTTGATAAAGTTTTGAGGCTTGGTGGTCCTCCACAGAGAACCCTGGGCGTTGGGAGCCACATTGTGGGATGGGCAACATTACAGAGCAGAGAAGCAGTGCTCTGCAGCCTCCTGCTGCTAGACCAACCATGACTTCCACAGATTGGGGCACTCAGTGCTTGATGGCTCCTACAACATGGTGCTTTCCTTCTCAAAGGTCTTTTCAAAATGTTCAAAGTTGAACATATGTCAACAGTCATCATAAGAAACTACAGAAATTATGACTTTCTTTGCTAAAAATGAAGTAATTCAATCTTCATACAAAAACAACTTAATCTTTTTTCAAAGTAACTGTTTTGGTAAATTTTATGCTTATTCTAGAATAAAGCAGATATTCAAAACATTTTGGAACTTCTCTTCCCTAGTACATTCCAGAACCATAGGCAGAAAATCTGTTCATTTTGCTTTTAAGACATATAATGCCATCCCGATACATTTCACTCACAAAACTTGGACTCACTTTACGGCAGAGTCCCTACCAGCTTGTGTTTAATATTTTGAGAGATCAGCAGTCAGTGAAATGCTCCCCTTCTTGGCAGTTTAAAGGGGATGATTTTGCTGCACTTATAATGACTATCTTCTCTTCAAAATGAGAACAATGTAACTATAGACCTCAAGAAGCTAAGGATGGCAGAATAGTAAGGGCAATCCTCAGGAATCTGCAAATTACAAAAAGGACAATTACTAGGGTAAGGATAATAACTTGTTGCTAGGAATACTTCACAGATTTTCTTTTTGCTAAATTTTCTTATACAGTACAAATTTTAGATTATATTTTCTCTTGTTTTCTTATTTGTACAGAGATAAAGTGAATTAATTTGAAGTAAGTATAGGGAGATAATGGTATGTCAGGAAGGAACAGCTTGGTCTGGTGCACCTCTACCCAAAAACAGAGGTTCACCTTGACATGCTGAGCTTAATGCTTTGAAGCTTGCATCCCAGTGTAAAAAGCCTACCTCCATCCAGAGCCTTTGTGTACAGACAGTAGCATCAACCTGGAATCTGTTTAAAAATATGATTTGTTTCTCATGTCATTCTTTCTTCTACAAATGAGACATTACCAGCAAAGAAGTTATAATTTAGCATCTATAATTACAATTTTAAGGTACAGACATTGTCTTGTTTAGAACTCAGTTGAACATTCTTAATATGGGTAGTCAAAGGAAAATAATATAAACACTTGAATGGCTTGCAAAAAAAACCCCACAGTCTTTATAAGGCAAAATTACTGGAATTTGTTGTAGCCTTGCTAAATCATCACTGATATATTTCACATTCACCTGTTGTGTGCGTCCAGGCAACAATATTTAATTCAGAATTAATTTAATGTTGCATGAAGATGAATATACTATTAGAATAGATTACACAGAGAAATAAAAAACAAATGCAGGGGTATTTCTTTTGTATCATTGTCATTGATAATTATCTCCCCAAGGAATAAAAAGAAATTCAAGGTTAGGAATAAATTTGAAACAAATTTTCAAAGAAAACATTAAAATTCATCCAAACACTGACAGTATGTTTTATATTGCTTTATTGTCCTTTCTAAATTTGTATATATATAATGTGTGTGTATGTGTGTGTGTGTATATGTATGTATGTATGTATAGCACATCTCAATTTTTATGAGCCGTATTTCAAAATTGCAGTACCCAATTAAAACTGTATATAACAGTTCTTACCTTTTATTATTACTAAGACTTTTTTATTCATTTTACCTACATACATAGATCCCCTCTCATCCTTCATCCCACACCCCCAGCCTTTTCCCCCCATTCCCTCCTCTAACAAGGTAAAGCGTCCCACAGGGAGTCAGCAGAGCCTGGTACATTCAGCTGAGGCAGGTCCAAGCCCCTGCATCAAGACTGTGCAAGGTGTTCCACCACAGGCAGTGGGTTCCAAAAAGCTAGTTCATGCACTGGTTCTTATCTTATATTAACAGGGTTCTTTATCAAAGTGTCAGCAACTCACATGCATATGTATATTTAAAACCTTACCAAATGAATGAGCTTATGCTTAGAAAGTGTACTATAGTTATTGGAAAACATTTTATATTTATTTTATTAGTTATTTTAGGGTTTTGTACAACATGCTTTGATTATATTCACTCTCCCTCCCAAACTCTGACCAGATCCATACCTTTCATTTCTTCCCACTTAAAATTTTACTTTTGTTCTTTAAGACAAATAGGTGCTGTCTAAATATTATTGAATGTGTATTCTAGTGTACCATAGTGGGCTTATCAGGGGCTACATTTTCCAAGAAAATTATCCCTTCCTTTCCCAGCAGCTAAGATTTGCCATAGTTCTGTGGTAAGGAATGGATTCATATCCAGCTCCCTTCTCCATGCTAGAATTTGGTAAGGTTCAGAGTTGTACAAGTCTTGTACATGTTGAAACCTCACCTATGATTTTGTGTTGAAGCTTCCCTGTTTTGTTCTGGTGCGACTGTTTTCTTGTGATCACCCACTACTTCTGGCTCTTTCTCCCTCCCTCCCTCTTCTATAGTGATCCACGAGATTTTAGATGAAGAGATGCAGTCAATACATTCCCTTTAGGGCTATAAATCCTGGGTCCCTTGTTCGCCACACCTTGGCCTGTTATAGGTCTATCATCTACTGCAAACAGAAGCTTCTCAGATGATGGCTGAGAGATGCATCAGGATTTAGTTTAAGAATAGTAACTTCTCTTCTAAGGTTTGTAATCTGTTTAGTTCAATATAATGGTTTGAGATATGTATTTCATCTTGTGAAACAGGAATTAAATCCAATCATAAACTGGTTGGTTACTTACAAAACATTCATGCCACTACTGCACCAAGGGGCATGTCTTGCCAGGCAAGTTGTTATTGCACAATATGGGGTTGAATTGGATAGACAACTAATGATTTGTTTTCTCCTTTGGTAACCTTCATTATACCTTCCAGCATTGTAAAATCCAGCAATTAGGGAATGAAACATACTGGTCATATCAGCTTGATTTTTCCATGTTCCATGACCAAAGTCTGTGCTATCTTCAGCAATAGGGTCTTACTGTCAAGTTCTTAGGGGTGAACAATAGAAATGGCAATAGTTGAGTGTTTGGGGGTCTATGAGATCTCACTGGCCATAGCCCTAAGGAAGTATCTTATTCCTGGCACCAGGCTTTTTATTTGTCACCCTCTATTGTCTTGTAGGGGCATTGCTGCCATGTTATAGGATAACTCAATTTTTACTCATTGTATGGATATAGATAGATAGATAGATAGATAGATAGATAGATAGATAGATTCTACAGCTGTAGGTTTCTATATGACTGGTTTAAAAAGTCTTTTTCTTTTAATCTCTGTTTTCCTCTTCTACCCTGTTCTCCCAACCAACAACAAATTATCCCTTCCTGTTCCATAATTCAATGATAACACTTTATATTAAGACATTGTATCTCCTGTCTCTTGAAAGATCCTTAACATTGCTTAGCAATTGACTAACCTTTATGGGTATTCCAAATTAAACATATGTATGTAAAGACTCAAAGTTAACATCCACAGATGAGAGAAAATCCAGGATGTTTGTCCTTCCAGGTCTTGATTTCCTGACTTTGGATGAGTGTTTCCAGATCTATCCATTTAACTTTGAATTTCACAATTTTAATTTTCTTAGTATCTGAGTAATATCCCACTGTGAAAATAAACTATGTTTTGTTATCTATTCATCAATTGGTGGCTACTAGGCCTTTTTCATTTCCTGAATACTTGGATGAACAAGTATCTCTATAGTAGAATATTCTGTCTTTTGTGTATACATCTAAGATCAAGTGCTAGAGTTATTGCCAGTTTTTATAATTTCCTTCAGACTGATTTTTAGATATCAATATCTCATCTTTAAAAATAGTAGACTACTTTATCTGGGGCCCATCACTCATGATATAACTGATTGATAATTAGCTACATTTTATATTTGAATGTCAATTTTTATTGTTTATCATTTTAGAGGTTGTACATAGTGATTTACTCATGGTTTTGCTTTTGTTTTTCTATCAATTTGTTTCTTGAACATCTTTGTCTTCTCTATGATAATTTCCTGTAATACAGGTTTACCCTTGAGTGTTATGTCTGGATGTCCTAACAGATAAGATCATCAAGACAAAGGGGAGTAAAAGAACAGGGTGTTCTATGGGGAAGTGAAACATTCCATTCCCCTTAAACTCAGGAGTAAATAAGTCAATAGCTTCAGGAAGTCCCTGAAACTGAACAAACTCTACTAGACTCTTTGCTTGTCCAAGCTTATATAAGCTGAAGAACTATAGAGAAATACTCCCAGGCACACCAATCTATCTAGAAAAGGATCAAGCCAGCCACGCCACCTGTAAGAAGCAGAGGCCAGCTGAGCTGACTGGAAGAAGATGAGATTAACTCAACAACCAGACAGGACACAGCCAAGCAGATTGTTCAGTGAGATACAGGGTTCCAATTGTCACCCATGCTAGGATGAGATTTTTGTGATTCACCAGTCTGAGTCATTTCTCTTCCATTAAGTAACCCTTCACCCATATTCTTGTAAATCACCAAACAAAAACTTATTTTGGTTTGCCATCAGTTCCCTGCCCCTTCAGTGAGTAGACCCTTGTTCATATTTTCCCAGGAATGTTGCAACACAATATTAGTTATTCTCTTACAGTTGATTTAGAACACTTAATTCTTTTATTCTGTGTTAAATAGGTACATTTTCTCTTACATTTGAGAGACAACTCAAGTTTTAAAGTTAAGATAGTTGTCATACATTTATTTTTATAATTTTAAATCATCCTTTCACTGTGTATTGCTATTTATTGCAGCTGGTATGATTTTTGTTGCTATTGTTACTGAATGAATAGATAATTTCTCTAAGATTAATTATTCCTGTATTTTCATCTAAGTCTTCTGTGGTTTAGTATGGTATATCTGCAGGGAGTTTTTTCTATCCTCCAAATAGCAGTATGTGATCCTGTATTGGTTACATTATACACTGTGATTTTTTTTCCTGTACGAAAATTTCTTAGACTAATTATAGAAAGAGTTTTATTAAACTAGCTGTAGTAACACCTCCTATACTTCTGTGTTTTTCTTTCAAATATTCTTGCTTTCTACAACTTCATTGTTTATACCATATTTCAAATGAGTTAACTTTACTGGCTTTCCTAAAAGCAAAATATATTCTCTTCTATGAAAGGCTGACAGTCTGAACACATTCATTTAAGTTTAGACCATCAGATTCTAATACCTAGTAAGTACATTTTCAATATGCCATTCCTGATATGTTTTATGATGACAGGGCTATATTCCTTTGGAGGCTTTATACCAGAACAATTCCCTGCCATTTCCAGTTTCTGGAGGCAGCCTAAGTTCCTTGGCCCATGGCCTCATTGTCCATTTTCTAAGCTGATCACTCTGTATTGAGTTTCTGTCTTCACACTAGCTTTTTCTGGCTTTAAGCCCATTGCATTACAAAAGGACTTTTATAATTATGTATCAAAAATCTCCATGATACAGACTAGATTGGGTGTACCAAATGTTATGACATTTGAAGTCTCAACCTAACATGATTCTATTTGGGAATGAAGTCAAATGAGTTCTTAAGGGCACTTCCTAATCTGATAGGAGTGGCAAATTTATAGAAGGAGCATTCACTTCCTCACATTCATCAGGGAAAGGCAATGTGAGGATACAGAAGCACCCTAGCCCTCTATGGATATGGAAACATCCAAGCCCTGTGAAGGTACAGAAGGTACCTGGCCCTGTCAGCATACAGAAGCTCCCCGAGCCTGTGAGCATGCAGTAGCACCCTAGCCCTATGAGGATAAAGAAGCTTCCTGGCCATGTGAGAATATGGACACTCCCCAGCTGGATGAGGACACAGAAACATTTCAGCCGTTTGAGGATATGGAAACATCCCAGCCCTGTGAAGACACAGAAACATCCCAGCCCTGTGAGGACACACAAGCAAGCACCCCAGCTCTCTGAAAGCCAGAAATCCAACTTTGCAAGAACTGAGTCTGATTTTTGGAGGCCATGTGTCTTGGAATATCAGCTGGGAAACTTCTCAATGTTTAGACATAATCATACTTCATTTTCTGCCATTATTCAATATAATCAAATGAAAAAGAACTATATTTTACTAACTTATTGCTTTACCTGTGCATATATGTCATATCCCCCTGCCCCGGTCCATTTTATTACAATTACTTACCTGTAGTTGCCTTTTTTATTGGTACTCATAGTAAATCATTTGACTTAAACTTTTATATTTATTGTACTTAGCATTTGATATATAACATGCATATATAATCATAATCTGCAATTCATTAAACACTACCATGTGCTCCTGCTAAATTGTGGAGCCTTCCAAAAGGTACAGATTATATATTTTGCTCCTTTTCCATCTCATTCACAAATTGGCATAAGGAAATTTTACATGTGTGCTTGTAAATTCAGTGCAATTGATTGACAGAGTGACTGATTATCTTCATTGGAAACATATTTTAAGATATTCACAGCAGTTATACAGACTATTTAAATTATTATAATCATAATCAGCTTCATTTGTACAATGCTTTACATTTCCCAAAGACCACTTTATATGTGTTATTTAATGAAGTCTTTCCCTGAATCCACAGCAATAAACATAAAAAGCATCCATTAAGCAAGATAAATTGAATATAAACATACTCTTCACACATAAGATTAAAATGAGCTAACAAAAATACAAAGACGACTTTTCATTGATTGTTATTTTGCCTAGAGTGAGCATTAATCCAAGTCATTTGAGTTGGCTTTGATCAAGCTACAACAGTTTTTAAAAGTACTCCTGACCTGTAAAGCATCAACTACTCAAGAGTGTTAATAGACATAGCCTAAGAAGGTATGGTAATGCTGTTTTACGAGCTTGAACTAGATAGCTTGATAGCCAGAATGTCTCAGGGGTAGGCGTATTACCACTCTCAATTTAATTTATAAATGTGTGTAAAGGTTTTCACTGTTGTTATTTTTCTTCTTACCCCATTGCTGGTATTGCTTACTTCACTGCTGCTCTAAAATGTTTGTTGGCTCAATCATGTGAAAATGTAAAATTATCTCTTAACTTAAAGATCACTTCTCTGGACTGTTTCTCAGAGAATAATTAATACCTGGAGACTCAATTTAGTTGTTTTGGTTCTAATGTTCAACCAGGATCCTCATTTATCAATGTATATTTCCCATGTGTGGCATTGCTGACTGTAAAGTAGGTCAGAGGAAGGACTGTATTGACTTTTAAGGGCTAGTATTCAGAGATGCTGTTCTAGTATAATTGTGTGTTCCCCAAACAGTCACATCCAAAGGGTCACTGCAGGGACATCCTTGGCCACCTAGTAATGATGACAGATGCTCAGAGTCAGTTGCTTCATCTGAATGGTATACGATAAAATCTACCAAATATATTTATAGGAACAGTAACTGCCTTCAGGTGGTCCTATCTACTTTAAGGTAGTGCTCTATCTGGTAAAAGTGTTAAGTGTGACACGATTTTAATGTATGACTATGTTTTGGTTTCCAATAAACTGCAAGCACGGTCAATTAAACAAGAATATAAATAAATAGGAGAAGAATGATGCATGCAAGGGATAATGTTCACAAAAGCCATTTAAATTACAGGTGAAATTAATAAATAACTTGAGGAATTGAAAACAGATAAAGGGTGGGATTTGAAGGTCCATACATTCCTTCTCCTGATGTCAATAACATTGATAGATGCCACCTGAAGTGTATGTTCTTTGAGTTATAAAATTTTGTTCATTTCTAATTAGATTTTATTTATTAGAGGTCAAGCCTTATTTAATCTCAATTTTCACTTACTCCAATTCCTACTACTGATGAAGTATCATGGTACATGAAAGAAATGCTGTGTGTAATATTACTATGTAGGCAAGAGCATTTTTATTGGTGAAAAAATGTATAATTGTCCATTTCCTTAAAATTAATTTTCTACCCTACTTTATAAACTTAATTTTTTTCTGGTACAATATATTTGTTGCTTGGATTTCATTAGTCATTCTTCTTATATCATGACAACAAAAAAATGAGAAACTTAAAAATTATCATTTCTGTTTTCCTAACTCCTTTGTTAAATGTTTTATTAAATTACTACATAGGATGAGGAGATAACATAAGAGTGCCTTGCACACAAAAATGAGGATCTTAAGGTTCAAATGTCCAGTAGCCATGTAATGGACTAAAAGCCCAAACTTGGCCACATGTGTGCCTGAATCCCAGTGCTGTGGAGAGAAAAGACAGTAGGGTCACTGAGGCTTGATGGTCTTCAGCTGAGCTCCAAGTTCAGGGCGATATCCTGTCTCAGGGAATAATAGGGGTGATATATAGCAGGCCATCCAACAAGCTCCTTTGGCCTCTGAATGCATGCACAGGAACACCTACCAGTATTACACTATAATTACTCCTAAGTTTAAACCATAAGTAAAACTATAGAATATCTTCAGTTATTTGGTAAAGCTTATTGGAATACAAAACATCTTATTGAGACTGTTGTGACTGAAATTTTAAAAGAATTTGTAAATACACATAAATCACATTTGTGATAGAATACAAGAGGGTGATATAAGCTGCATTGTCTACTTCATTTATATTGATAAATGATAGAACATACATAGTAAAGAACCAACAAATATATTTAACCATCCACGTTCATTGCTACCATATTCACAATAGGCAGGAAAAGGAAATACCTTAGATGTATATTAACAGATGAGTAGATAGGAAAAATGAGATATAATTACACCATGGGCTGTCAAGAAAAATAATAAAATTATGATATTCATAGGAAAATGGATGGAGCTGGAAACAATCATTCCATTAGTCCCCTTTCTCCATTTATATCACTGCAGTATACTTTTCCTCCACTGAAGCCTTCTTGCTGGTGGTGCTTTACTAATTTCCTGACCACTGTGTTTATTCCAAATAGAACGCACATTTGAAAGCTAACACTCTTAAATCAGAGAAAAATGTGATGTGTGTCTTTTTTCGCCTGAACTAATGGAACAATAAGAGGTTAAATGAGGTGAGTATTGGGAAGGCAGAGGAAAGGAGGCATAAATGACACTAAAGAACTTCTGAAAAATCAGATAAAATCTACTGCTGCTGCAGCTTCTGAGCATATAAACATACATGGACCCACTACTATTATTCTACTAATGGGACATAGTATTAACTGACTCCTAATTACTTTTTATTATACTCATAGATTAATGAATCCCTCAACCTCAGAGAAGCTTCTTTGTATTATTTCTTTTAGATTTTATATAATAATATAATTGCATCATTTTCCTTCTCTTTCATCCTCCAAATCCTACCACATATCCTTCCTTTCCTTGATTTTTCTATTTTAAATTCATCTCCTCTTTTTTCATTGTTATTGAATATATATATAACTTGCTCCAAATTTATAATGTTACTTGTATGTATGTTTTCAAAGTGTACCATTTGTTTTTGGATACCCATTTAGTGTGCCCTTCCCTCAGGGAATGAGGGAAATTCTCTTATTCTCACTATTCCTTAGTTGCCTGTAGTTGTTTGTGTAAGGGAGAGGCCTTGTGGTCTTCCCCCACATATTTTGGTGTGTCTGTTTGTGATGGTTGTTCTTGGTTATCAACTCAACTACATAACTAAAACCATAAAGGAAAGCACACCTGTGACTCATTTTTGCTTAATTTGAAGTAGGAAGACCCACTTCTAATCTGGATCTGGAACTGGGAAGACACACCTTTACTCCAGAATATTTGATCTGTGAAAACCCACATGTAATATGGACCACACCTTCGCCTATGTAAGGACATTGAAGAAGGAAACTTTTGCTCTTTGCCTGCTTGTTCTCCCCTTGCTACTAATTTCCTTCTTTCATTGGCAATAGAGTCTACTTCTGGATTCTAGCATATGGTGAAGAGCAGCTGAGACATCCAGCCTCAGTGACTGAGCAACTAACCACTGGATGCTTAGAGTTTCCATTAATAGTTAGCCATTATTTGATTAGCTAAACTGCAGTCTGTAAGCCATTTTAATAAATCTCTTGTGTGTGTGTGTGTGTGTGTTTCATTCTATAAATTGTATTGCTCTAGAGAACCCAGACTAATACACTATTACTATTATTTTTGTTCAACTCATATGATTATGCAGTCATATTGCTGAGATTTTATAGGTGTAGCTTCTGACATTACCAGGAGATGCAATCTTACTGAAAACTCCTGATCCTCTGGCTCTTACAATCTTTTTGCCCCCTCTTTTGTGATGATCCCTGAGCTGTAGGTGTTGTTATTATTTTCTAGATGTGTCCATTTGGACTGGGATTCACAACTCCACAATTTAGTTGGTTGTGTTTTCTGTAGTGTTCTTTATCTGTTACAAAGAAAAGTTTCCTTGGTGAGGGATAAGGACTAGCTACAACCACCATGTTACTAAGCTTGGATAACCCTTAAGTACATTCTAAGTATTTGTCTTATACCTACAATGAAACTTCTTTTTGGAATGTGTGTAAAATCTTCACAAAGACACACAACTGTTAACTAGTCAAAGTGCAGAGAATCAGTGACTGTGTATTGTTCAACCCTTAATGGGACACCTATATCACACTCCCCTCCTTCTATGGCTCATGGGTCCTAGTGAAAGAGGGAATGGGAAAACTGTTAAGAACCAGGGGAATTGGATGACTCCCACAGTCTTCTGCAAATAGAACAGGGCAGTTACACACATGTAACAGCAAGTATAAGACATGAACGAGCTCAAACCACAAAAATTCATAGCCTTGAAAGAGGAGGTGGGGACAAAGTCCCATTCCTAGGACTAAAAATCCCTGTTAGTAAGTTATGACCCTCAAGACTTAGCTTCCTGTAAGTATATAGCCCTTGCACTCCTTTGAGTAGAAAGACAGCCCTAATGTGGCTGGATTTTTTTTAAGTGATGACACAAAGTTGGTTATTGGATGTGGAATGAGGAGTGGATCTTATCAGAGATTAATATGACCAAAATATAATATATGAAACTCTCAGATATATATATATATATTATGTATGTATGTATGTATGTATAGTGTGTGTGATAATCTAGTAAGTAATAATATAATAATAAATATAGTACATGGTAATTAACATAGAGACCCATAACTTCATAACTGGCAACAATCCAAGAGTGAAAGACTTAGGAGTACTCAGTCCTAATCAGGATGTCTGTATCATACCCTTCCCCTCAAGTATCCTAGATCTACACAGAAAGATTGAAACAGCCAGAGGTGGTGAGTAACTTCAGAGAAATAGCATTTTCTACACACAACAGGACAAATGAGATGCACATGAAATGAACAGGGACTGTGGCAGCATATGCAAGATCTGTACAAGCTTCAGTTAGATACAATCCCAGCACCGTGGAGGGGAAGTGGACATAAATCCACCCCAGCCAAGAATCTATTTGCAATTGGTTAGCTTTGAAAAGAGGGGAAATTGGTTTTCTTCTGTGGAATGACACTGTTATTATCAATGACAGTCACGCTCAGGGCAGACCAACAACTCAGGAGGAGTTGACAGACACACTTCAAATTTCATATTAGTTTGTTGGAGGTTTGGATGTGTGTGAGTGTGTGTGCATTTGTGTGTGTGTGTGTGAATGTGTGTGTGAATGTGTGTTTGTGTGTGTGTGAATGTATGTGTGTATGTGTGTGCGTGCACATGTTCTCATGTGTGTGTGTGTGTGTGTGTGTGTGTGTGTGTGTGTGTTTGTATAATACATCTGTATATTTGAACAGAACATAAATGAGGCTATATCCCACCCAAGTCCCATTTATGTTCTGGCCACTTGTGCATCTAATTTTTATTTTGTCAAATTACTTTTTTTCTTTGCCTTATTTTTTAATATATTGACTTACAAAGAAATAGGTTTAATTATAGCATTTTGATATTTGCTTTGTTAACCTATGATTCTTTTCTCTATGGCCTCTGCTACCCTTCTGGTGGCCATTTCCACCCCCGGAATTTGCCATTCTGCTCTCATGTCACACATCATCTACTGCCTTTATTTCCCCTTCCTAGTCCTTTAAGACTTGATTTTCCATGTCCTACTCCCCTTTCTAGTATCATTATGTCATCTCACACACACACACACACACACACACACACACACACACACACACACACACACATACACATGCGCACACACACATACACATACACACACATACAAATACACACACACATACACACACACATACACACACACGCACACACATACACACATACATACATACACACACATACACACATACATACATACACACACATACATACATACACACACATACACACATACATACACATGCGCACACACACACATACACACATACAAATACACACACATACATACACATGCACGCACACACATACACACATACATACACATGCGCACACACACACATACACATACACACACATACAAATACACACACATATACACACATGCACACACATACACATACACACACCCACATACACACACATACACATACACACATGCACACACATACACACATGCACATATACACACACGCACACACATACATACACACTTACACACATGAACATATACACACACACATACACACACATACACACATGCACATATACACACACATACACACACACACGTGCACGCGCACACACACACAGGGGGGAAGAGATTAAAATTTAGACTCTGCCTGCAGTTTTGATCTTGTAAACATTACTTTTATTAACAGTGGTCAACACAAAACTCAATGTCTTCTTGCCCAGAAATGCAAAGCCATATGTGATGGAATCAGTGACAAATGGGAGAGACACTGGCTTGTAGTACAAGAGAGTCTCTGAGTCATGTCCTCACAATCTCTTGTCAATAAAAAGAGACAACTGGAAGTTTTGTCTAAATTGTTTTTTTTTTTTTTAAATCTCTTTACATTCAAAGAATAGTATTTACTTCCTAATTTCAGTTCACCTAAAAATAATCAGCACTAGAGTTATTTTTTGTAAGTGACATTATTAATTTACATTTAAGAACTATTTTACAAGCTCCACCTGCTTTCTGTCAAAAAGACAGTGGTGACATCTGTTAGACACTGTCAGGATTTCCTGAAAATTCGAAGAAAATTAAAGAATCTCACCCTCCATTTGCAATCACTAAATAATTAATTGGAGTTTCTTCCCTATTGAATGCATGTACTGTTATTTTAAGCTAGTAATTATTAATCTAATAATGATCTTTCTGTTTTATTATCTTCCTTATTAATCAGGAGTGACAGTACATTTTAACATATGGTACATGAATTGTCACTTGTGTCACGATGATCTTGGCTGCAAAACAAAGAAAGTCTTATTAACAGACACTTAGGAGATAATGTACAGGATTCCTCATATAAAATATATGATTTGGTGATTTTCTTTATTGAGAACTCTCAGTGCAATCAGTGCCCAAGCTCCTACCCTGTGTCTGATTAGCCTTTATCTTACTAGGCCCACTTCCCTTTTCTCCATAGACAGCTACCTTATTTCCATGTGTCATATTGAAATGTAAAGCATCAGAACCAATCTAATTAAACAAGCAGGGCCATATTATGTGTTTAACAACCATATACACAGTTACTTGCCAATTATATCACACCAAAACATCACTGAAGACAAGATAACTGGTATGCTTGTGTCTACTGTGTTTAGTACATATCTACTCTGTAGCACCAAGAAACATTTTGCTTCCTGGGACCAGAGTTTCTTTTCTTTCTTTTTATTTTATTTTTTATGTCCAAATCCACAAAAATACACACACACAAATAATAAAATAAAATAAAGGAAAGAAAAGAAAAGCTCAATGTCCCTTGAGTTTCTTAAACTGGGGTTCCTCAACCATCAGAACCTTATTCATTTGAGAATTTGAGTATCAGTTAAAAAGGAAATTCTTAGGTTTTACTCAAAGACAAAAAATTCAACAACAACAACAAATCAACGCAAGTATATTCCACTGTAATCCATACATGATCAATTTCCCAGGCAACTACAATACATGTTAAGGCCTGAAAATCATTAGCCGAAAGACCATACCTTCTGATAGGAAGTCTCTTTAAGTTCATAGTTATCTGATTCTCGATACCTAAGTCTTCTCTAAGAAGGGTTACTGTTACTATGTCACTGTTGATTTATGATAAAATGAAGCATTATTGACGACTGTAATGTACAAATTTTGAGTAGTGTATACACATGCAGATAGCAAGTCATCCTTTACTCATGTACAGTATCTTCACTGACTTCTGCCAGCTTTTATGAACTCCTCAGAGGAAGTCACATGTGATAATGCACCTAGGGTAAAGAAACATTTTTAGAAGTTCAAATTTGCACTTCATTGACACTTTCTCCACAGAGGCAGGAGGATCACAGCTATGTTCTTTAGAAGAGATGTAAGTTAGAGGAAATAAAAGACCAACTTTGAAGCTTTCAAAACATCAAACAGAATAAATCAGATATTTTATAAAATATATATCTTGGTGTGTCACCCAATATGTCTTTTCAACAGAGTAGAAATGTTGTTAAATCCCTATAACAACAATGATTTTCTTGACTGAAAACATAAAGGATAATCTGCATTATTTTAGCTGTATTCAAATATTTAAAATAGTTCTCCCACATTTCTGTTTTTTCTGCAATCCTTCTGACAAAGAGTTTTTACATGAAAAGTGAGACATTTGCAAGCTGATGACTCATTATCAATTCAAAAGCTATGAATATGCAGTGAAATTTGTGACTAACAGATATTAATAACTTGCAATTTTGCAATCATTTATTATATTTCTTATACCCAGCAGGTAATCATACTTTGAACATTTGAGTTTGTCACATATCACAGAACTTACAAATGAAAGTAAAAATTCATTAATATTGAGCATAAAAACTTACTCTGTTTAAAATGATGTGTGTCTCTAAAGATTATTCTTTTTTGCCTGCATGTAAAAATGTACACCATGGACATGTCTTGTGCCCATGGGTGTTAGAAGAATTTGATCCTCTGGAATGAGAGTTAACAGTGGTTGTAAGGCTCTTGATATGGGTGCTAGGTCATCTGAAAGAGCAGCAAATGCTCTTAACTAATACAATATCTACACAGCACTAGAATTATATTTTTGATGAAATTCAATAGTTTCTTCTTAAATTTATATTTTAAAGTCAAAGGTCTTTCTGAAATACTACCAGGAACATTTAAAGAACATACAGCTATCCAGTATTAAAATGGTATGTGAACAAATGTTAGTACAATCTAGAAGCATCCATTGTATTCACTAAAGCTGCAATGGCAATTGTGTGCTGAGAAGTGAACTCAACTCCTCTGCAAGAGAAATACCAACTTTAATTGCCATGCCATCTCTCTAGCCCCAACAACAAATTTATACACTGCTAAAATAAAGGAAGATCTGTAACAGTCTGTAATAGAATTGTGATACACATCTTAATTTTTATTATTGAATGTGTACTTGTTTTAGAGATGTTAAAATGTATAAATAAGTGAACTTATGTATGATGAAATAAACTCATCCTACATTTTACTTCTGGATTCCAGAAATGAGAGACCATAGAAGTGAAGTATTATACTATCATTGCAAAATATTATATGTGTGAAAAAATTGATTACAGTGAATATTAAAATCTATAATTCATACATATGATGTCTCTCCCCCCCCCTTAATGCAAAGAGGAATATTGGGGGTGGAAATGTTTAAAAGCAGGAACAGGAACCTAAGGGTTCCGGAAGGCAAGAGGATGGGGTTGGGAAGGGTTACTAAAAGTGAATGGAGTATGCAAAAACCATTGAGAAACAAAGTCTCTGGCAAATCAATCTAAAAACATGGATGAAAGTTTAAAGGTGAATAACTCAAAAGGCTAAACTATGTCAGATGTAGAAGCAATGCATCACTAAACACACACACACACACAATATCTTAGCATCAGAGATACAATATATCAAAAACCTATTTAGGCGGCTCTCTGAGGCAGGTTTTCAGGTAGCTGTCTAAAGACCCCAAGTCAACACGGGCTCTTCATACAGCTTTAATCTTAGTTAACCTTTCCCTGCCACCACTTGTTCACACCAAGAAAATCCTCTGTTTGTCTAGACTTTAGTCTATTCCAATCCTTTCTCTTCTGAAAGCAGTGATTTCTATATCTCTTTTCCATGCCTGCTTTTCCCTCCTGTTTTAAAACGTTCATCTCTTTATCTATTTTCTAGTGTGTTTTGTTTCCTGGACTACAAATCTCTTTGGTAATCACCTCTTTTATTCATCCATTATTATTTTCAATAACTTTTCGGTGATGTTTGAGTCAGCAATGTTTTGGCTCTTTAGCATCAAAAATCTGAAGAATATTTTCAGATTCGTGATTTGAAATTATTTGATTTTAAGAATAAAATCAAAATCTGAAAAAATCAAAATAGAGAGATCAATACAAAGATAAAATAAAATATAAAATAAATGGTGATATGACATAGGAAACTGATGGTATTGTGTGTGTGTGTGTGTGTGTGTGTGTGTGTGTATTCTGTTTCTTTTCATGATATGGGATATATTTTGAAAAACTTTGTTAATAGTTTTATTTTTCATTGTTAGGTACATCAATTTGGAATAACTGTTTAGTAACCATTACTAAGGTGTTTTAGAGTTTTGGCTATGATAACTTTGTTCTTTTATATATTATTTTGCTAATCTCCTGTGTGTGTGCATATGTGTGTATGTGTGTTCTAAAAGCATATATATATATATATATATATATACATATATGTACATATATATATGTGTGTGTGTGTATATATATATATATGTATATATATATATATACATATAACTACATATGACATGGGTAAAATAATGCATAAGTTTTTTGTTTCATTATATACTTTATAAAAACATTCTATAATAAGTCTATTTCTAGGACGAATTTAGTTATTTCTCTGCTTACATATTTTCAATCCAATTTTTGGCCACCCACTGTTTTTCTCAGAACACTTTCCCTCATTAGTTTATATATTGTGTCATTGCTTAGGATAGAAACTTCTCTCAGGGAAAGATGGTGCTGCTCATTTACATAGATATAGCAATAGTAAAATAAAACTTTACTTTGAAAAATACAAATAACCAAATGGGCTAATTAACAAATAAAAGTCACTGCTTTGTGTTACATCACTAATTCACTAATATTCTGTTCAGTTTCCAAGAAAACATCTGTCATTCAGAACAAATTAAATTCAAAGTTTGGACATCTCTTTTAGCAGAGTGGACAAAAATAATATTAATAGCCATTCACATGTTTATTCATTCATTTTTTTCATTTCTACCTCAGTAATGAATTCCACAAACATATTCATTGATGATTATATTCCATGTCTTCAGGTTAAAGCTAACTTTTCTTTCATGCTTTGTATTCTTTTTTTTGATTTCCCAAATTTTTTTTCCTCTACCCTAGACACCACTGACTTGGTTATAACTAATGGATTCTACAATCTATTCATCTTGTCTAATACATATTTCCATTAAGAAATCACCATCTACTTCTAATATGAGGATAGTGTGGATAGTATTAGCTTTTTTATTTATCTATGAAGGTATTCCCTATCCTGCTGTGCTGGAGGCCTTGCTCCAAATGGGTTCACGGACCTTGGATGGATGTGTGGAGTCAGTACCAAGAGGAAATTGTGAGCACTTGTTGATGTTCAAACAAGTGACCTCCGGATAACCTGAGCCATCTTTACTTTTACAGTTTTAGTGGTTTGATGAACAGTTTTATAACCAGCTTTTACTTCCTAAGTTTCTAAAGATGGCTACATAGTTATCAGTTTGTTCCTTGCCTCTTTCCCCTTCTGTCTCTCAACTCTCCCACAGTAGCCATTATCTTTATGATCTATATCTCTATCATCAGAAGCATAAGCAGTTTTGCAAGCTACAAAAGAACTTTTCTAACTAGGCACATATACAGGTAGAACAGTGTGCCCAGTTGGCAACACATGTGGTTACAGCTTCAAGCAAAGTGAGAGACAGTTTTGTCTCCTGTGACTAATATTTATATCTGGTAGGTTCTGGGTTCTCACGATCAAGTGACCAGTCAAAGCTGGATCAATGCATTCTACATTAACCTCCTCTGGGGTATACCAGGTTTTTCTATTTACCATATAGGCCACATAACCTGGAAACTTACTCTCAATCCTTGGCATTGTTTATCTCTTACTTATGTCTAGCGCTTTTAACTTCTTGGGGTATTGGCACAGCTGTTAGAAATAAGGAAACTGTGGGTTTCTATAATTCTGCTTCATTCCCTGTTTTTTGAGTGTTCCCATTTGCTCTTGATATCATATATTTAGTAACATGTCCTTAAAGCTCTTATGGTTAAGTCATTCTTTCCAGAATAGTTTTACAAATATATAATATTAAACTTCAGGACCTACTGTAACTCATTCAGTCCAGCAGTATGGCCAGCATGGTGACAGCAAGGAGAGTAGGTAGCACACATGCTCCCAGGGTCATGCCCAGAAGCATGCAGTGAACTATCTATAGGTTCTTGCCAAGTGGATCAGGATCTCCAGAGTCTTGTCACAAGGAAGGCCTCTCATGCTATTCTCAGGTCTCATTCCCCAAAGAAGTCACATGGCTTCCACCACTGCTGTATGTGAAATGTATCTTTTTTACATTGTAAGAAAGATAGTATTTTCTCTTCTGATTTCCAGGAACCAAAAGGATATACTGTTATATTTTGTGTCGCAAAGTCTACAGTTGTTTTAAAGAAACCCTTACCTTCAGAATTAGATGCCCTAATGAATTAGCTACATATGTAAAATGGCGATGAGTCTGACTCCTGGCAGTAATTATGAGCATCATATTCTTGATGGTTGACAGACTGAACAAACAAAACATGGCTATGATGACTCAAGTGTGACAGGGACTGAAACCAAAAACAGCAAATATTGCTGTGGAATATGAGTGAGGGGGAACATACAGATCAGCCTTGAACTCTCAGAGGTGTCCTGCCACCTACAAGGACACTGCCTTCCTTCCCGGTGTGTATATTTCTTAATAAAATGAACAAACAACAACAATAGTTTGAGGACAGAGACACATCTAGGTCTACTCAGACATCAGTTTAACCACTTGATTTTAGTACCACCCATGCTTTCTTGAAACTAACTGGTAATTATGTAATTAGCCTAAAATTAGAACTGAATACTCAAAAAACTACTCTGCAAAGATGGCTGCATTGGCTTTTCTAGGATCTATACTATGTGTAGGAATATCCTAAGAATATTTTCCATTTGCCTTTAGTGTATTTAAAAAATGTCAAAATCTCTTACATAAATAATCATCATTAAATAATCATACGGAAAAACTATGTTGTTAATACAAGATGGCAGTAGCAAAATTAACCAGTTAAATTCACAAAAATCTATGTAATTTCCAGCATATGCTGTAACTGACTGGTAATTATGTCTTACTAATAAGTACTATAAAATTCTTAGTGGGGCCAAAGAAATGCTCTGTATGGCACAGTCAGTTAGTTCTTTGATGAGCTCTGAACCCAGGTGGGTTCTCTGCCTCAGTGGCAATATCAGTTCATTATATTAATTGCTAATCATCTACAGACTCTAGGGTAGAAGTCACAAAGAATTCAGAGTCAAAAGCTTGTTACAACTCCAGTTATACATTACAATCAGTATTTCTCTGAGACAACTGCCTTGGCTGTCTTCTGTGCATCTCTGCAGCCCTCAGACATTCTCCTCCCAGCTGTGTCTCTGTGGCAGAGCCTCGGTCCCTTCATGCTCCTTCACACCTACAAAAGGGGAAAAACTCCTCATGGTGGGATTCCAACTGGAGCATTTTTTCAATCCAACATGTGTTATAGCATCAGTATAAATCTATCAAATTGTCCTATTCTGAGTTAGAAAGATATGTTTTACTTTTTTGTTTTGCAGCCACCACAGCATGTATAGGTTAAGGTCCTTTGGTTTGCAAGCAAGAATTCATTCAGTCTGGTTTAAGTAAAGACTGGAAATCTCACAAACCTCCAGGGGAGGTCAGCCTTTCAGGTGAAGGAACTAAAAGCTAACCATGCATTAAAAGGAGGCTCTTCTGTCATCCCTCCAGGTATCCTCATTCATTTCTTCCCCTTCTTGCTCTGTATTCTCTTTTGTTCTTTCTGGCTAAGAGTCTTTCAAATATAATACATTCAGAGTAATTTTAAAACCCACTCTTTGCCTGAAGTCTTTCTCCGTTCTACTATTCTGTGGAGGAAATATATACAATTTCTTTTTAGTTTGCAAGCTTCAGTTCAGAAAAGAAGCTGAATTAAGTGGTATTTCTGAATCTCTTTCAAAATCCCTGCACTATCCAGGTGTCTAAAGTAATTCCAAATAGCAAAGTCCAGGAAAATGAAAACACCCAGAACAATCAGTTTCTAGGACTCCCACCGAGAGTTTGGCACACACTCTGAAAGTTCTTATTACAGTATCTAAAATAGGACAGAAAAAGTGTGATTTGGAGGATATATCTAAAAAATAAATATATCTGAGACATGACAAAAATAAATGAAAAAAAGATAGTTTCTTGGAATTGCTAAAATGTGTATGTATTGACCTAACTCAGTTTTCAGACTTTGAACATGTTCATGGAAAGTTTTATAGCTTCCTCAGAAAAAATAATAACTGGACAATCTATTGAAATAAAGTGCTACTGTAGGAGACTGGGAATTGTAGTTTTCTTAGACAACATAGATGCAGAAATAATCCAGGAAAGGATTATTATTATTATCATCTCTTCTTCTAAGGAGACTTACACTCTAGACTGGGTGTATAGCAAGGCATATATATGTGATGTATAAATGGCCATGCATTAGTCAGGTAAAGGCAAATGCTACCAGTATGGTAGGAATTGTCAGAAGCATTAAGTTCTTGTGGAACACTAGATCTTATCCTGGTCTTTAGCAGCAAGAGCCATGTTAATTCAGACAGGGAAAGCACAGGAGGCCAATTCTACACAAAAAACTGCAGGCAACTAAGAAATACTAAAAGCAACAGAAATAGTCCTCCTCAGGGAAGAGCACATCAATTTGTTATCTAGATCTAATGGTCAGTCCTGAAAACATATATACCAGCAATGTTATACAGATTGAGCTGGTTGTACTTATGCATTTATATGTGTATGTATATAAAAACATCAATTAATGAATAAAGAGGTCATAAATTTGAAAAAGAGTAAGAAGTATATGGGAGGATTTGAAGGGAGGAAAAGTATAGGGGAAATAATGTAATTATATTATGCTCTCAAGAAATAAAAGAAATATTTAAAAAAGAATTGCATTGGCAGTGCAGAAAGGAAAGATGGATGAGGAAAAAGGGAAATCAGAATCATGAAGGTTGAAAATAAAAATTGTTTCACACTGATTAAGACAAACAAGTCACTATCAGAGAGGACTTCAGTAGAGTAAGCCTGTTGTCAGATATAATATACTGATTACAGAAGATGTTTATATTTATTGTTTTTTAAGCAACCAGAAAGAAGCTCATTTTTCTCATCAAATTAATTTGACAACTGCTTTCGACATCCAAATGCTATAGCCTGATATAGTGTTCCCAATATTATTCAATTGTTAATAACAGAAATCTGGAAATGAATAAATGTTTTCATGATGAGAAATTGATACATTACAACATTGATTATGTTTTTATTATAATTCCTAAAATAGTATAGATTATGGAGTATCATGTGCCTTTGCTCTAGAATCTTAACGAGGGATGTCCAGGAGAAGAAAAAGAACAAACACTAACAAAGAAATATAGAGCTGGATGGTGTTGGCACATGCCTTTAATCCCAGAGCTTGGGAGGCAGAGATAAGCAGATCTCTGTGAGTTCGAGGCCAGCCTGGTCTACAGAGCAAGTTCCAGGACAGCCCAAGCTACACATGAAGAAACCTTGTCTTTAAAAATCAAAAGGGAAAAAAAAGAAATCTAGAGACACAAGGATGCAAAAATGCTGGTGTCAGGTGGCTCTTGTGCACTCTGATGGAGCCACGCCAACTACAGCAACAGCCTGGGATCTCAGTGCATCTATGTAGCCTGGTCTATATAGCTAGTTTCTGTGGGAGGTCTCTGTAGGTTAAAAAGTCTCAGGCATCAGTGAAAAGGACTCTGCAGTTAATAATTTCTGTGTACACTGCTCAATCATTTGCACTCAGACCACCAAGGAAGGCTTTGTCCTCTCTCTGAGCAAGTGGGGAAGGTTTGCCACTAGCATGGGTCCTTTACGTATTGCTATGCCCACGTCAACAATGCACACAGAACTTCAATACACTCAGAACTTCACTCGGGTATGGGCTTCCTGAGCTCACCCACAGACGAATTAACTAAATAAATAACTAGACAACATATTTAACACATTGTAAATAAGCACTTTGGCACAGCAAACTACAACCACAAAAAAAATTATGCTCACTGAGATCTCTGAGGAAGAAAAGAAGAACAGAATATAGTCCATGCTGCTCACCACACAAGCTTTGACACAGCTCCCTGTCTTTGAGATGAGTGTGTCAGTCTTAGCTGTAACTGTAGAGACTAATTGTGAATGAATATTTTGAAAAACAAAGGAATAGTGGTTATCTCTACAAAAGAGTTTGTTGAAAGAAAACTATATTTTCTTTATGGTCAGGTCATTGATGATAAGCAATGGGATCGAAGGAGCAAAAGCCTTGGTTCTCAGGTGTTTGACGTGCACCTAATACACTAATCAGGAGAAAGAGTTCTTCCTACTGTCACTCACAAGTACAGAATGGTGTAGTGTGAGGCAGAAGCTGAGCTTGGATGGGAGAGAATTCACACCTCCAAACTCTGCAGTATTTAGTTACTGTGTGTGTACCATGTGAAAAAAAATTCAAGTAAGAAGATTATTACATAAACAAGTTGATTTGCTCAACACAGCACTGACAGACAGCAAATGACTCAAAGGGAGCAAGGGAATTTCACCTGAAGCATTTTGAAAAGTAGAATGCCAGGGCTAGGGGACAGAGCACCCAGGACTGGTGCACATCTATGATCCACAGAAGAAAGGGAGTGATTCCTTCCATTATTCATTACATTGGCCTTGCAGCTTGCAGAATATTTTAGTTAATTCTGTCTGCTGCTTTTTAGGAAAAAATTTGAGAACAGGGTATTTAATATTTTATATTTGTGAGAAATGTAACATAGAAATAGAATACAGCTTAATGTGAATATTCCCATATGTGAGTGCAGGAGCTAAGAGTTAGAATTATAAAGAATTTAGATTAATAGAAAAAACAACTCCTTCATGGTTATGGAAATAGAGAGCTCTTTCATCTCTAGGACGGCAGGAATTGACTTTCTTTGAAGTACTAAGAACCACAGTAATCTTCAAGCAAAAGTATAATGAGTGTTTTAGTAATATTATGAAACTCTTTATATTTTATGAGATTTTAAAGCCCCCAAGATTCCATCCTATGCAGAAAGCATTGATGTAAAGAAAGTCCCCTAGTGCTAAGAAACATACTGTATATTTTAACTCTAGAGAAGATGAGAGGATCAGTACAACAAGCCGCCAAGCAGCAGCACATTTAGGATGCACTGTATACTGCATCAAATATCCTATCACTTAAATATCTCTATCAATAGGTAGAAGTGACAACTCTAAATGATCATTGGGTCTAGACTTGAAAGACTATGTTAACAGAAGTGAAAGATACAGATGATGAAGATATTCCACTTACTACAAAATATCATGAGTGTGTCTTTCAATTGACTTATAAAAACAAAAGATAATTTCAAAAGTTGAATGAAAGGAATACAAAACATTTACAGTTAAGAGAAATTTATGAATGCTCATATTTTTACTAAGTGGTGCTACTCTTAGGCAGTACAATGCAAACTTTTTGGAATTAAAAAAATGAATCAAAAGAAGTCTTTAACTGCAAGCTCTCAATATGTAACTCTTGTGAGTGGGTTTTCTTCTCCTGCTTCACCTATTGCAATTGCAGGAGACTGAACTATTTCTCAACAGACGTCCAAATGTCCTCTGCAAGCTGAAACAATTTCTCTCTGATGTAGAGAAAACATATCTAAAGTCATTTTATACTGATGGAGCTTAATTTTCCTCTAACAGATTTTATGGGACTGTGTTTAAACATGCTAGTAGTTTATTAAAAATATAGAAATGAACAAAAAACCCTGCTGATCAGGAACAATTTATAAGAAATATTGTCAACACAAAAGTAAAATGATCAAAGAAAAAGTATAATATAAGGAAAATCTTTAATCAGTGTGGTGTCTAACTTTTGGGTTTTCCACTCAAAATCTCTTTCACTTTGGACAGTCGGCCTTTTCTTCAACATTTTTCCCTGTAGCTGACGACAAATTATTTTTTGATTGCATTGTATCTCTATAATGATGCTAGCATACTATGAATCACTACACAAGGATGAATTTGAGATTATTTTATTATGGTTGCAGAGGAAGCTTCAGGTAACACTGGCTTATTGCAACAATTTTCATGAGGTTTGTTTTATGTTATATACTGAAATAATCTGAAACAAAATGTTTAAACTGGAAAAAAAAACATGTTTAAAGTTTCCAGTTCAAAACCAGGTGTCACTTTTGATGTTATTATATTAGCGTATCAAAATAAAAATTGACACAGAGGAAAAAATAGCACTGGGTGCTCTTCATCTGTCACGTGATCATTAGTTCTCACCTGCTAATTAACTGCTAACTATAGGAAGCACATACAGTAAACAGAAAATTCAAACCCTGTGATTTCTTCTTTGTGTACAATATTCCTAGCTCCTCAACAAGCTCTACAAATGGTATCACTATCCTCATTGCATGCAGGAGAAATTAGATTCACAGTATCAGCAACTTGCCTATTACAGCATAAGCAATTAGGAAAATGTATGCATTCGACTTTAGACTTGTTAGTTTAAATTCTAGGTTTGCACTACTCTTAGATGTTTTGTTTCTTTTTCAAAATGCTAAGGTATGTCTATATTCAACAGTGGTAGCTTTTCTTATCACTGTGTAAAGTAGATATGAAAAAGGTGTTTGTTTCTCTGCTCCCTTCTGTTCCTGTCTTTCTCTCTAGTTCTGAAAGCATCTGGTTCATATGTAGCTCTGGAAAAAGAAACTACCTGTTTTTCACTCATTTCAGATACTCATAAGAAAACATAGTAGTAAAAGCAATTCTTATTACAGAATAGCATCCACAAGTCCTAATGTTGAAATTCAGAATGCTTTCGAGTAAGATAATCAGCTGTGGACCACCACACATGTCTATATAAGAGCTGTCAAGGCATAAAGCAGACAAACTTAAGGATAAAGATAGGAAATAGTTTGGTTTCATTTCCAAAAAGGGGATGAAGACAAAAGAAAGTATGCATAATAGAACTGATCACTTTCCACCACAAAATTTGATCCTCAGTTAACGGGAAAACAAAAGCGATGTACTAGAAGAGTATTATCATAGATTTGTTCTGGCTCTGAAAAATGGCATCACTTGTTACAAACTCTGTGGAGATAATTGTATAAACACCATAGCACTGTATCATCCAATCAACCATGAAAGTTACTACACTGGAAATCTTTCACTATTTTTATAATGTAACAATCAAATTGTTTGATATATGAACTCACATGTACCAATACCTACAAGAAATATATCTAATTCGAGGTAAAAACACTAGTTATGAGTGAAAATCATATTCATAAACACAGAAGCTAATTTTTAAAAGTGTATTGCTACTCCATATTAAGCAAATATCAACCAGCCCAAGGAAACAGTTTTCTTTCAATCAGCACATGAATTATAAGACAATCAGTGGCATCTCTACTTTCTATATTTGGTATTATCAAGATTCTCCAGTTGACTGGGTATATTATGTTAGCACCAAATCTTTTTGGAAAGAAATTTATCGACAACCTCCGCATTCCTCACCCTACCATCTGTTTCATTTTGGTCCTGAGTCATAAAGTAACGCTTAATTTTTTGCAACACCCAAATCAAGCTAATCCAATGCCAGATTCCAACTGATTACAGAAAATACTCACCCTTTGTTATCTTTTCCAGGATGTAGGAAGAAAAAATGAAATGATTCATGGAACTATGTAAATGAAGACTAGTCACCACTGGGAGCAGATACAGATGCCCTGGATTCCAGGGAGAGAAACCCAAGCATGCTCACTACTGAAGCAAACTGTAAAGTATGTTATTTCTAAGTGCAATTAGAGGGGAAAAACCTAATGCACTGACATATCACATATCATCCTCTTTACTTGATAGCATAGACATAATGCAAATCAAATTTCCCCTTGTACATATATCAATTATTAAAATTATTACTGGCTTATTTAACTTTCAGCTAATTACATCCAACACACTGGCTGTCATGTCTACCTAACAACTCCCCACCCCCAACTTTTTCTAACATCTTCATTCACTAAACATGCCATTAATTTGCATATTTTCAATGGTTATGAACACAGGCAATACAACATAATAGGATTTTCTCATATGGATGGATGATTATCCTAATTCAAAAAGAAACAAGTAATTTAAGAACTTCTATGTACTCTTGCTGTGCTTAGATTACAAAATAGCCTTGAAAGGTTTGGCAGCTTCCTCCCAACTTAAGGAGCATACCTTTCAAGAGTATATGGTCTTCTGTAAACAAACTTCAAATTACTTGACAAGATTAGTTAATCTGTGTTTGGCACAGTCTAGTTTGTTTAGCAACTCAGACATGATACATACACTGATGTTGAAAAGCATAGGCTGATATTTGATTCAGTAGACTGCAGATGCTTTGTTTACAACCACACCCTAAGCTTTCTCCAAACTGGAAACATTTGGAGAATAGAAATCCATTTGGTACATTTTTATTTTCATCTTTGAGCTAGCCTAATACTTACAATATGGAAAAATGTCTAGAAGCATATTGTCTTGAAGATGCAGGAAAGAAACTGACTCAATTGGGCATCCAAATAGCTAATCTTCAGTCAAAACAAGTCTGCATTAAATCAGTTTTCTGGTCGTGTCATTTTCTGTGTGCACTGCATGATACTACATGATAAGTGCATTTGTTGTTGTTTTTCCTCCTAAGTAAAAGTATTCAATTAATATATCTACAGCTCCAAACAAATATTTATCATACTGACTAAGTAGCAATGCTATTCCATTAAGACAAACTTAGGAGACAAGAGTTGAATGTAGTTCTGTAAAAATATTCCACATCAGCTACAGCCAAAGCATGTGTGGACTTATTGAATATGTTTTCTATATCCCACCATTTGTACATGGAATGATAATAGTTGTTGGACCAACCAAAGGTTTATAATTCTCTTTAATCTCAACTGTTTAGAGAACTTTGAAATCATCTAAAGTCACTTAAGAGTGATTGCACCTTTCTTTTCAACATTGAGTGTGAGTTTCATTGATTTCTTTGTGATTTATTAAGCCAGGAGACTGTTGTAGCTGTTGTAGTTAAGTGACATAATTCAGATTGAACTATAAGACAAGAATTTACAAATAGATTTTTTTAATTTTATGAAGAATGTGAGCGTATATTTTGCCTAAATTAAATATATACTTATTTAAACAAATGTGACTTGCATTTTGTTGCTTCTTTTTTTGTTTGTTTTTTAGGTTTTATTTGTTTTTTTGTTGTTGTTGTTTGCTTGCTTTTTGAGACAGATTATCTCTAAATAGCCCTGGCTCTCTGAAAGTCACTATGTAGACCAGGCTGGCCTCAGACTCACAGAGATCTGCCTTTTTCTGCATACTAAGTGCAAGGATTGAAGGCATATGATGCCATGCCAGAATTTTTCAAACTTGTTTTTAATTTTCTTCATAGCTGATATTTGTACTAAGATATAGTTGTCTGACATTTTTATAATAAATATATTTGTCAAATATAATATCTAAGTTTATATACTATTTTAATTATAACTTAGATGAAAATAGAATAATCCAGGCAATAGTGACCATGGCCTGAGAAGCAAATGATTTAATTGTTCAGGAAAGATGTAAGATCTCATTTTCAAAAATGAATCACAATCTCTGTGTGTTCAAGGGTATAGCCAGCATGGCAACACACGCCTTTAATCTCAATACCAACCATAGAAGACCCGGAGGTCTGTACAGACAGGCAGTGACAAGGAGGTCATGTGGCTGGGTTTACAACCAATGAGAAAGCAGAACAGAAAGTCTATAAAAAGAATAGACACACAGAAGTAGCTCTCTTGCAGAGAGGAAAGACAGCAGAAGCAGTGAAGGGTAAGGCTCTCAGCTATTGCTCTGACCTCTTGGTTTTTAACTCTGGAAAAAAGAGTTCATTTAATGATAGCCAGAGGTGTCTGAGATCCAGTAATAAAAATCCTTCCATAAATAAGAAGAACAAGAAAAGAAATGTACCCTAGAAATATGGAAAGTAGAAGAAAGGGAGATGGTTTGTTTATTTTGTTAAATATTATATTAAGAACTGAAGAACAACCCAAATGTGTCAACTCTAAGCTAACATAAGTGTATAATCCTCAAAATCATCGTATAAATCAGGTCCTAAGCATAATCAATTAAATTTGAAGTATAGTCAGCAACTTAGATAACTTTACCACAAGCAGTATTGCAATGATCCATTCACCTACCAAGGGTGTCAGATTCAGTTGAAGAGCCAAGTTTATACAAGGAACTTAATTGACTAAAGCAAGAGGAACCAGAGGCTTGCAAGGATATAGAGGCTGACCTGGCCCTACAACAACTGAAATCCAGTCTTTTTGTTCCCTGTGTGTCATAAAATTTACACAATATTCAAAGTTTACATATATTCAAGAACATTTGTGGGAATATAAGATTTTAGTGGATTCTTAGAAGTTTTGTGTAGATGTGTACAAAAAGACCAACTACCCATGGTTGGAGAGCTCATAGAGTTCTGCAAAAGTATTCTATAACAGCCTGATACTCTAAAGCTAGCCAACTACCCATAGTTTGAGAGGTCATAGAGTTTAGAGGAGAATATACCACTTCTATTTAACATACCAGCCTGCTAGTATAGACCTGAACAACTGCCCATAGCGATAGAGTTCATAGAGCCTAGAGGAAAACCTATCACTGCCATTTTTCTTACAAGCCAGTTATTGGAAACCTGGCCATTTCCAACAGCCAGAGGGGTCATGGAGCCTAAAGGATAATCTAGCACTGCTGTTTGCCTTACCAGCCTGGTACTACAGCATAGAGCTGGCTAACTGCCCTTGCTTAGAGAAGTCATAGAGTCCAGAGGAGAATCTACCAATCCCATTGTCCTACACTGCATAATTTCTAATTGCATTCTAAATGTATATCCTCAGACCCACAGGTATGTGTAGTTCTCATCTTTTATCACACAAGTTTCTTTGTGCAACAAATGGAGACTTTTATAGAGATCAGCAGCCAGCAAAAGTACAGAGAATAGGCAAATGTAGAGAGTCTAACCCCAATTTATCAGTGCAACTCCTATACCTAAGGTCAGAGAAAATCATTCATGAAATCTCCACAAAACTGTAGCCTAAACAAGAACTGCATAATGCTTACATCAGTTGATATGTAAATATGTTTTGGAAAAGATTCACAAAGCCCAAATGATGAGGAGTTATAGGCAATCAATGGCTGCTTAGAGAGGAAGAATCAGTCTTCCTCAGGGTTGAGCCCCCTGATAGGTTATCCAATCCCAAGCAGTCATCTCACATCACTTGTACATGTGAGCAACAACATTAAATGGACTCAGTAATTTGCATATATACATGTATATAGATATATGAAACAATAATAACTATAGGAGAAGAGGTCATTAATTTCAGAGGAAGTGTGAGCATGTGGGAGGAGTTGGGGTGGGGAGAGGAAGAGCAGAAATGATGTAAATACAATACTCATGTATGAAATCAATAAAATTTCAAAAACACAATGTCTTCAGTTACTGATGTTTTGTATTTTTCAGGAAAAATATGAACAGATCATGAATGTTCTGTCATGTTCAAAAGTAAAAAAAAAAAAACATTAAATAAAGATAAGACTTACTCTTAGGTAGACTCATAACAGCACTGCCACTTTCACTGTGTTTAAGTCATCAAGGGATCCAACTTACTAAAGGAGGAAGGGAGGGAGGAAAGGAGAGAAGGATGGAAGGGAAAAAGACACTCTTTCCCTGTTCTTCTTAATTAGTTTATCATTACACATCCTTCATTTACTGTGTGTGCTGGCTAGTTTTACTTCAATATGACACAGCCTAAAGTTATCTGAGAGAAGAGAACCTCAACTGAGAAAATGCTGCCATAAGATTGTGCTCTAGGCAAGCCTATGGTGTAGATTTTCTTAATTAGAGATTGATAGGAGACAGTCTAGCCCATTGTGGGTGGTGCCACCCCTGGGCTGGTGGTCCTGTGTTCTATAAGAAAGCAGACTGAACAAGTTATTGGGAGCAAGCCAGTCAGCAGCCCCTCTCCATGGCCTCTGCATCAGCTCCTGCCTCCAGCTCCCTACCCTCTTTAAGCTACTGTCCCTACTTATTTCAATGATGGACTATGATGTAGAGATGTAAGCCAAATAAACACTTTCCTCACCAACTTGCTTTTGGTCATGGTGTTTCATCCCAAAAATATTAACCCTAACTAGGACACTGTAATTTTCTTTTTAAAATGTCTTTCAGTTATGAAGAAAAAAACAAAAGGAATAGAAATTGAGAAAAACACTTTGAAAAATAACATCAATAATTGTGTTGGTGATGTCATTGCTACTTTTTCTTCACATCTCCCCATATTTATAATAATTAAAAAAGAATTTTTTCATCCACGAATATACAGTACTTCTTCCTCTCCTTGTGTGAATCCATCAGTGCATTAGGTTGTACACATAATTTAGAAGTAAGATCTAAATAAGATGACTGACTCCATGAGCAGGTTACTGAAACTAGAGCTTGCTCAGTAAAGCACATTTCCTTATGCACAGTAGGAATAAGAAGATATAATTTATACTTTTCTTTTCCAGAGTGTACTCTATAGATACTATTGACTTAGGTAGCTAGGGGTGTGTGTGTGTGTGTGTGTGTGTGTGTGTGTGTGTGTGTATACAGATACTTATTGTACTTCTCAACTCAACATATCTGAAGTGCATAAGCAAACCAGGTAAACCCAAACCTGCAGTAACCTTCTAATTAGACCCTGGAGGAGATCACATATGGGATTACTAAAGTAAAATAAAACACCAGGGACTTCTGAAATCTCAGGGGATGCTTCAAATTTCTGTAAGCTTATACACATTTTATAAGCCAAATTATTTTCTTGCCAGCTGCCATGAGTTTTTCCCTCTCATTTGCAATTACAAAAGAGCAAAAATGGCAGCTTCATCTGGATGTAAAAAGATGCATCTAGGTCATTAAATAATGTATGCTGCTTGCAAAGTCTCACACTCTTCTGAACTCCGAGAAAGGGAGCGCAATGCTTTGCCAAGGCATCTTTCTCCAGTCAAGACTCTTGAGTCAGTGTTTTAAGTTGCCACAGCCTACATTACCATCTGTAGAAACAAAAGCAAACAGAACCTGTTCTCCTTACTTATAGATGCTTTCACAAATAACAGGAGTATGCATTGTAGCCTAAGAAGGTAAAAGTTTCATAACAGTAGTAGGTGCTGGGATTAATCAGAGCATTGTCACTTTTTCTGCATCTTGAAAGTCTGAGTCTATTCCTAAGATATTATCTCATCCTCAGATGAGAACAGGCTGAAGAGATTACTGTCTGTAAAGCACCTACTGGGAAATCATAAGGACCTGAGTTCTGATCCCCAGCATCTACAAAAGTCTGGGCATGGTGACACAGTCTATTACCCCCTGTGCTAGTGATACAAAGACAAGTAGATCCATAGAGTTCAGAGGCCAGCCAGCCCAGGAAAATGAGTGAGCAACATGTTTAGTGAGAAAGACTATGTTGTAAAATAAAGTGAAAAGCAATCAAAAATACCTGAATTTTTTGATGAATGAGTAGTTTGCATTAAGCTAAGGCCTCATTCTCCCTTTGGGTGGCCTGTGGTTTGGGGAATCATGATTTATAGTTTAATTACCATCCGCAGTTCTGAAAGCTTTAGTACTTTGTCTTGCTTGGTAGAGACAGCTGCATGCTCAGACAATTAAAAAGTTTCTTTTTTCATTTTTACACCAAAAGATGAACTGATCTTGGTTTCTCTTAACTGATTCTACATGCTGGGTATTATTCTCAAGGTCAGAGTGACTAAGTTTCTGCATCATGAAACAGCTGTAAATGAGAAATATCCAAAACTGAGCACTCTCCATAAAGCATCTGGTTACAAACACCCAGTCACCAGACCAAGGAGGGGGTGGAGGTAGCACTGTGGTGGGTCAGCCACAACCACTTTGGCAGCACATGCCTGATGCACGAGTTACTCTGTAGGCAATGCACATTGTATTAGGAAACACTATATTGCCCAGCCATTTCACAAGACTTTACTTACACTATGTTCACTTATCATGTGAAATCAGTTTTACTGAACTCGAGGGCACATTTTCATTAGGTAATTAAACAATTTACAATACCACAGGAGACTTAGAGTCAATGAATTCAATGAATTTTCTTTTTCTTTTAGATTGTCTATTCTTTGTATACAGTGATATAGAAAGAGCTATGGTAAATGTGAATCTGTGTGTGATTATGTGTGTGTGTGCGCGTGTGTATGTGTGTGTGTGTGTGTGTGTGTGTGTGAGAAAGAGAGAGAGAGAGAGAGAATATATATGAGTGTGTGTGTGTGTGTGTGTGTGTGAGACAGAGAGAGAGAGAGAATATGTGTGTGTGTGTGTGTGTGTGTGTGTGTGTGTGTGTGTGAGTGAGTGTAAATGTGATTATATGTGCATGTGGGTGAGTATATGTGCCCAGAAGTTCCTATAAGTGTGTGTATTGTATATGTGTGAGAGTGTGAGTTTGAATGTGTGTGAATATATCAGTGTGTATGTGTGTGTGTGTGTCTCAATATGCATTTGAGTATGTATGACTGTATGAGTATGTGTGTTTTCAATAACTTAATAATTTTCTCTGCATTCATTAAATGTAGATAAAATTGGACAAACTTCTTAACCTAACTTTTTTCTCAAGTCTACAAAAGTCAGACATAAAAGGAAATATGTCATTGAGTCTGATATTCAGCCCATCAAAATTAACCCACTCAGAGAGATTCAAAGATCAGCTGAGTAATGATCCTATGGACTTCATGAAATACAGCAAGGTGCTGATAGAGCGTGTCTTCAATTCAGTCATTACAACTTTGAGCAGGTACCTAAGAAACTCAGTGCTACATTTGTCTCAGTAAAACTTAAGCATACCAAATGATAAAAAGGAAAGGGAGGTGTCTTTCTATACTAGCTCTTCTGATTAAAGGCTAACCAAATATTCTTTTGTTATTATTTTATCAAGAATTCTATTCACATGTGTGTATTTTTATTAAATCTGTCACCCAGTCCTTTCTCTCCAATTATTTCCCTAATCCTTCCACCACTTTTCTCTTTCAACTCCATGTGCTATGTTTTTAAACCCATAAGCCCACTTGGTGTTGCTTGTATGAGTATGCGTGTAGGGTCATCACTTAGAAAATAGACTATCTCATCCAGACCACAACTGTGAAGAAAACTGATTCTTGCTAAACTAGCAACTGTCAATGGCTCCAAAGCTGGGTGTGGGACTTCACAAGCCCTTCCTCCATCAATGCCAGGTTTTGGCTGGCTTGATCATTTTGCAGGTCTTAAGTATGTAATCACAGTTATTATAAGTTAGTGTATGTGTGCAATGATCCTACCATGCCTGCCAAATATTGTCCACTACATCTGGCTATTCCACTATTTTCACATCTTCTTTCATCATAATCCCTGAGCCTTCAAGGAAGGGGTATGATATACATGCCCCATTTAGAGCTGAGCAATTCAAAGTCTTTTTCTCTACATGATGACCATTTTGGGTATTTTTATTAATTGCCATCTACTAAAAAAAAGGAACTTCTCTGATGAGGGTATAAAGATGCACTAATCTATGGGTATAAAAACAAGAATTTGGGGAGTAGTTTATTACGCCATTTAACAAAGTAAAAGCATGAGGTTATTTCCTATGCCTTAGCCAGCTACAAGTTTTGAGCAGTCATCAGTAACAAGCATGAGTTTTCTCTTGAGGAATGGACCTTAAATCTACCCTAAATGTGATCAGTTTCTGCCATAACGTTCATGCCACTATTATACCAGTAAGCCTATCTTGAAAGGCCACTTGTTATTGTAGCTCACAGTGTTTATAACTAGATAAAAATAGATTATCTTATTTCCTGGTAGCATACAGAAAAAGTCTCTAGCACTATGAAAGTAGTCAGAAGGAATAAAGTTTCCAGGTTGATATAAAGTTGTTTTCTGCATTACTCTATGACTCAGATACATAGTGTGTTCAGCAGTAGTGCCTCATTATCAAGTTCTGTAGGAAAACCATGAGCAATGACAATAGCATGCAATGTTTTGGTGAGGGTCTATGGCAACCCACTGATACCAACAACTCAAGAAAACATATCTTATACCTCACAATGGGTTTTATATTTGATAGCCTATGCTATCTGAGAAAGGTGTTGTCCTCCTCTTATAAAGTAACACTATTCATATTGCTTGTGTGTGTGTGTGTGTGTGTGTGTGTGTGTGTATTAGGAAGTTCCTATAGCAGTGTGTTTCTATACAGCATTTTCAAATGCCTTTATTCTACTTATTCAATACAATCTCCATCAAAATATCAACATAATTCTCCACAAAATTTGATGAAGTAGTCTCAAAATTATCAAAATATGAAAATGCAAATGACCCAGGTTAGCCAAAACAATCTTAAATCATAAAAAATATTGCAAGAAATGTTACCATCCCTGATTTTAATATGAACTAAATCCATAGTAATCAAACAAGCATGGAACTGGTGTCAAAACAGACTCATTGATCAATTGAATACCATGGAGGATCCAAATATAAATCCACAATACCTGATTTTTTTTCAGAAGTCAGTAAATAAAACACATTACAGAAAAGTCATGGCCTTTAACAAATGGCGCCAGTAAAAACTGGATAGCTGCATGTAGAAGAGTAAAACTAGACTCATATCTCTCTCCCTGCACAAAGCTTAACTTCACATGTCAAGAACCTCAGAATGAGACCTGATATACACACAAAGGAGAATGCAAACAATATACTTTACAGGCACAATCAGTGCCTTTCAAAACCCTGGTAGAATAGGTTATTAAGGCATTTGTTAAAAAATGGAACCTCACTGAACTAAAAAGCTTCTGTAAGGCAAAGTACACCACTATCTATCCATTCAAGTTAAGGGGCACCCTAGAGAATGAGTAAAAATTTTTACCAGCTATATGTCTGGAAGAATATTAGCATGCAAAATACACAAAGAACTCAAAAAACACTAAACACCAAGAAAACAAACAGTCCAGTTAAAAATTTGGATCTGAACCTCAATAGAGAGTTATCAAAATGATGCAAATGACTGAGACATATGTTTTAAACTACTCAACACAATCATTAGTAAAATGCAAATTAAAAGTACTTTGAGATTTCATCCCACCCTAGTCAAAATGGCAAAGGTCTAAGAAACAAATGATGACAAATGTTGGCATAGATGTGGGGGAAAGTGAGCATTTTATTCACTGTTCATGGAGTACAAACTAGTGCAGCCACTCTGTAAATCAGTGTGCAGCTTCCTCAGAAAGACAGAAATAGTTATCTGTGATATGATCTAGCTATACTACTCTTGTACATGTACACAGAGTTCTTTATATAATGTAGAAATACTTGTTCACCACAGTCATAAATGCTTTATTCAGAATAGCCAGGAAGTAGAAATACCTTAGATGTCTGTGGACAGAGATGTGATTAATGGAAATGTTCTATACATATACAATAAAATACTCAACAGCTGTAAAAAATGATAAATGCAGATAAATGGATGAAGCTATAAACAACCATTCTGTATGAGACCCAGGCACAGAAAGATAAATGCTGCAATTTTATCTCATATATAGATTCTAGCTTTGAATTTCTCTATATGTATTTTTAAATTGGAGTACCTATAGAAATCAGGAAAAAGTAAGGGTAAAATGGAACAGGAAATGTCAGTGGAGTGAGGTACAGAGGGCAAGGAAGAGGAAGAAATACAGTAAGGAAATGACAAACTAGGAATGCTGTTCCTTGCAGGAGTCTTTCAAACTTCTGTAGTAAATTCAGAGATGTTATTTGGATGGACCATGATTCAGGCCCCTGTTGCCTCAAGCTCTTTAGTCTCTCCTTGGAAGTGGTTCAAGAAGCTTCTTTATATATTACAGACAAAACAGTCAAGATTCGTATAATTTTAAAGTAAAATTTAGATTAAGAGATAAAATGACGCAGTGATTAAATAGGTACTATGGCAAAAAACATCCTAAACTTGGGCCATCAACCTGACATGGACCTGAGGTAGACTACCAAATAATCATTTGAGTTCTTGTCAACAAAATTAGGATAGTCATATGATTTACCTAAGTTTGATATGAAGAATTTAAACCTTTCATGGGATAATGCCTGTGTGTTTCTTAACACAATGAGATAATTGTTTAGATCTCTCATAATTGAGTCCTTCATCCAAATGAAAACAGAACAAAACAGAAAATGTAAAATGTCATTAGAATAAGTAAATGATCTTTCCCAAAGTGACCATTTAGATAAAAACCTCAATTGGAATGTATAAGTAAGTAGACAAGTTTCTTAAAAGTTACCTCATTTCTTTATAATCCTCCCCCAAATGGTGGCCTGGATCTGTCTGCTGATCGCATCAAAGAGTTTATCTTTTCTGCTTAAATGCCTCTGCAACATTATAGAACTTTTAAATTAGAACAGTGAGGTTTATTACACTGGACACAATGAGAATTTCTCCTTTTTCAAGAAAATAAAATATCATTAACTTCACAAATGAATTAAAACTTGAATGAATAAAATATAGTCATTAGTAGAAATAGACATCATGACAAATAACTTAAGGTAGAAACTTTAATTATTTAGTGTGTGTTTGTATGTTTAACATTCCATGCAAAGCTTTCTTTTAAAGATATCATTCTGTATTTTACTTTATGTACATTTAAAATACTAGAATTTGAGGTCAGTAACAGAGCTGAGAAGTTTGGAGTTTGTCTCTGAAATATTGAATACTATAGAGTAAACCAGCTCTTTGTATTATTTGTATTTAATCTCTTATATTTTCCCATGACCACAAAACTCCCTGAGAAGAAGAGACATTAAAATAATGGCGATAGGTAAACTTCTTTTATTGATTCTTTTGTCTATTATGCAATAGAAGTAGCAAGTCAACTTCTTTTTCATTATTGTGATGTTATTTTTAATGCAAGATTAATTATTTTTTTTGGCTGGGAAAGTATCTTAGTGTTATCTACTTGCATAATATTTGCAAAGGCTTCAGAATGATCCCCTATTCCTTTAAAATAAAATTAAAACTGAAAAAAAACAGGGATGTTTTGTACCTATCCACTACAAACTATTTCTATAGCTAAGCTCTAGGATCACTTGATGCCTGGGAGATTGTTTTTAGCCACGGTAACTATAGCAAGGCACTATCTAATAACTCTTGTTTGCTTAATTTTACATGATAGCTTATGATATCAACAGTATAAAAGCCAGACTTAATTGGAGAAGAAATAATTAATTACACTTAACCAAAACAAATATCAACTATAAAATCTACATTCAAGGAAGAAATGATCCAGGAATTAAGATTGTAGAAACTGTAACTGGATTCATTGGTTGCCAGTTAGCTTATAACATTTCCCATCTTGCATATAAAAATCTCAGTAACACCAACATGAATTTCTATCAACATCAACCAGTGATTACCTCCTCAGTGATCTTAAATTCACCCAAAAAGATTCTTCAATGAAACATAATCAACGTGATATTCATATAAATATGGAGAAAGACATTAAAAGGAGAGAGCAAAGAAGTGGAGAGAGGGAAAAGGAGAGGGAGCATTTGGAATACTTTGTTCATAATCTTTGGCCTCTTCTTTCTAGAAGGGTAACCTTGAGCCCCTGGGTGAAGCATACTTTCTCTCTCTCTCTCTCTCTCTCTCTCTCTCTCTCTCTCTCTCTCTCTCTCTCTGTCACTCTCTCATATGTCTCTCAAATAGTTTAGTGTATTTTAATAGCAAACTTATAGGAACAGCACAGCAGACAGACAGTATTTAAGAAATCATGTATTTAATGTAGGACAGCTGACTTAGAAAAGCATAGCAATTGGATGGAATCTATTTTATGATAAAAATATTACAAATACCATTTAGTTGCCACTAATAAGAAGTTTACTTATTTAAAATCCAAGTGCTGGCATTGTCAGAAAAGTTTACCAGGCTCATTTATAAATGTTATGGAGCTGACTTGCTGGTTTTGCTACATTACTTTCACTAGTTAGAGAATCTATCCTTTTACTCAAACAACCAAGTTAAAGGTTAATCTTTACCAAAAATTTACTTTCACAGAATTATCCAGAATAATGTTTTTCCAAACTACCAGGGTGTGTGTTCCAGCCATGGGGCCTCATGAAATTTGTCATGATAGCTTCATATTTCACTGGAAGGCTTTGCACCACCCTTCCTTCAGATTATGCAAAATATATTTCTCCCCTAACTCTGTGTGGGGAGATTATTTGCTCCATTCTCTGACACAGGTCTGTGTCCCTATGGTCTATCTTTCTAGGCACTATTCCAGTGCCAGTGACTAATTAGACTGAATACCGTTCCTCCTATAACATGTCCTATTGGGGTCTTTCAAAAGAAATACTATTGGCAACCCTGAACTTGCCTGAGGACTCACAAGTTTATCTCAGTTACATTAGGAATAATTATTGGGTAGTTGTAAGGGTCATATTTTCAATTGGTTTAAGCTCAAATGGGGCTTCATTAACTTTAACAAATGGAAAGCATGACCAGACGTCGGAGAAGGTTTTATAATGTCTAGATTCAAGAGCTCAAACAATGCACTTAAGGACTCATCTCACAATCTCAAAATCTCAGCTCAATTTTCATCAACTTATGGGGCAAGGACTTATAGAAATTATTTTGTCTTCTTCTGCATGACATATTTCCATTCTCCCTAACTTAATTATTAATTAACTTATTCACATCAATATCATTTCTGTATATGTTATTAATACTTGTGGAATCTAACATAATTTCTTTTATTTTGTTGCAGAAATTGCTTCAGCTTTGGCCAGTAGCATCTCGTCTATTCATTCCTGTGAACCTTAACAAACCCCAAACATTATATGATATTTTAAAAAACCTAATAAATGTACAGAATTTTCTGATAAAGGACCTTGAAGGTAGCAACTGGAAGAATGATGAATGATTTTACAAAAAAACAAATGAGATGCTCCAAAGGCATCAAATTACTTACAAATGATCCAAGAGGATTTCAGGTAGATGCCCTGGCATTTCAATAGCTTGTTTTATCTCTTTAAGCAGAAAAACAACAACAACAGTAGCAAAATCTTCCTTACTAAATTCTAAGTTTTCATAAAATTCAAAGAGTTCATATTTTAGGAAGCATATTGTCTGCTTCCTGATAAACTACCCATTTCCATCCCAATAAGAAAGTTTCAATTCTGGATCCCTGTGCATAAATGCTTATTGTAGCAGAACAAAGATAAGACAGAAAATGAGAAATGTACTCAGCCAGCTGCACTTCTAGAAGACTCAGCTGAGCTTTGCATGTATAATTTCTGTAAAGCCCAATCTCCGCATGGGACTCTCCATGCCATCATGCTCTGATGCCAGGCATTGGTATAAAGGGGCTGGCATCACTGACTGTTATTCTTCCAGAAACTTGTTCTCAGTATCATATATTGTGGTCTTTTTGTCACAGGCTGTCATTCCTTAGAAGGTGGAAAGTATTTATTCACTTTGGAATACTCATCACTAAGTTTTCCTACATTTAAATTATCACTATTGTTTATATTTCTTTTAATGGTTTCAGAAAATTCTCAACATCATTTATAACTTTGAAGCTAGTAAGAGACAAAAGGTGCCTCTCTGGATTCTTAGCCATTTGTAGTAGACACCTCTACATTCTTAGGTAATTACTGTGTATACAGTATTCTCATACCCCTGTGGTGCTCTCAGCTCACATTGTCCTGTACCAGCCATTTATTGGCACAGTCTTGAAACTCATCGCAAAATTCATTGCTTTGGTTTCAATATGTGTGTCTTCATGTGTGTTTGTGTGTGTGTGTGTGTGTGTGTGTGTGTGTGTGTGTGTGTGTGTGTTATATGCATGCACATGCATGTGCAGCATGGATACTTTGAATAAGACAGAGTTATCAGATCAGCAAAAAGTAATATCTCCTGATACTACTTTAAAACTAACCCTACAACATTAGTGGTACTAGAGGGAAAGAGACAGCTGCATTTACCCTTGAATGAAAAGTCACATTAATGCCCTACAAGATCACGATGTACTAACCTAAAAAGGGATTAGAAACAGCTTGTTTTCTCTTAACTTAAAACAAGTGAAGAAAGTTAAAATTCAGATCAAATAATCTTATCACTCCTTTGTGAAGCCTAAATCAACTAGCTCAAGGGAATTATAACCAGTTTATTTGTGAGGTTACAGAAAATGTGGAATGCTTTGGCTGTTGAATTCCTAACTCGCATCATGTTTCACCAAAACATTCTTTGTACTGTCGTGTGTTGCCTAGTTAAAAGCTACTGTTTGTCTCCATGCTGTTGCCTCTACTTTCAATTACTGTCTTCTAAAATAGTCATTAAAAACCTCAAAGCATTGCTGTGGGGATTACATGCTTCTGTCCATCATTAGGCTCTGTCTCTTTATTTTAATATATATTTTGTTTATCATTACATTGTTTCTGGAAAGATGGATAGCATCTACTAAATGCAAAATTCATGGTTGTTTAATAGATAGTAAAGAACATGGTCCATAAATGCAGACTAGTAAAAAACAATCAAACTTATGAAATTAGGAATCACAGAACAAACTTATAATAAAGCAAAATAATGAAGATAATGCAACATGGGTAATAATATATAATATATGTTGTCAGTTATTTACATAATGACATTATATCTGTACTAATTTTGGTATTGTTTTCCTACAATTTGTAATTATCTGAAGCCTCAGAATATAACCTTATTTAGAAATAGGATCTTTGCAGATGTAATTGGTTCAGTTCAAATGAAGCTAACATAGATGGAATGGGTCCTAAGTGTAATTTATAGTGTCACTACGAAAGGATTAGATACAGAGCAGCTTAGAGAAGAAAGAATAGGAAAGTGAGGTCAGAGTTCTGTGATGCAGACATAGGTCCAGGGACATGAATTAACTGCTCAGCAGTACCAAAATCTTGTTTAAAAAAAATAGCAAGAAAAGAAGGATGCTTCCCTGAATGTGGTAGCACAGCCATACTGACAGGAATTTTGGATTTCTAGTCTCTAGAAACACAAAGATGTAATTTTCTGATTGTCGCATTTTAAGCCACATCACCCAACTTGTAGTCATTAGTTACTGAATCCCTAGTAAGACTTTCAAAAAAGCAATTAAAAGAATTTCCACTTAATGCAGCGTTCCTTGAGAAACCTTACATTTTCTACTATTTTCAGGTTATACAAAAATGTCATTATTAAAATTTCTCCACAATGATACACACGGTTTAGTCCAAGCTGGGAGGAAAGGGTTTTTTTGGTTTTCACAGTCCATCGTTGAGGGAAGTCAGGGTGGGATCTCAAACTGAAGCAGGGGTAGAACCACAGAGAAATGTTGCTCACTGGACTTTGAGAAAGCCCAGCCTACTTTTTTATACAACCCAACACCAATTGCTCAGGTATGGCACCATCCACACTGGACTGAGCCCTCCTACATTAGTCCTTACTCAAGAAATTCCGACATAGTCATGCTCACAGGCCAATTCATGGAGTCAATTCTTTAACTGAAGCTCCCTCTCCTCTGATGACTCCAGTTTGTGACAAGGTGATAAGAACTTACCAGTACAAGCCCCATGAATCATTTCATGTCAGGCGAGGCTGAACTTCTTCCTATGATCCATACTATCTCCCAGCTGTTTCCAGGATGAAAAAATTATAATGTATGTAGTCTAATATTGTTTTCGATAGTAGTAAACATTGCACATTAAACTCTCTTCCCCAAACCTTTTTATATCTTTTGTGATTTCTGAAACTGACTTTGTATTTTATTATCTTTCCATTGTTGTCCTGTCCAGCTCTATACTGAGAGGCTGAGAATAACATGAGAGGAAAGGAACATGAAAGGAGAGAGAATAACGAAAGAAAAGGAGAGGAACACACAGAAAATAGATGTTTTTAATAAAAACATGCTAAATGTATAGTGCACTTTGTCATCAATACTGCTGTGGTGACCTCAGTCTGGGAAGAGAAGGTATCGGGGTCCTATTTCACTTGGATGCAAAACTCAGAGTAGAGAGCAGGCTGGTGTGGAGGCCTTGATGATCTTGCTGACTTCAACTGTGCTCAAGCTAGATTAGGCCCTAGAGCAGGTCAGATAAAAATATAAATGCCATTATAAAAACATTAAAAGCCCCTGAGATAGTAAGAGGTGGGAGTGTGACAATCCAAAGAGTGCTGATTCGCTTTCCAAAATTAGAGAATCTTTGTATTTGAGAATACAGCAGAAAGTAGAAAGACATTCTTCCTTTTCATCCTTTTCGACTGCTCCAAGTCATAAATTCTCCACTCCAGGGTGGCATCACCCTGAGACAAGGGTCATTCTCATCTCCAGAGACACAAATCACAAAGAGCTAAGCAGACTAGCCCTAGGTAATTCCTATAAGACCACAGCCCCTGTTTTCCCAGTCCTATTTTTCAATAATGTCCCATCCTTCTTTGAAGACTAGAAACCCACAAGCACACCTGCTTTAGGCTGTTCCCTCATCAAGGCTCTTATGCTATGTGACTTATACTGCACCTGCTTGCACATTCCTTTCCTGTTGCCTTGTCCAATGTGATGGGTGTATCAGCAATGAGCCTGTCAATAAATGAGGAGAAGTAATCTCTTTTCCTCTTACAAGATGCAAAACTCAGAAGTACATTTGGTAGTACTTTAGTACTTTGCCATCGTTTTGTGTTTTTAAATAAATTGCAGAGTTTTGTTTCCTTTGGTCCTTGCTGCCTTTTCTCTGCTAGTGTACATCCCACATACACATATGCTATGGAGAACAAAATAGTGTTTGGGCAGAGGTCAGATCGAGCGTAGGGAAATGCCAACATTTAGGCTTGCTTTACAAGAATTGTTTATGAACCCAGAGAAGGATTTTTTTTTCTCACAAAAGTAAGAAAAACACCAGAAAATAATACACTTCAGTTGACTGGGTTAAAATTCCTTTTTCAAAGGAGCCTCCAATACCTGAAGTTGGGACAGATTGATCACAACATGAATCAGAATTATGTTCTAATCTAAAATACAAAATAAACATCTCTGCATCCATATTGGCACAAATAAACAACTCTAAAAAAATAAACAGATGGAGGGAAGGGCACATCTCCTGTGCAGAATATTCACACATAATGTCTTAGATGATTTTCCCTCATGGAGAATCACTCTGAGCTCCAATTGCTGGCTGTTCATAGCAACTGCCTTTGAAAGATTTCAATAACTAGGAGGGGGAAGAAGAGCAACTTCACAGTATGCACATCTGGTGTGCACCACCCTAGCCTAGTGACCAAGGCCAGGATCCACAGCTATATACCAGGGCAACAGTAAATTCTCTTACTGTGATAAAAACAATACTGAACCCATGTGGTCTTTCATCCCAATTCATTACACCAATTTGTTCATGAATTGAACACAGAATCTTACTTAATATTACAGGACACCTGATAGCTTCTCACAATGGCCAAGTTCACTGAAAACAAGGGAAATCTGGGGAATGGTACCATCTGATATGAGCCTGAGATCAGGTAACTGGGTATGATGTGATATTCTGGATGGAATACAACTACAGCAAAGAATTGTTTCTATAAGTCAAGGACTAATTTACAGAATATGGATATCAGTCAGCAATAGTGTTATCAGGACAGCCCTGTCAACTGGAACACTTCTTGCATAGACATGTGGCATGCTAATGCTAGAAGATTCCAGAGTGGCTGTACATGGGGATTCTTACTTTTCACTGTGTTATCTTTGCTTTTATCCTGTATATTTAAAAGTACTTATATCCAAACGTTATTTTTTACATTAAAATTTATTTCATTATTAATTCTTTGTGAAAATTGGCATTAGCTGATCTCAATGTGAACATTTGGGGGAGATTCAAAATGTGACATTTGCTCCTGTAAAATTGTGAATGCCCAAATGAATTAGGCAAACAAGACAATTCTGGACATACCTTTTTCTGTTTAGTAGCCATTGATCTAAGCATACTTCCAACATAGTCTAAAACCACTATTTGAGTTTCATATATTTTTGCTTCATGATCTAACAGAACATTTTTGATGTTTGATGATATTTGAATCATCAGATGCAAACAACAAGTGGACTGGGTCCAATAAACAGGAGTGAGTCTTCCATGGGGCATTGTGATGACATATTGACACCATTTCAAAGAGAACATGATTCATCAGGAAGCCAATTTGTTGGAGGTTAATAACATTTAGCATTTGACTGCAGAGGTCTGCCAGCACAGGGTTCAGAAAATGTATGGATAATTTAGATGCTGATGAAGGAGAAGCTAAGAATGCCAAAGACGGGTGTTGCTACTTCGGTGAGCAATTTATATTAAGAAGCAATTATAATGTGAGTATAGTTATTTGGAAAAGCATGAAACCCACACCCACTAAACTGTCTCAAAGTGAAAAAGTAGACACAGCATGCTATTAACATTTTCACATTTTGATATAAGGGTTTTATTTATTTCATGACATTCTGTCTAGAAAAGGTTCTGTCTCCAATTTTCTTCCTCACATAACAAACAGGTGCTCTTTAGAGGCAAGATGAGACCTGGAAATGGTGGAATTCAAGATTTGTGCCTTTAACAAGTTAATAATTAGCAAGAGACACCAACACCACTGTGGAATCTGTTCAAAGAATTCACCATTTTCAGTCATTTATAAATAATAACCAGGGACTGTACTACAATTAGAAAATTAAATCAAGTGAAATAATTAAGATTCAGAAATACTAGGGTTGCACGTGTGTTTTCCCACTGATAGGTCTTCAACATTCTAGTGATGCATAAAATCACATATGTGACTTATGAAATCATGTACATATGGCATGAAAGTAGGCGTGAGAACGAGGGTGCTAACAGGAATGAAAAGAGAAAGGAGAAAGGGAGTGTGAATGTGGCAAGAGTCACAATATTTGTAAATGGATATATAATGAATATACGCCAGTGAAAGTTAATATTAGAACACAGAGAAGCAATTGATTTCAGGATGAAAGCTAACATCAACTAAGTCAGATAATATATTCTGTAACCACTCAAAACACTCCACTGCAATTATGTGTTGATTGGACAAGCAATATTAATATTGTTTTATATCAAATCATATTAATGCCTACGAGTTAACTCAGAAGGAATTATAGAGCTTGGCAAAGCAACTGACTTCAATTATTATTCACCATTTTGACCAAGCTCTATTGAAATTTTGCTAAGCAAACTTTATTGAATATCTGTCTTAAAAATGCTTTAATCAATGAAAAAAAGCAAAGTTTATTTGACTTGCAGTCAGATTCTAATTCTACTTTCACTTCTCCTAGAGGCTAAAGAATTACCATTAACCACTAATTATGCTGTAGATAATGAGAAATTAAGGCAATCTTCAATTTCTCTCGTAAACACAAAACAAACTTAGCAAAATATATTTCACCATTAGCAGCAAAAGAAAGATAGCAAACAAGTGCTTTTTAGAGTTAAATATTAGTTTCAACTCAATTTTTAAATTTTAACTAAAAAATATATCTTAGGTCCATTAATAATTTTTCTCAAAGACTATACATTTATTAGTACGTTTTAGGTCTTTCTATTCTAATATCAATGTGATTAAATATTTTTGAAAGATTAAAAACTTTTAAATGCAAATCTGTAGTCATCAAAACAAGGTCTTTAGAGAAGCAGATGCTTCTCTAAAATTTGAAATAAATTATTTATCTTACGCCACATCACATTTTCTTCCTTCTCCAAATAACTTAATAATTCCCTTGTTTGCCTTATCTTTTCAAAAGCTACTTTAATGGGATACTGAAGGCGTGTGTATACATGTGGTGTCATTCAAGCTCAAGTTTTTCTATAAGGCAACAACTTAAATCATCACAAACAATGGTGCTTGTACAATTCACTGAGAAAAAATCATAATCTTAAAATAGTCTTTTCATCTTAGGCTTTATATACCTGTATTGAACTAACAGCAATGCAAATTAATTGCCTAATTTCAGCGATAGGTAGATGAATGGATAATTTAGGAACATTATTCTTTAACACAAAATTTTCTTGTCATTATTAATCCCACTATAGCATCTTTCCTCACAGAGATCCAATTCAGAAGGTCATATAGCAATGAGGTTCAAAACAGCCTTAAAAATGGAATTCATAGGCAGATGTGATACTGTAAACCAGTAATTCCCGGGCTGGAATAACAGAAGCAAGAGAAGTATGATAATTTCTTAAGTGCTATTAGTTTAAAAAAAAAAGGAAAAGAAAGAAAGAAAAGAAAAGAAAACACAAAACAAAAAAGAACTGAGCTGTTAAACAGTTTTTGCTTTCCTTGTCTTGATTTCATTTTAACTTTTTATTACATGGTGAAAAAGGACAGGGGTGGGAGGAGTGCTCATCTTCAATCTTCCTATTTATTCAATCTTTTCAAAGCCTTCTGTAGTCCATCTTGCCTTTCTTTCATATCCCATGCCCCTCCATTCACTGGGGTTCATTATTTCTCCAAGTACATGTTCTAGGTCCTTCACTCAGCTTACTGGCATTCACAGTTTTTTCTGTAACTACTGAGCATCACTTTCTCCTACAAGGTGATGTGCTTTGCTTGACTGCTATGAAAATTTGCTGCACTGTAATTATTTCCACAGCAGACAGAAACTAACTGAGAGGTGTGAAATACCCAGTTAGAATCACCCAACTAGTATAAAGTGGAACAATATCTTCAATGTTTATGAGTATTCATTTTCAGTGTTGTTTCATGAATCCCAAATGGTCTCATAATAAAAACCCCAAGCCATGAATTGGGGTAAATGCTAAAATGTCAGAGAAATAAAGAAGCCACAGTTACTTCTCACCTCACCAACTCCATGAATCCTCTAACTGAATGCCTCTGAGTCTTCAGCAGAAAGGGCCTTAGTTCCTGTCTCCTCATGCCTTATATGACTTTCTCCACCTAGACATTTCACTTCCCATCTCAACCTTCCTAGTGCTGGGATTAATGGTGTATGTGCTTCTCAAATACTAGGATTAAAGTTGTGGACCACCACTGTCTGTCTCTGTTTCTTTCCTAGACTGGGTCAGTCTCATGCAGCCCAGTGTGATCTTGAACTTACAGAGATACAGATGAATCTCTGCCTCCTGAGTGCTAAGATTAAATGTGTGTGTCACCACTGCCTGGCCTCTATGTTTAATCTAGTGGCTTGCTCTATCCTCTGATCTTCAAACAAATATTATTTATTAATGATTAAAACAAAATATCACCAAAATGTCTTTACCACATCCCAGGTAAAGAAAAGATTTGTGATGATGACTTAGCATCTTCTTCAAGAGCATTATTACCATCGCAGAAAACATGGAACTTTACAGTAAATAATCTGAACATCATTCACAGTAACCCCCAGTTGATGGTTAAAGAGAAGGAAACATTGTGTAGATTTCCAACTACCCAATCATTCATCATTGAATTTGAGGGAATACCTGGAAGACAAGGATGAGACTAGTTTTGAATGGCAGCTTTAGTCTCAACCATCTTTAGAGAACAAGATACAAGAAAGGTGGCTATGGTAGAAAGGCAAGTAATGAGCTATAATTGGATTTGAAGTCCAGGGAGCAAAATCTACAAATTTTATGTGTAGCATTTGGCAGGGGAATCATTGAAGCTTCAGATAAAAGACTCAGTGGTACAGGAGAACTGAAATCATGAGACTGCCTGAAAAGATATTGTAGAAAAATACACAGACATTGAGGAAGTATCAAGGAATTGATATACTTCTAAGAAAAGTGAAAAGGTCAGTTACCAAAATACAAACCCATTATAATCTCCTAACCTCAATGGATACAAATGTTCTAAAGATAATACATATTCATACAAAAAGATATCATCTCTTTTATCCTGCATCTGAAACATCTTGAGATTTGTATGTCTACATAATAAAGATTTCTGGGAGGTTTGTGAAGGAAAGAATAAATGAATGGAGAGGGGAAGGGAAGAAGGAAGGAGGAGGGAAGAAGAGAGAGGGAAATGTGTCACAGTCAATGTTCTATTTCTGTGAAGAGACGCCATGACCATAGCAACTCTTGAAAGAAAGCATTGAATTGGGGCTGGCTTACAATTTCAGAAGTCCAGTCAGTTATCATCATGGCAGGGAACATGAAGACAGATAGGGTGCTAGAAAAATAGCTAAAAGTTCTACAGTTATACCTATAGGCAGAAGGAATTGAGAACGACTCTGGACTTAGTTTATACTTTTGAAATATCAGAGCCTACCCACTGTGGAATAGTGCTACTTCCTGTCCAAACATGCAAATCTCTGAGCCTATGGGGGCCATTGTTATTCAAACCACCACAGAGGGCATATTCTTTATGTTGCTCTGTTCTCAACTGAATACCATAACATACTCATCATTTCTGTTCCTTCTTGACCCATAATAATCCATACGGGGATTTTTTTTCATTTGCTATGTTTAGGACCTTTACCAATTCAAAGTGTACCTGAAACAGCTAAGGTGTCTAGCCCATGCCAATGGTGAATTTCTGTGTTTCAAATTCTTTATCCCCATGTCCTAGAGACTTAAAGGTATGTAAGGAATTTCACTGTCCATTGGATCATATGTGCTTTCATGTCCCTTCATTGTCTTAGATTCTGAGCACTGCAAGATTAGCTGGCTCACCATTACTCTTCACATACGTGTTTATCTTTAGTGCTGCAATAGTAGGACTGCTTGTGTATATTCCTTCTAATATAGATGTGGCATAAAATAAACCCTCAAAATGACACAATGTCTAATGAACAATTTACTCGTTCATTGGGCTTTTAAAAGTAAGGATTTAAAATTAGACTTAAATTTAAGTTGTTTATGTAAAGCTCAGCCCACAAATTTTTTTGAATCTTGAACGTTTTTTACACATCCACTTAGACTTTTTTGGAGTTACATGGATTCCATTGAAATTGAGGGGTGCTGTCAGAATCCTTACCTCCAGTGCTCAGGCACGGTCTTATCTCTCTATACACAGAGACCCCAGGCACAAATCCCCAGAGTCAACAAGTGTCAAACACAGGAAAGTGTGGGAAGCAAGGGCACCTGAACTTCCTTCCTTCTGTTGCAACAGACCCTCCTTTATTTCTATATTCAGGTAAAAATTGAAGGTACTGGCACTACATTTTTCTCAATCTGAAAATTAGGCCCTTGCTCTCACTTGTGGGTTCTCTAACTTTCCCAAAAGCATACATAGCAGGATTGGGGGTTGACCATATCTCTGCTTACAGTGGACCGCATTTTTAATTGCTCTGCTGCCTGCATCCCAGAAAGCCTAGAGATATGGGAAAGCCAAGGCCACTGCAAATCTGTTTTACATTTCTCCTGTCAGTTTTGGAGTCTATGCACTCAAGTGCCTATAAACTGTTTCTCTCTAGCGGCTTCCTTCCCACAGCAAAAACAAGACTGTTCCCAGTGTCTCCCTTGGAATTGGTGGTGCCCTTGGGCCTCTGGGTTTTTCAGGTAAGACTCTCCCCTGGACTCTTCTATGGAGATGGACCATTTCCTGAGCATCCAGGAAATGACCCTTGTAGGCCCAGTGTTTTCCCACTTCTCTGGATTCCCTGCTACTCTTTTTTTTTCTGCTTTTGAATGATAGACAGGATTGTTGTGCTTCTACACCTGTTCATTACACATGGAATCACAGTGATTCTATACCTGCAGCATTTGGAATTGATGTATATCTTGAAGCTTTGTGGAACTAAGCTTTGTGGGCACACACACACACACACACACACACACACACACACACACATATATATATATATATATATATATATATATATGTCATTGTTTAAATAAAAAGACTTATGTACCTGTCTTAGTCACTGTTCTATTGCTGTGAAGAAACATCATGACCAAGGAAACTCTTACAAAAGAAAGCATTTAATTGGGGGCTGACTTATAGATTCAGGGGTTTAGTCCATTGTCATCATAGTAGGGAGCACGGAGGCAGGCAGGCAGGTGCTACAGAAGTACCTAAGAGCTACATCTGGATCTATAGGCAGAGTGAAATATTGAGCTTGACATGGACTTTTTGAACCATAAAGTTTTCCAACAAGACAACAGTTTTTAAATCTTCTAATCCTTTCATACAGTGACACTCACTAGTGACTAAGCATTCACATACATGAGCCTTTGGGAGCCATTCTTACCCAAACTGCGACATTCCTCTCCATAACTACCTGTATACTTATAGCCATATCATAATCAAAAGTGCATTCAGTTCAACTTCAAAAGTCCCCACAGTCTGTCACAGTATCAAAATTGTCTTTAAGTTCAAAGTCTCTATTAAGACTCACAGAAATCCCTTAATTGTAACCTCCTGTAGAATCAAAATAAAAAAGAAGATCACATACTTTCAACACACAATGGTGCAGAATATACATTACTATTCCAAAAAAAAAAAAAAAAAAAAAAAAAAAAAAGGAAGGGAGCATAGTGAGGAAGTACTGGTACACAGCAAGCCTGAAACCCAACAGGGCAAACTCCAAATTCTGCATGTTCATATCTGATACCAAAGTGTGTGGAGGCTCCTGAAAGTATCATGGCCATCTTCAAAGTGATTCATGAAGAAGCAAGAATAAAAACTCCGTTCAGCTTGACTTAGGTTGTATCAAACTTCGGAGGATAATGTCAGGCAGTTTATTGCCAGCACATCCAAACACAGTACAATGAAAAGATGTTTCCTGGTGTAATACAGTCCTGGTATACAAAGAGGCATAATTACATTGAAGCTCAACTCAAAGTACATTCCATTCCCTCCAAGAAGATGAGTTCTGGAGGCGCTACATGTATTAACTTAAGAGCTTAGGGAAGGATCAGGTGTGGTCTTAGTCATACGGATAGCATATAAGTCATTTGGGCTAACAGCCACCTCTGGTCCTAGTTTTGGGAGTCCATGGGAGCCTTGGCTATACAGATACTGTAAGCGTCATTTAGACTATAAGCCACCTCAGTGTGAGAGCTTGATATGGCCCGACCCTTCCAATAACACAGATCAGCAGACTATTAATCACCTCCAATTGCCAGCCTTTGGGGAGGAAAATAGGTTTGACGTCCTTTCATTTGAAAGGACAATTCTGCATGTTTAAAATTCCTAGTTTCCCTGGTGATCTGTGGGCACAAGGACATATGTGCTCCCAAAAATGTGCTCTCCAGATTTCCAACTCCTTTAAACTTTGTTGACTGCAGCACTATTCTCTCTCCTGGACTGGTTCCAAACCCTGATAGCAGCTCTTTTTGGCAGGTATCCTATGACTCTGATTGGTATCTCCATTGTCTTGGTGTCTGCAACACAATGCAAGTTTCATCTTCACAGCTTCACACAATAGCCTCTCTGGGTCTCCATGCAAGGACACCCCTGGCACTTGCTTGACCTCAAATGCTGTTCTTACCCACAAAGGGGGGTTGCATAAGCCTTTCTTGTATTCTTGACTTTAAAACCAGAACTACTTTGGCTGATACTGCCAAGTTCTACTGCCTCCTGTCAGACTTGGCCCCCTAGTTCAATTGCATTTGCATCAGCTTTCTACTGTTGATGATTTCCTTCATTGCTTAAGCATTCCTTTAATGCCTTTTCAGAAGTTGGAAGCTTAGCTGGGTGGAGGTTTACCCTGGAGTTATCACTCCATTTACTCCATTTAGTGTAGTTAGATTTTTCCTGCCTGGCCCACAGTCAGGACAAATCTCTCTCACCTGCCAGGCCCACAGACGCTCAGACCCAATCAAGTAAACACACAGAAATTACATTGTTTAGAAACTGTATGGCCTATGGCCGTGGCAGGCTTCTTGTTATCTACTTCTTCTATCTTAAATTAGCCCATTTCTATTAATCTATACTTTGCCATGTGAGTCACAGCTTACCATTAACTTACATAATTCTTGCCATGACAGCAGCTGGTAGTGTCTCCACCCCAGCCTTCTACCTCCCACAATTCTCTTCTCTCTTGTCCCGCCTATACTTCCTGCCTGGCCACTGACCAATCAGAATTTTATTTACACAGAGCAATATCCACAGCACTTCCCCTTTTCTTTTTTTTAAAGGAAGGTTTTAACTTTTACATAGTAAAATTACATATAACAAAACAATTATCAAGCAAGAATTACAGTTACAATATTGAAGAAGATATCCTATCTATCTTATATTTGTGAGTCTAAGGTTTTATATCTAATTTATCTTTTATCATAACTGAGAAAACTATAACTATCTAGTCTTCAACCACATCAAAGACCTCAGGAGGATATAATATTACCTGAGAACTGGGAGAAGGATGCAAGCAAATTACGGGAGTCCTGCAGGGTAGACAGAGACAACTGGCAACCTGGACAGTCACCTCATGTTCCTTTGTAAAGTTGGGGCATTTGTCTTCAGCCCACAGGTCTAGAGTCTCTTGGTCGTTTTTTTCAGTGTCCTGTAGAATGTCTGGCAGTTTCTTCTGTGAAGCAGGAACCTGAAGGACCATTTTGTCAAGCAAAGTTCAGTGGTTACCTTTCTATGGGTACTGCATGTCCAGTTGATCAAACAGTCCAGGCAAGAACAGTTTCTTGCCCAAAGGGCTATTTTTGCCAAGGTGAAGATAAATTCCACATGAAGTGTCTTCAATGCCCATCCTCCTCTCTGAAGTAAATCAGTGCTGCCAGGAGCAGACATGTCTCACTGTCCAGAAAGTCTAAATTTTAAAAATATTTTAAATGCCATATTCTGAAGGTCTTTGAAGTATTTGAAGATTACCTATCTATCTAAAATATCTCTATGTATACCTAGAAGACTTAACTAAACATGGCTATGAGTATGATTATCATAGATGAGTAATTATTAATCTATTTTTAATTATCCATTACAATTTTAAATGAGCTATACAAACATAATACCTTAAACACAAGTAGAAATATACACACAGTATAACAAAATTAACTTTAAGTTTGTATCAATAGACTAAAATCTATACTAATGTAAACATTTCACACAAGTTGTTGCTCTTTAGAAGTAAATTCCTTAATCTACCCTTTCATCCTATTATATCTATATCATATCCCCTTTTCTTCTTTAGAAAGAGATTGCATTTATAATCAACCTGTTTTAAATTAAAATATTGGTTTTTTATGTCCCACACCAGAGGGCTCTTCTGATTTGGGACACAAAAAATCTCTTAACCTTTTTTTTTTTTTTTTTTTTTTTTTTTTTTTTTTTTTTTTTTTTTAGCAGTATGTCTGGGTTTAGAAAAGGAGTGAGCCAATTCCATTGCCAAAGCCAGCTTCATAATTTTGGGAAATTGGGCGTAGTTTCTCTTACTACTTCCTGCTGGAGGTGGGTGTTGTATCTTATGGGGACACAAAGAAAATTTTAGGATTATGGAGTAGTCCATGAGGGTAAACCTCTGAGCCAGTTGCCTTGAAACCATTCTGGATGTTGGGTCATCTGGGCCATTGTGTCATTGGAGACCTTTCAGGTGGTCTTGGCTGATCAAACCTGATGTATCAATCTGGAACAAATCCACAGCCTCTGGCTTGCTGTGGAAACAAAAGCAGAGACTCTTTTCCAAAGCAACATATCCTTATATCCAAATTTTGAAGTCAAGGTGTCTTTAAAATATACATATTTGTTTAACTCAACAGCTTTTACAATCAAATCTTTTTCTGTAGTGAAAAATCCCAAAGACAACACAAGCCAGAATCTCTGTGTAGTATCCATCTTTGTAAGACTGAAATGCCTCTTTGGCTGCTGGCTCTGCCCACCTCAGCTTCCCAACATGGCTTGTGGTACAGTTTACCACCAGCTCTGGGTCTGGAGCCATGTGTACCATCAACTATCAGAAGCAGTTCTATCAAAGAAGTGCATAGCCCAGAAAACTTTTTTTTTTTTTTTTAAACTAGCAAAGGCTAAATCTACCATGCAGCAGAGTAAAGTGCCACTTGTAGACTCCTCATTCCCTCCACACTGCAGGTCAGAAGCACACGCCAGGAACCCTCCATAGTAGCTCAAACCGGCAAGCTGCCGCTAATTTGAGAGAGACAACTAAGAAGCTGTTTTTAGCTCAGTTTTAGAATCTTTTTTCTCAGGTTTTAGGTGGAAACTCTTGCCAACACGTTGGGCGCCATTTGTAGTTACATTTTTCCTGCCTGGCCCAGTCAGGACAAATCTCTCTTACCCGCCAGGCCCATAGACGCTCAGACCCGATCAAGTAAACACACAGAAACTTAAATTGTTTAGAAACTGTAGGGCCGTGGCAGGCTTCTTGTTATCGACTTCTTCTGTCTTAAATTAACCCATTTCTATTTATCTATACTTTGCCACATGACTCGTAGCTTACCATTCTCTTACATGCTTCTTGCCATGGCGGCAGCTGGTGGTGTCTCTACCCCAGCCTTTCACCTCCCAGAATTCTCTTCTCTCTTGTCCCACCTATACTTCCTGCCTGGCCACTGACCAATCAGAATTTTATTTACACAGAGCAATATCCACAGCAATTTAACACCAAGTTTTTCTTTTAACATTTTATCCCCTTGAGCACTGGAACTTCTGTCTTTCACCCTGGTGCTCCTTTTCTCTTCAAGCTGCATATTTGCATCTTCACTTATTCTACTTGTACCTTTTCATTGTAGACCTGCATATGGGTGACCACTAATAACCACATGACACAGTCAATTCTAGGAAATCTGTATTAGTCAGGTTCTCTAGAAGAACAGAACTTGTAGAATGAATACATATGGGGGCAGGAGTTATCTATTAGAATGACTTACAGGCTGTGGTCTAGCTACTCTGACAATGACTGTCTACCAATGGAAGGTCCAATATTCAGTAGTTGTTCAGCCCATGAGTCTTCAATATACATCAGAATGTCTTCAGTATATGTTGGAATCCCAAAGAAGTAAGGTGTAATGGCACTGAATGAATGGACATGTTCGTGAGAGCAAGAGCAAGCAACAAGGAGAAAGCAAACTTCCTTCTTCCATGTCCATTATATCGGCTTCAGCAGAAGGTGTTGCTCAGATTAAATTAAATAAGTTCATTTATAAGAGTTGCCTTTGTCATGGTGTCCCTTCCCAGTAGTAGAACAATGACTAAGACAGAAGGGAGTACCAGGGACTGGGTTATTGCTGTGACAGGCTTGACCATGCTGTCTATGGGGAAATGCAGAATTGGTAGTAGATGAAATTAGTCACAAATACCAGTTAAGGCCATATGAACAGTTGTAGAGAAGAGAATTATAATTGACATGAGTATTTCTATTATATTTTGTTAAAAAACGTGTTAGTATACATATTTGTGCTTTCATTCCTTGATTTTTTTATCATATAATATAACATCCTAAGAAAATAACAGTAGTAATCAGAATTAAGTTTGAGATAATAATAGTGACCCTCAAGAGACATTGTCACCTATTTACATTTATAATGTTTATAGTTGTAGGAGGGATAGTTTTTATCATGTTAGGCATATATATATATATATATATATATATATATATATATATATATATCACTCCACTGAACAAAACTAATTTTTTCTTTGTAAGCTGTTATCAATTTCAGATAGCTACTGGGTTAGGGAATGAAAGCTTGCCTCTACTTCCCCTCTCGGCACTGGGACCACATCTAGTTTAGATCTGTGCGGTGCCTAGGCATTCTTGCAGTCTCTGTCAGTTCATATGTGTGTGTTTGGAAGGTCTTGCTTCCTTTGTGTCCTCCATTCCCTCTGGTTCTTACAATCTTTCAACCTCCTCTTCCATAGACTTTTCTGAAATATGAGGGGAGGGATTTGATGGATATATCCCATTTATAATTGAGTGGTCCAAGATCTCCCATTCTCTGCATATTGTCCAGTTTTGGGTCTCTGGGTTTGCTCCCATCCACTGCAGGAAGAATCGTCTCTGATGGCTGAGCAAGCACTGACCTATGTTCCTTTAGCAGACAGTAGTATTTCCTTTAAGTGGAGAAGCAAGGTGAAAAGGGGGAAGAGGGCAGGAAACTAAAAGAAAAGCTGCAGTAGAGGAGGAAGTGAGATTAAGAGTATAAAGGGGTGAATGCAACCATTGTGCATTGTGAGCATATGTAAAAATATCATAATGAACCTCTTCTATAATTGTATAATTAATACATGCTAGTAAAACTCAAAAACATATAAAGTTAAACACCACTGATGATTGAAACAAAAGTATCATTTTTATCCATAATCAGCCATATTGGGGTCTGGAATAAATACACATGTTATGGAAATGCATATGAGGTATATAAACAGTGTTCCAATCAGCTCATGAATAGCAGCAGAGTGAGCTCTGTTGATGTCCTTCGTCTGTTGGTTTCCTACTCCTTATTTTACAGAGGTCGGTTTTCTTTTTTTAATTTTTTTATATATCTGTGTTTTAATTTTACATATCAGCAATAGGTTCCCCTGCTCTCCCCCCTCCTGCCCCCACCTTCTCCCCAGCCCCTCCCCTCCATTCGCATCTTCTCCAGGGCCAAGACTCCCCTGAGGATTCAATTCAATCTGGTGGATTCAGTACAGGCAGGTCCAATCCCCTCCTTCCAGGCTGAGCAAAGTGTCCCTGTGTAAGCCCAAGGTTCCAAACAGCCAGCTCATGCACTAAGGACAGGTCCAGGTCCCACTGCCTGGGTGCCTCCCAAACAGTTCAAGCTATTCAATTGTCTCACTTATCCAGAGGGCCTGATCCAGTTGGGGGCTCCTAAGCTTTTGGTTCATAATTCACATGTTTCCATTAGTTTGGCTCTTTGTCCCTGTGCTTTTCCAATCTTGGTCTCAACAATTCAAACTCTTACAGCCCCTCCTCTTTCTTGACAATTGGACCCCTGGAGCTCCACCTGGGGCCTGGCTGAGGATCTCTGCATCCACTTCCATCAGTTATTGGATGAGAGTTCCAGCAAGGCAGTTAGGGTGTCCATCTGATCACCAGACTAGGTCAGATCAGTCTTTCTCTCGACCATTGCCAGTAGTATACAGTGGATGTATCATTGTGGATTTCTGGGGACCTCTCTAGCGCTTTGCTTCTTCCTGTTCTCATGTTGTCTTCATTTATCATGGTCTATAATTCCTTCTTCTCCCTTTCTGTTCTTGATCCACATGGGATTTCCTGCTCCCCTAAGCTTTCTTTCCCTCAAACCTTGCCCTTCATTACTCCCACTGTTGTCCAGGTTGTTCTTGTAGATCTCATCCACTTCTCTGTCATTGGGCAATCCCTGTGTCTTTCTTAGGGTCCTGTTTTTTAGGTAGCCTCCCTGAGGTCGGTTTTCTTATCCAAGACACAGTATTCATGTTCCTGTGGACTGGTTGCCTAACCTCTGTAACTGTTACAAAATATGCAATTTGGACTAATCATAGTCATTTTTGTTATCTCTGACTTGGCTTTGCTGACACTCAAATCAAATAATATTACAATGAATTCAAATTTTGTTAGCAGAGTGAATAATTTCATGTTTATGAAAATGTATTTAAAGCAAATGAAATTATACATTTTTTATTATGTGGTGTAATATCATACATTATTGTCAGCTTTCCTTTTAGTTGTTAAAATATGCAGCACTTGGTTCTGGTATTTTAAGTGTTTTGCGCATTTACAAAAATAAAATAGTCAGCACTTTGAAGTCGTTATCATGCCCATCCCAGTCCCAATGCAAATGTGCAAGATTTCTTCTTGCAAATTAATAAGAAAATACATTAAAAATAAATTTCTTTGAAATCTCTCTTTTCCTTTCTATTGCTCATAGCGCAGTGTTACATTTTCATGAGGATTTTATCAGAATTGTTTTTAAAATCTTCAAATCAAATCTTTTAACAACAGAAGAGTGTGTTTCCTTCATGAACTTAATCACTGGGTTTCTTGGCCCCAATTATTGAATATTGGGCTTGTGACACAAGACAGGACTACTCTTTGCTTTGCTGATTTATGCACAAGCATGAAGAAGTCCTGCATAGTCTCTGTGAGCTAATGGCTGATGCTGTCAGATTCATTTGTTGTTTGTTCATGATTTTTTATTCTGTAATTCAGTGGAGAAATGCCTAAGTCATGGTTCCATCCATTTTTCTTGTAATTTCGCTAATCACCATACCTGTGAACCAAAAAGGTTTCTGTGAACTGTAGTTACACAACGGAAAAATAATTCCCATAGATTTATATAATTTTAGTTTATTTTTTTGGTTGGTTGGTTTGCTTCTTTTTTTTTTTTTTTTAGTTTTTTTGAGAAGGGGTTTCACTGTTAGCCTTGATTGGCCTAACAGTTGCTATGTAGAATGGGCTTGCATCAAACTCATAGAGATATATTTGTCTCTGCCTCTTTAGTTCTATGGTGCGCACCACCACTCCCAGCTTCACACTATTTTTAACAGGATAACCTAATATTCCTGATGATAGAGTGATTTAAAAGCTACTTGTATTAGAGTGAAGATTGACATGGCCAACATTACTTTGCATTGCATTTATCAGCACTGTTTTTCTCCCCTGTGTTTAACAATTTAATTAATGGATTTCAACTAAATGATTTTCATTGAACATACTAATATTTATGTACCTTTGAGATGCATTTGTATTCTTGCACTTACCATCATTCTTACATAGCCTACACACATACTTTTACACAGTTTACTGGTTTCCTGAGCAGTATTTTGCAGATTAATGTAATGAACTTTAAATACTGCAGTCCTCTTTGTAATTGCTCTTTACCAACATCACTCCTTTTCATTTATTCTCAAACTTACATTGTGTCTTTTCTTACTTCCCAGCAGCTCCCTTGGGAGGATGCTTTATTCTATTCTGTCTTTGTTGTGGTTTTACTGCATTTGTTGTCTCTATGGGCTTGTGTTCTGGTAATAGTTCATTTTTAGTTCTTTTTGGGCCAATGATTTGTTTGCTGTTCTTCTTAAGACACAATCTCACAGTGAAAGATCAGCTCATTCTCTGTGACTGTCAGCATCTTGGAGATGTTTGTCTGACCTCTGGCCTCTGATAGTTAGTAAATGCTCATCCTCATGATTCCTTTGAAGCTAGTATCTGCCTACTTTTTAACAGTTTTATGTTTTTGTTTTTACTTCATAAGTTCTGGAAAATCCTCATCTAGCATTTTCTATGGCCCATTCTAGCTTTGTTATTTTATATCTTCAGTTAAAGGAATAGCAGATTTCCTTTTCAGACTTTCTCCTACATTGCCCTATCAGTTTCTCTTTATGTTGTGTGTTCTTCATGGTTCTTTCAAGCTCCAGTATATCTCATATTCATATAATATTTTTTATTTTACTTATCATATATATTAGCTCGATAATTTTGAGTTGATTTTATTCAAACATGCAGTATCACTTTCTATAACTTTTACTTCCTTTTTAAAAAGTTTTAATTCACTTTTTTCCTTCTCCAAAATATATTAAGTGCAATGGCATCACAGAATTTATGTAATAGTTCTTATTAGAGTACTTTTTCTGGATTAAGTTATATTAATATGCTTTTCAACTAGTTCTATCTTATACATTTTCATACTACTATCTACTTCATTATATTTGACTTTTATTTTCATAATTTTTATTTTCAGCTCTACTGGTAGGGTGTTTGGCCATCTGATCACCAGACTGGGACAGATCAGGCTTTCTCTCGACCATTGCCAGCAGTCTACAGAGGATGTATCATTGTGTATTTAAGGGGACCTCTCCAGCACTCTGCCTATTCCTATTCTCATGTGGTCTTCATTTACCATGGTCTGTAATTCCTTCTTCTCCCTTTCTGTTCTTGATCCAGATGGGATCTCCTGCTCCCTTAAGCTTTCTTTCCCTCAAACCTTGCCCTTCATTACTCCCACTGTCGTCCAGGTTGTTCATGTAGATCTCATCCATTTCTCTGTCATTAGGTGATCCCTGTGTCTGGAACTCTCATCCAATAACTGATGGAAGTGGATGCAGAGATCCTCAGCCAGGCCCCAGGTAGAGCTCCAGGTGTCCAATTGTCAAGAAAGAGGAGGGACAAATAGCCAAATGAATGGAAGCACATGAATTATGAAGCAAAGGCTGTGGAGCCTCCAGCTGGATCAGGCCCTCTGGATAAGTGAGACAACTGAATAGCTTGAACTGTTTGGGAGGCACCCAGGCTGTGGGACCGGGACCTGTCCTTAGTGCATGAGCTTGCTGTTTGGAACCTTGGGCTTACACAGGGACACTTTGCTCAGCCTGGAAGGAGGGGACTGTAGCTGCCTGCACTGAATCCACCAGGTTTAAATGAATCCCCAGGGGAGTCTTGGCCCTGGTGGAGATGGGAATAGAGGGGAGGGGATGGGGGAAGGTAGGGATGGGGGCAGGAGGAGGGAGGACAGGGGAACCCATGGCTGATGTGTAAAATTAAAACACAAATACAATAATAATAATAAAATTATTTTAAGATGTAATATGAATCATAGGTATTGATGTACTCCTTTCAGAGATGATTTTTGTTTTCTTTTGTGGGCAGAAGTATGTACCAGTACTCCCACAATAAACTGGGAGAGTTGTATGCAATGTTTATCCTAATTCCTGCCCTCTCTCCTCAAGACAGCTTCTCAGTGTTCCTACCCAGAGCAAGTTATTTTGTACAAATCCTTTCTCTCTTGAGCAAGCACTGAGGGGTAACTTTCATCTATCCAGTGCAGTGATTCTGCTGTGGGTCAAGTTCATCTCATATATATCTAATGACTGGCAGATCTTCCCCAGCCAGAGAGGGCAGCAAGTCCAACCTCTCAGGAGTGTCTCTGCTTCAGGGGTCTGTTCTCTGACTCCTCTCTCTTGTATATTGTGATAAAAAATATCCTCAAGAAGTGTTTTAGAGGCAAGAAAATAAAGAGATATCTTAGCCACCTGAGCAAGTGCTTAGCTTGAGATATGTACATAACTTTTTCCTAACAATCACATGATTACCTAGACATCCACCTGCATTAGCACCATGTAAATGATGCCCTAAAATACAATAAGTTTTCCTCCCTTTGGTAACTTCCTTTTTGTGGTCAAACATATTCTGTATCATATTTGGTCACTAGAGGCAGAGGACTGATCTAGCCTTTGGTGACTGGGAGCACACAAACAGTAAGACAAAGTGTGTTCTCTGAGTGAAAAGTCTGAGGGGAAAATTCCTACTCACCAGTTATATCTATGTATAATTACTGGGTGCACATGACTAAAATAATATATCAAAAAAATGAACATGCATCTTAAAGGAATATTTATATAACACAAGCCTCCCAGTCAAAACAGAAAATCCCCCACATTTCTTTCCTTAACAACCAAGACCTCATCAAAGAAGGCCCTAAGCAGTAAGAAATGATCTTGAGCAATTAGCTCAAGGAGCCATCTGGCCCTTGAAGTGTGTCCTGTATTTCTCTTTGAGTACTTCTTTCTGCTTTGCTGTTGAGGAATGTCTTCTCAACTCCTAGAATAAGACCAAGAACCTGGACACATCTTGACCAGACCATAATAGTTCCTTCTTTCCTTTATTTTTTTGCTCTCTTTTTTGTTTTTGCACAGGCTTCTGTTGGTATATTGAGATGCTTATAGGTCCAGTTTTTAATTACCTTTGGTAGAAGTGACTTTAATCCCATAGTTCACCACTTTAAATATTTGAAGTGTTTTTTAATTACTGTTACTGGTTTTGTCATGCATCGCTGGCTTTGGTCAACTGTCCCCGCTCCCTGCCCCCTCCCCCGACGACGACCCCCCCCCCGCCCCGACACCCACCCCCACCCCCCACCCCCCACCCCACTTGTGTCTTTCTTCCTCTTCTACAATTCCTTGCCCCTCACCCTGCCCCTAGTATTTTCCTCTCATGGGCTCTTTCTATTTCTCAGGCCTCTAAATGGAATCAAGAGCACACAGTTACACATATTTAAAAATTATAAGCTAAACTTTACATATGAGAGAGACTATGTGGTGTTTGCCTTTCTGAGGTTATGCACAGCCTCCCTTCTCCACTGTATATGGCCTGGGATTCCAGCTTAGGAAATGGTCCTATCCATGGTCAAGGTGAGTCTTTCCACAGGAAGCCAATCAAGATAATCTCTCACAGACATGCTCAAAGCCCACCATAATCTAGGGAATTCCTCACAGATTTGTCCAGGAGCCTATCTCTTCGGTGATCCTCAAATTGTCAAGCGGGAGTAAACACAGCATTCAGCAGTTAAAATGACCATTTCTGCTGTAGTTGTTGAGAAATAGGCTCAAGTCATGAGGAATTGAGTCAAGCTATATTTGGCAAGAGCTGTAAGCCATAAAGAATTGCTTAACTCCACTCTGACTTTACTTGTCCACCTACAGAAACAATATGCTCAGGTAGAGAAAGTAACTTACCCTGCTCCCAGCCATACCGCATAAACAGCTGCAATTTCCTTGGTGGTAAGCACGCGCGCACGCACACACGCGCACACACACACACACACACATACACAATATATATATATATATATATATATATATATATATATATATATATATATATATATATATATATATATATATTTATATATCCCTCTAAATGTGCTCAGCCTTCATTCCACAGTAACCGTTTCAATAAAAAAGTCTCAGCCTGATGAAACCGAGTCTACTTCTTCTCTGCCTTACTTTTGCTATGAATTTGCAAGGGGCACCCTCCCACTTGTTCAGGGAAACATGCTAGCATGCTGGGCAGAAGTAGCTGCAGGGAGGTGACAGACAGTCATTCAAACCCAGACCCTGTATCCATGGGAGATTGCTTATAGTAGAGAGACAAGGAGAAAGATAGGAAAGAGGGAGAGAAAAGAGAGAAAGAGAGAGAGGGATCGATGGTGCATACTTAGTAGGAGGAAAAGAGGAAGAGAGAGGAAGAGGAGGGCCCTTTTCCCAAAAATGAGCCTTGTACTTCAGGACACAGGGTGGTGCCAAGGGGCAGATCAAAATACTAACACTGGTTTCCAGGGGGCAGGTCAGAATATTAACATTGGTTTCCAAGGCACAGGTCAGAATATTAACAACTTTTCCTACAGTACTTGTGGAATTCTAAAGTTCAGGATACAGAATTTCACAGAATAATGAGTAAATAAGGGAAAAGGACTATAGACTAGAAAGCTAGAAGATAAATTACTAAAAATATGTGCCAGTCATTTCTGAGTAGTTATTTAAAATTTCATTTTTATTTAATTTGCTGATTATAGAAGAACAGTACTTTAAAAATATTTTAAAGGTATTCTTTAAAATAAATATGAAAGGAAACACAGAAAATTATAACTTGTAACTTTATTTTGATAGTGAGCATTCAGTTTTCTTTTATTTTTTTCATTTGTTTACAATTCACAAATTATCAGAATAAAATACACTGTACATTAAAAATAAAACAAAAATTTTTATTCTTCCCCTGAAGCAATGTCACATGGACTCTTGCTCATGAGTCACATTGTTAAACCTGAGAGTCAGGAGAGAAAAACCAGTTTCACAATTTTTGAGCCAAATTTGAAGCAAGCTTTACTTAAATACTGGCTGAGATTATGGACTCTCGCAGGACCATTCTGGGGTCTCTAGAATATGGCAACAGCTAACATTTTGCAAAGGCTTCTAAATGCAAACCCATAAGACCATTGTATGTCCCTTCAGCTCCAATTAGGCGCAACCATTTTTTCTGATATTCTTCTTGCCCACATACTTCCTGCCTACATGTGATTAAGCACATCCTAGGCAGTTGTGTCAAACAAACTTTTGTAGGGGAGTGAAAATATATGCCTAGTTATCTCCCATAAATAATAGCCTCCAGTATTTCAGGAAGTAGCTGTCCTTGGACAAGTGGCTTACAGGTTAAAGGCATTTTCCCCCTATGGATTTCTTAGACACTGTAATTAAAACTTAAAATATAACTTTGGCTCTCACAATGTGAAACTGCCACTAAGATTTATTTAAATGAAAATCATTCAAAAGGTTCTAAGGTCTGAGAAAGAATATTCTGGATTATAGGGCTATTAACTGGTATTTAGAATAAAAGTTCATGAAAAGAGAGCTGGCATGGTTCAGGGATTTTTTTCAGTATTAAAGAAAATTAAGTTGAAAATAATTTACTTGAAGTTTTATAAAATAATGCCTATATCAGAAGAGTTTGGGTGTGATTTTCTTCAATTAGGTACTCAATGTAAAAAGATAACACAGCAAAAGAAAGCAGTGTGTGCAGACTCTGGGAAAAAGCAGCCATGAAGCCCAGAAAGGTCCATTCAGGAGACACCCTTTCCCCAGGCAATGCCTGGAAATTTCCATGAGAATCTCCAGCAAGCTCATTTTCCCAGGGCTAATGGCTTTGTGCAGGAGATCCTCAAATGCTTTGTTTCTTCCCACACTGAAAGAAGAGAGATTCTTGCCATTATTGTGTGTGTCCAAGTCCAATTTGATGTCTCTCTCAATTCCATCCCTCATCTCTACTGGCTTTGTTTTTTACTCAATGGGTCTACACCCACAGTCTCTGATGTTATGAGGTGTTCTGTCATAGTCATCAAGCATAATTTTCGTGAACCCAAAAGTATTATTCTTAAAACATTTTATTACATATATTTATTTATATGTGTGCATATGGGTGTGTGGGAGAGAATGTAGTGGAAATTCAGGGGAAAACTTAGTAGGCCTGCTTTCTCCTTCCTTCCCGCATGGGGGCCTTGGGGATAGAGGTCACAGTGCCTTTACCCACTAAGTCATCTCACTAGCCCCTGCAAGTATTATCTTACTCAAAATATTTTCTCAGCTTACAGAAATAAAACAATTTAAGGAAAGAGTCATTATAACTTTAAATTTAAATCTTAGCCAGTCAATTTTTATGTTAGTGGTCAGAAAGAAAGGTGAATGAAGCTGGTAATCAGCTGCTGTGGTGTCTAGACATATTTAGAAAGCAGAGGATACTCTTTACCAAATTCTTGTAGTACTGTAGTTTTTAACTTCTTGAAACTGATGACTTTCAAGCACACATTTAGTTACTCTCCACATTTACATTAACAAACCAGCAACTGTTTTTCAAGTCTAAATTTGTTTAGATTTTCAGTCCTTTCTTTCCTCATAAAATTTGTTGACCAGATGGTTCCATACAAAACTTGAATATAACAATTCTTATTATAATTTCCCTTTCTATGATTTAATATATTTTACTAAGTTACTATTTATATCTTTTGCTTATTTCTGTCTAATCTTGTCTGAAAGATTTAAAGATGTTTTTGTGAATGCATGTATAATAACATTTAAAAAGAAAACAATATGATGCACACCTATAAACTTAGCATTCAAAAACAGAGGCAGGAGGATTGTGAGCTTGAGGTTTGTGTGGACAACACAGATGGACTTGTGACCAAAACAGCTTTCTCAGAGGATAAAACCTTACATCTTGGAGGGAAACTTTAAGTCATAGGATGTTAGGGGAAAGTACAACAACATGATACTTTAGGACAGGATGTTCACCAAAGGGTGAAACGACTGTACGTTCTAGAAGGAGATAAAACACTCCTTCCTGTAGGGAAGCTCTATTAATACAGGAAGTAAACAAGTCAAAATCTCTTCAGGAAGTTCCTGCAATTGACTTCAGGAAGTCCCCTGCCTTCACAAGACAATATAAATAGTAAAGACTGGAGAATTGCCCTTTATCAGTCAAGCACCAGAGAAGTCTCTGTGAAAGAAAGAAGCAAAGACCAACCATTCAGCCTGTAAGGAATGGACACAAGCAGAACTGCCTTGAAGACACAAAGGACACTGAGAGAGCCAACCAAATGCCATGACAGGCTCCTAAAAACCTGGTTAAAAAGGAGTCTCCAAGCTGCTCTCACGGTTACCACTTTGCCTTTGCATCAGATGTGCCCACCATTCTCTCTTGTTGATTGTATATGTCAATGGTAGTCTTTTGTGGGATGACTCTAGGACTCTTACAGACACATGAGCTGTCTGGAAGAGACCCCCAATTGAGCCACACATAAAGGACACTACAATCTACTCATCTGCCTGAAGATTGTACAGGTGTCTAGCTTTTATAAGCTTCCACCCATACTGGGGTGACTCTTTATAATGCAGCTGTCATTGAGTCATTTCTGCTTCAATAAATAATCTCTCCTCCATATTCCTATAAATACCCCCCATAAAATTCATTGATTAAACAAGTTGGACTTTTGTGATATCCATGCTTGGGTCTGTCATTAGTACCTATCTGTGGTGAGTAGACAGTGTTCTAGTCTTCCCAGGAAAAGTCTGTCACAAAACAGTACCAAAAAACTAAAACAAACAAACAAATAAATAAATAAAACAAATGAAACAAAATAAACAATAGCAAATCCACAATAAAAATTAATGGAGGAAAACAGTGGTAACACATAGAAGAAAGTAAGAAAGAGAAAGAAAATTGATAATAAGTAAAAGACTGGGCTAAATCCATAAAAATGCATAAGTCTGACCTGTAGAGTAAATTTAACAAGTTTCCTGGTAATAAATATGAAATAGAAAATATACTAAATAGCATGAATTAACAAAATTAATAGTTTAAGGAACATAGTCCTGCAAATACTAAAATCTGAAAAAAAAATTGCTTCTAGGAATGTTCAAAAAATAAAATAAATTAAAACACAGTCAGTATTATCCAAAGCACAATTGTACTGTGAACTGTGAGAGCCAAAGTTCAACTTCAAGTTTTAAACACTATGCCTTATAAATCCATGAAACTAAAAAGCCTCTGACCTGTAAGGCTCTTCTTGTTCAAGGACAGATTGTTCCTGATGCTAGAGGCAATTGTTTATGGGAGATAACAAGCCACATGTTTTCACTCCCCTAAACAGGTGTGTTTGACCCATCTCCACCAGCTTAGCTTGATCACATGTGGTCAGGAGATTCACAAGCAGGAAATACATCAGGAAGTAAACTTGCCCCTGATGGGATGTAGGCTGGAGGTACATCAGGAAGTATGCTTGCCCCTGATTGGACCTGATGGGAAATACTTATACAGTGGCAAAACTTGATTCGTGGCCATCTTCTGGAAACCCTGAGATGGACCTGGTAAGAGCTCATCCACCTGGTCAATATTTAATTAAAGCTTGCTTCAAATTTGGCTTTGAATTGTGGTAGTGGTCTTATTCTCCATCGGTAAGATTACCATAAAAAAGCAATTTGTTGCAATATGCTGTTTCCTGTGCTGCGCTCAGGAGAAGGAGATGTGAATAGACAGTTGATTTTAGAAGGAAGAGTTCAGTGATTTTCTTTAGCCAAATCCAAATGCAGAGCCTGCTTCTAGCCTGCTTCAATCACAGTTCCCATGGGACTCTCTTCTATAAAGGTTAGCCCTTTCTATTAATCTTTTTGTTTGTATTAAAGAGCAGTAATTCCCATGTTTTAGTCCTTGGCCAGTACCTGTTTTAAATTTCAAGTTAAGCTAAGTGTAGAGCTAGAGTTAACATCAATTAGCAGAGGGCATACCATTTGGGTGATGTGTGATGGCTCCAGCAAGATAAGAGACAGTTATCATGGTCTGTTATTCCTTGTTCTCCCTTTCTGTTCTTGATGCAACTGGGATCTCCTGCTCCCCTAAGCTCTCTTTCCCTCGAACCTTGCCCTTCATTACTCCCACTGTTGTCCAGGTTGTTCATGTACATCTCATCCATTTCTCTATCATTGAGTGATCCCTGTGTCTTTCCTAGGGTCCCATCTTCTAGGTAGCCTAGAGTTGTGTAGCAGTCTAGTCGTCTTTGTTTTACATTTAGTATCCTACTATGAGTGAGTACATACCATGTTTGTCTTTCTGAGTCATGATAAATGAAGACCACATGAGAACAGGAATAGGCAGAGTGCTAAAGAGGTCCCCAGAAATCCACAATGATACATCCTCTGTAGACTGCTGGCAATGGTCGAGAGAAAGCCTGATCTGACCTAGTCTGGTGATCAGATGGCCAAACACCCTAACTGTCGTGCTGGAACTCTCATCCAATAACTGATGGAAGTGGATGCAGAGATCCTTGGCCAGGCCCCAGGTGGAGCTCCAGGAGTCTAATTGTCGAGAAAGAGGAGGGACTGTGAGAGTGTGAATTGTTGAGACCAAGATTGGAAAAGCACAGGGACAAATAGCCAAACTAATGGAAACACATGAATTATGAACCAAAGGCTGTGGAGCCCCCAACTGGATCAGGCCCTCTGGATAAGTGAGACAACTGAATAGCTTGAACTGTTTGGGAGGCATCCAGGCTGTGGGACCCAGACCTGTCCTTAGTGCATGAGCTGGCTTATAGAACCTTGGGCTTACACAGGGACACTTTGCTCAGCCTGGAAGAAGGGGACTGCACCTGCCTGTACTGAATCCACCAGGTTGAGCTGAATCCCCAGGGGAGTCTTTGCCCTGGAGGAGATGCAAATGGAGGGGCTGGGGGGAAGCAGGGGCAGGGTCGGGAGGGGGGAGGACAGGGAAACCCATGGCTGATGTGTAAAATTAAAGCACAAACATAATAAATAAAAAAATGTAAAACAGAAAAATAAAGAAGTATGTCTAACCACTTATGTATTTGCTAACTGTTCAACACCAGGATTCTGGAAAATTTAAATAAGAAACAAATATGTGATTGATAAATTTGGTATATTTGATAAATAAGGCTCTTAAATACCTATGGTCTATTTAGGCTAGCTGAATGCACTTGAAGATAATGTATCTAGCTCCTTTGTCTTTCCCAACTTTGTTAAGCTTTAGCTCTTTGCATAAACTTAGTCATATAAACTGTGATATTCTACAATGGTACACCCTGAAAGAGTAAAAAATAAAATAAAATAAAATTCTACTAAAAAAAAAAAAAAAGATGAGACAGTTGCAGTTGTCAGTTGTGTTGCCCTCTACCCAGAGATCAAAGAATATTCCTGCAGGACCTTTTTCCAAGAGATGTGTTTATGGTTGTGGTCCCAACCCACACTGCAACTTAAACATGAAAGTGAGGCTACACAGTGACTCCTATATCACCAGAGGCCTAATCTGTTGGGTGTGAAGGAAGCTTTAGAGAAGTCACCTAGAGCCTGATGGGAACTAGGCACTAGCTTAGTCAGACTACAGTACAGGGAATTCAGTCCTTGTTTCTCTTGGGTCAGATATGCACAAATTTCAGTGACGGTAACTCACATGAGTATAACATCCCCCCAAAACATGGTCTAAATTTCAAGTTTAGCTAAATAATAGCAACATACTTCCAAGTATATAGTTGGAATTTCAGTTGTAATAGCATAAGAAACCTAACGATGTAAAATGATGACTTCTGGCCTGATACAAGGAGTCTACCAGGACGGCCCCAGCTGAGACTCCTGACAGCAGTGGATGCATAGCCTGACCTGGCCATCTGGAGTGATTGGATAAAGGCAGATTCAGACACCCATGGCCAAACACTGGGCCAAGCTCAAAGAGTACTGCGGAGGAGCAAGTGGAGGGATTGTAGGAGCCAGGAAACATCACAGGAAAACCTACAGGAAGGGCTAACCTGGCTCATAGAAACTCGCAGTCTGAACCAACTGTTAGATTCTAGTTAACAGTGGAAACTTCACTTTTGTTCCAGTTTGCTCTGCTGTGAGCTGATACTCACAACTTCCTGAGAACAGACTGCAACTCACAACCCTAAATAGGTGTTAATCCCGTCTTAGAATAAATCCAACCCACAAATATTCAATCCTTTTCTGAGTGAGCAGCCCAGAATGAAGTCTGAGCCATCAAACCACATCACCCCCAATAAGCTAAAAATGTACTGCTGGGGAAAGTCCGCAACCTCCTTCCCCCTGTATTACATTAAGAATGGATAGGAATCTGGAACTATCTTTTTGTATTTTTTTTCTCCTTTAAAACTGGCTGCTGTCCCTGCCTGGGGGAACTGGTCTGGAGTTTGAACCCTGCTGCCTCCCTGATAATAGTTGTACCAAACAAAATATTTTGCTTGCTCAAAACTGCTATTTTGTGGTGGATTATTCCCAGACTCTTGGACCCAAACACAAAAACTGGGAAGCCTGACCTAAGCCCTCTGCTTATATGTGACAGTTGTGTGGCTTGGTCTGTTTGTGGGAGTTCTGGCAATGAGAGCAGAAACTGTCCCTGGTGCTCTGGTGGGCTCTTAAGGAACCTACCCCTTATACTGGGTTGCCTTGGCCAGCCTGAATAAAGGGGGGTGGTGCTTGGTCTTATGGCAGGAGGAGTGGATTGAGGTGGAGGGGTCAAGATGTGAAATTAATTAATTAATTAATTAATTAAAAAAATAGTTGTGTGCAACAAAAGTAAAATCTAACATAAAAAAGTTTAAACCCTATAATAATTTACCTTTCTGTTGTGAAATATAAAAAGACCAGTTAATAAAAAAATATACTGACTTCTATATTAGCTTTTCTTGGTTCACAAATCACTGTTTGCATAACCAATGTTTTTCATGAACTGCCACTTTGCCATGTGTTTCTAATCTCCAGGTTGTAGTTTTTGAGTATCATTAGCAAGTCCTCCTGCACACACAGTGACAAGTGTGCTGCCTCCCAATCTGTCTCTGGTGAACTCGTGGGACAGTGGACAAAAATGGATCACAAAAAGAGGGCAATGGGCCAGACAGATGGACATTCTGGAAAACAGGGGAGGAGAGCAGAAAGTCAAACCGTGGGAATGCTGGCACTGCTGTGGAAGAGCCTGAATGTATTGCCAGAGAAAAGTAGTGCAGACAGACTGATTATCAGGAGGGCATGCTTGTGATAGAAAGTACAAGGATGCCACAGAGACAGGGATAAAAATACATGAACCCTAATGGAATAATTCTCCCACATGACAAAAATTAGATCCTGTTACCTCATAGGAAAAAAAATGGGTTAAAATGGTAGAAATTGCCTTTACTTTTGGAAGGAGAAAGAAAATTTACCACAATAGGAGAAGATGCACATTTCACATGCTGAAATGCACATGGGGATAAAAGGCAGGTAGTGCTTAAGGACAACTTGGTAATGATTTTATAAAAAGAAATAATGCATTATATCTCAAAGTACCACTAATTTTTCAAACTACAGTTTTCTAATTCAATATTATTATTCATAATTTTTCATGTTATCTATATATTGAAACAAACAGGAAGAATGTTTTTAAACTTTAGACAAGTGTTTAGTAATCCCATCGGTTATTAAAACTGGTTCACATCAATGCAGAATTCATTCACATAGACCCACAGCACCATACAGAGATGATTTCTGGTTCTAAAAATTCCAAATATGCAAATAACTAAATTAAGTACACATAACGCTGGTAACATGGAAGTAAATTTTATGTATGTAAAGCACTTTGAAGTATAAGAAGAAAGTATAAAAGAAAATATCTTCATTTCAAAAGTATTCATAATTCCTAAAAAGTAGCATGGAAAAAATTAAGATGAAGATGGAAATACATATTTATAACCTCATACCCCCCTAATGCCAAGTGTTTCAAATGATAAATGAATATCAGGAAACAAAAATATCTCTAGAAAAATAGACTGTGGTTATAAAAATTTAAAGGAAATTTTAAAGCAGCAAGTTATTTAGGCTTTCTGGATATTAAAGCTTGGAGGTAGTAAGCCAGATCCTATTCATAATGATAAGAATAACGGGGGAAGGGTGTGAGAAAATCCAAATTCTCTTGAGCAATGCTTACGAGGGTACAAATTAGTAAAATTTTGTTAGGTAGAAATTTGCCAATATGAAAAATACATTTCATAACGCTCTGTTTTGTGCTCTAACTTCACTTTTAGAAATTTCTTTTGAAGAAATAATTATGAGCCCTTGTCACAGCCCATATGTCTGTAGTCTCAGTATTCTAGAGATTGGAAAGGCAGATCCAACGTGGAAGGCCTGCTTGGAACACAGACTGACACATTTCCTTAAGAAACAAAATTAGATATTCCCAAAGGTTTCCTTAGGTTTTTAGCCTAAAAGGAATATTTGGAAATAGATTTATTGTGTTTAATTGGAGCTTTTCCTTAAATCTTAAGTACATTGCTTTTAAGTTCTCTTTTTCTGGGCAAGCACTGTAGATGCTAATAAATCTGATTCATTTTTTCCCCTTACTGCATGTTACATTGAAATAAAAACAAATTAAAATGAAAATAAAAATCCTGAGTCTAGAGAGCTCAGAGGTGAAAAATGTATAGAGGCCTTGAGTTCATTTGCCAACCCCCAGATCTGGCAGATCATAACTACTTGGAACTCTAGTACCAGGGGATCAAAATTGTCTGCTGGTCTGTAAATGCACCCATATGCACACGTACATACTCCCCACATGCAAGCACACACACACACACACACACACACACACACACACACACACACATAAACACGTTTACGAATGAAATTAATTTTCTTTTTAAAGCTTATAAAAATGGAATACAATGAATAGACACAATATTCAATAAGAAAAGAAGAGGTATTTTAAATTGGGGAATTAGTTGTCATGGTAAAATACAAAGAAATTCATAAATGCCTTTTTGAAGGCTTGTATGTCTACATACTATAACATGAAAGGAGAGATCGGCTCTGTTCCTCTCAGAGAATAGTGTCAGTGTCTGGAGGAAATGATAGAAGTTACTTGAGGTAGAACAATGACATTATTCACAAACTGTTTGTGGCAAAGGAATGGTTCTTTTGTTGTTTTTATGCTTATCAATCCAATTCATTGAGGCAAATGTTTTTAAAATATGCTAATTAGCAGAGAAATGAAATAAATGGCCAAGGTAAGTTGAAGTATTTTATTATAATTTTCTAATTCAGATGACAAATGTACTCTATTCAGTCATTATCTACTACTTCTGGCTTTTTAGAGATCAATAATAATCATTTCACAGATGAAAACTATATTGTTTTGCTAAATGGTTATGTTCTCTTGCTGTGGATATCACTCATTGCAAATAAAATGCTGATTGGCCAGTATCCAGGCAGGAAGTATAAGTGGGACAAGGAGAGAAGAGAATACTGGGAAGTAGAAGGCTGAGGCAGAGAGATGCTGCCAGCCACCACCATGACAAGCAACATGAAAAGATGCTGGTGGACCACGAGCCATGTGGTAAGATATAGACGAATAGAAATGGGTTAATTTAAGATTGAAGAACTAGATAGCAAGAAGCCTGCTATGGCCATACAGTTTATAAGTAATATAAGTCTCTGTGTGTTTACGGGTTGGGTATGAGCGGTTGCAGGACTGTTGGGCAAAAGAGATTTATCCTGACCTGGGCCAGGCAGGACCAGAAAACTCTAGCTACACTGTCCAACTGCCTTGTTAATAGTTATGTTTTTATGCATAGGTATGGGCTATTCTCAATGTTGGTCAGAGAAACTTCCTATTGTAGTAGGTGGTACTTAATGTAGAGACTCATATCTATTCAAAGCGATGAAAATAAGTGCCTATAAGTGCTTAGCAATAGATGAGACTACTATAGCAAGCCTCCCTGTCCCCAATCAGGAACCATGCAAAAAGGGGAAGAGGTAGATATAGGAGTCAGAGGACTCTGTCCCCTAGGCATGACATCTCTGATACATATATGAACTCCTAGCAGCTGTGAATAGCTGCACAAGATCAACCTAATTAAAAATACATTGTGTTAGAGCTACTTTTGCATAACTGGTTAGCATGTAGTACTTACAAAATTTTTCATGGGGTAAAGAGGGCTTCCAGTGCTCCCTAACCAAAGAGCTATTAAGAGGTAACTAGAGGGAGAGTCACTTCCCTTTGAGGGATGGCTACTGGTAGATTGTGCATACATTAATTGATGACCCCATAGCACTAAGCAGATTGAATGGGTGAGAGAGAGAAATAACGTGATGTTGGGAGGGAAATGTGTTAGCAGAAGGTCTAAAGGGTAGTTGGAATGAAGGAGTAGAGGATGGGTACAATATATATATATGGACTAGAGCAATATATACATATGGACTAGAGCAAGAAGGGAAAGAAAGATAGCTCAGCAGTTAAGAACACTTTCTGCTCTTACAGAGGACCTGAGTTTGACTCACAGATCTCACGTGGCAACCTACAACTGCCTGTAACTCCATTTCCAGGGAAGTGGACACTATCATCTCTCTTCCATACAACAGGCATAGATACAGTGCATATATATACATGCAGACACTCATACACACACATAAAATAAAATAAATAAACATTTTTAAATCACAATTTTTATGCTTTTTTGTCCCAATTTATACTCGTATTTATCAATCCATCAAAAGGCAAGTATTTGGAGGTGCTACATAAATGCATACATGCATATGTGTATAATATTTATATATGTATGTATATATAACCATATGCTTTGTAAATCTTTCATTTTGTGTGTTTTTAAATTTTCCTCTCACTGGCATAATTTTAAGCTCTTCTTGCACTGATGCCACTATCTCCTGCCTACTACTTCTGAGTTTGCCACAGTGACCATCTAAATGCATTCTCATCAGAGATCTCTTTCCATGTGTTGCATAAGGTAAAAATAACCTACTCAAATACATTTGCTCTATGAAACAGAACAAATTTTTCTTGTATAAAATTAAATAAATAAATCTCTGCAGTAGACGTCAAAGGTTTTTTATATCAAGTTAATGATGATTTCTATTATTCTTTTTTTAATGAATTATAAAGATTATAAATCACAATTCACCATGCAAGGTGGTAGGAGTGTATGTTTAGTTTCATGAACTCCTATGATATAATGAGAATTTGGGAAATTACATGCTTTGATATAATCAAACTCAAGCTTAGGTATATTTGAGACCTTGAAAAAAACCTTAAAATTCTTTAAAAGTGACTACTTCTTAGCATATGGCCTTTGTAGAAAAACTATTAGATGATCATAATCCCACCCCAAGAAATGTTAATATAGGAACAGAAAATCAATTAACATAATATAAAATTAAAACAGTTGAAAGAGAGTTCTCTTATTTGAGTCAGATTAGTGTCTAACATTTTAAATAAATTATACATAATATTCTAAATAATGTTGGTAAGGAAGACATTTAAATATTTCTTATTTTATATTCTATCATAAAAACTTTAGTAGCATTTAGAAATTGACTGTTTATTGGAATCAGAAGTTTCCATGTGTCCTCTGATGACCTGCAGCCTTTTATAAAATAATCACACAGAGGATAATATTATTTTTAAACTATATGGCCTAATGGCTCAGGCTTTTTGCTAGCTAGCTCTTGCATCTTAAATTAATCCATTTTTCAAATCTATATTTTGCCACAGGGCTTGTAGCTTACCAATACTTTACATCTTGTTTTTGTTTGGTGTCAGCTATCAGCATCTCTCAACTCTGTCTTTTTCCTTTCTCTCTCTCTAGTTGGAATGTCCCTCCTAAACTTATTCTGCCTCACCATTAGCTAAACAGCTTTATTTATCAACCAATAAAAACAACACATAATCACAGCATACAGAACGACATAGGGGAAATGCTGAGGGATAATGCTTTTGTACACTGGTTTAATAAAACACTGATTAGCCAGTAGCCAGGCAGGAAGTACAGGTGGGGCAAGCAGACTAAAATAAATAATGGAAAGAGGAAGAGGAGAGTCAGGAGTCACCACCCAGACACAAAGGAAGCAAGATGACGAAGCAGAACTGAGAAAAGGTACCAAGCCACATGGCTAAACATAAATAAGAATTATGGGTTAATTTAAGTGTAAGAGCTAGTCAGTAATAAGCCTGAGTCAATTGCCATATAGTTTGTAATTAATAATAAGCCTCTGTATGTTTATTTGAGTCTGAGTGGCTGTAGACTGGGACCCAAAGAAAACCTTCTAATTATAGTTTATAGATTATTTTTATATAACATTTGTCCTTATAACCATGTGTAAATGTAGTTTTCCCCTCACATTAAGGAGACATCTCTTTGCAGTAGACAGAAATCACTACAGAAAACCACAACTAATCAAAATGCAGAGTTGGAGAAGCAGTCCCAATAAATACATCTAAAAACCTCCACACATAAGGCTCAAAGAACATTGTAAAAGAGGGGCCAGAAAAATGGTAAAAGCTAGAGGATCAGGGAGTTTGCAGTGTCACAGCTACACCCACAAATTCTCACCAACAGGACTGCCCAAATGTTAGCTGAACAAGAACGACACCAACACCAAAGTCATGTCAAACTGGATGGAACGAGCCTAAGAAACCTCATCCCTACACAAGGAACAACAGGCAACTGAAGAATACTGGGAGTATGAGAGATGGTCTTTCACAGAGAAGAGCAGACAAGCTAGTTCTACAGTGCTAAATGGTCAGTCCTGAAAACATACATACAAACAAGAGTATATGGGCTCAACAGGAGATATTTAGGAAAATATATGCATATAAAGATATGCATGCAATAACAATTAATATAAAAAGAGGGCATGAATTTGAAGAAGAGCAGAGAGGAGTATATGGGAGAAATGGGGTCAGGGAGAAAGGGAAGGGAGAGCTATAATTGTACAGTAATCTTCAAAAAAAACCCAGAAGTTTAAAAAAAACATGACTGTGGGCAAATGAAAGTGAGCATCAGCAATGCCAGGTGCAAAACATATGCTGATCTTTCTTCAGCCAGCTCCTACCAGGGCTGTTCATGTGTCCATATTCAAACAGCCTGGAGTTTCCAGTGTTTCACAACACTGCCCAAAAGACTTTTCAGGAAGACTGAAAGGCAGGGATAACCTAGGGGAAAAGGCATACATCATTTAGAGCCAAGTATATTGCATTGGCCTATAATCCCAGCTACTTGCAAAGTGAGGACGACAGGCTAAAATTCAAGGCTAAAGATGAAGAATTTTTGAGTTCAAGATTCTCCATTGCAGCACTGTGTTCAATCTTAGCCTGGAAATTTAGTGAGACCCTATCTCAAAATCAAGAAAATAGTTAAGGCTGGAGCCTAATGATAGAGTACTTGCCTAGTACATATGAGGCACTCCTGGGTTTTATCAACTGCATGGGCATGGGGGACATAATCTTTGGTAAAATAATACTTAATGGAAAAACCAAAATACACCAGAAATAAATTGTAGGAGTAAACAAAACTGAAATGGATCTGACAAACCTCTACATACAACACTATAACTGGAGACTCAATTCAAGACTGAATTTGGATTTATGAGAAGCATTTAATTCATCCATTAAGCATGAGCTTGCACTGCATCAGAAGGAAAATGCATTTATTAAATGCTATGTCATAAAAGATGACATCTTAGACTCAATGTTTTTGGTTTCTTATTTTCTACATACAAGATGAGGTGCTGCTAACACATCTACCTATTTCTTGTATATATTTTGGGGATCCCCCCCTGTCTAATGAGAAGTGGTTTTAAAATGTTTTGGGGCCACATGGAAATATGAATGGTTTTGTGAATTCAAATGACTGGTGCCCAACTATGGTGAAGCTTCTTCTCAAATACTACTACCTCAGTTCTAGGAATATTCTCATTCTGTTAATGTACATTGTATAGCTCTTTTATACTCAGGCACTATTAGTTCAAGAACTGCAGTCAGGATCAAAGGAAAAAAGACAGAGATTGACTTCTTTTGCCGATTAAAACACAGGTGAGAACGAGAATGTGTGAGTATAATATGAGTACACAGGAATGTTTTGACTGAACTCAGTATAGAAACTTCCCTGAAATCCAGAGGAATCACATGATGAAATCACATCTGGCTAAGTAGTGACAGAAAAATGGCTGCGGAGAGGCCGTACTGTAAGTTTGTAGAGAGCATTTTATACCAAACACAATGTGTCTAATGGGGTCTACAAAGTTCACTCTCACATTCCTAGGAAGAATTGATAAAAGACAATGAGTGCAGTGTGGTTGATGTTAGAAGGCTTAAGTGCTGTTCTCAGCATCCATTAGGGATGTCTGGCTTGTACGTTGACTCATTTTCTACTCAACATATTGAAGAAAAAGTTCTCTATTACCCTTATTGTTAGATGAAAGGAATTACACTTGATATACAGAGCATCATTGCAAGTTTATTCTCTACTTCTCAGAATTCTTTTCTTAATAAATTTAGACAATGTATATAAAAAACAACTTCTATACTTACTGGAGAATTATCTTGCAAGGTACTGTTAATAAAACAATAAGCTAGAAACAAAATTCTCAAGTGGAATATGTTTGGTTATTTTGCACTGTAGTGAATAAGACATATAATTGAAAGAGGGAATATATTCCCTCCTGAACTGTGAAGTAAGATTTTATGAATTGAAATTCCAGCTTCACCAAGTGATTTAAAGCCAATAAGAACCACTCCAATGCAGAGTTAATAATAGCTCTGCTCCTATTGTAGTATGAAAACAGAAGTACTATTCAAACACATTCTACAGAATTTATCATTGCTGTAGTTTCTCCATTTATAACATTCAGTTTTTTGTTGATCTATTGAAAATATCCATATAATTAAATAAATTATAGTGACAAGCATCTTCTGGTATTCATTCTAAAGCATTTGCAATGAATAATTACTATTTTGAAAGGATACCATGTAAAGTTGATAACAAGATGAGATGTATTTTATTTTTTGATTACTTCCCAAAGAACTCATCATATATTAAAATGCCATAAGACAGAACCAGATTTACTTTTTAAATCCTACTCACCAACACAGTTCATTTACTAGCAAAGTGGGCTCTGAGGTATTAGTCCTGACACTGGCGGGAAGCTGGAGCTTTTTCCCCTGCCCAGCATAGTGGTACTATCTTACTACATGTCAACAACCTGGGGAAAGACAAAAATTCAAATCCCAAAGCAGATTTTCTAAAGGATCTGTCATTACTATACTACAATCACCTATCTAGGAGTGGATGAAAAATGTCTAAGGAACAAAGAGACTGGTCACCAACAAAATTATAAACTATATTGGGGATAGAACTCCTTGGTAAAGAGGTTCTCAGACATGATCAAAGCTCTAAGTTCAATTCTCAATTCATGAAATTCCAGTTCAGAAGATAGATAGGTAGATGGATTGATCCATGCTTATCTAGATATTTTATATGGATGCATTTACCTGTAAAACTAAAATATGTCTGTATGTCCATATATTTTTACTACTTCTTTGTTTCATTTTCATATGTCTTTATTATTCTCTTGCCTGTATGTATGACACAAGGAAAAAAGTCATCTATTTACAGTGTGAACTGTGAATCACAAGCTAAAACTGTTTTAGTTGTGTGGAACACCTATGTATGAAGTCATTTCCAACCAGAAAGATTTGTTGGAGTGTGGTGTAATTCCACCACTGAGCCATGAGGGTCTCATTGATTTCCCTCCATGACAGATACAAACTTCCTGATAACAGCCCCTGAGTCTTGAGTGGAGCACTGTCTCTCTGATTTTCTATTTTCAGTGTTTCCCTGGAAAGTTTCCCTCTGATTAAAGTATCCACTTCTGAGATATCCCTCATACATATATTACAATGAAAATGTTTTGATTTGATGACATAAGTCATAGAGCTTACATATTTATAAGAAGAAAGATTATTTTCCCAGGAGCTTAAAATGCTTTAAAATCCTTAATTGCATATGGCTCTTAGATGTGGTCTTTGCTGATAGGTTTTATATATTCTATAAAGGAATGACTCTGTTATTCCCTCCACAAATTAACAAACTCAGCAGGCTTAGGTCTGATGAGCATCTATTTAAACAAATCTCCACTTCATGTTCTCTAATGAATACCACCATTTTCCAAGGCATGTCAAGGTTATAAGCCCTGTATTCCTCATGATTATAATCAGAACAATCTATTTATTTTATCATTAATTTTATTGAAATAAATAAAGGAAGAGTTGCATAACAGTGGATTAAAGTATCTCAGGAGCAGAATGGTCTATTATTCTGAAAATAAATGAAGTCAGGAGAGACAAAATTTGAAGTATGGTAAAAGCCAAGAGACTTACTTGCTTGATCTTCACCAACCCTAGTAATAAAAGCATCCAGAAGCACTTATGTGGTGCTATTGTGTGAAATTTGATTATAGAACTGCAACAACAGATAATAGATGAAAAATAGATGACAGAGGTTGATTCTCAAGTTCATAGTTCAATGGATTAGTTTCACTTTGTCCTAAGGTATTATCTTATGTTTTGGTAGACTAGAAATACAACACAGGTCTCAGTGAGCTGAAGTCAAGGTGAATATAACAATCTACTCTAGATATGTATCTGAGCAGCCTTTGCTGAAACTAAGAATAAAAAAAGGGGTTGATTTTTAATCCATCTAAGAGCAACCTAGTTGATCTTGAATATACAGCAAATAATAATAATAATAATAATAATAATAATAATAATAATAATAAAAAGCACAAGCATTATTATGGACATGGAAGAAAACAGAAATAAAATTCATGCATAGGCATTTAAAAGTGGAAAAAGCAGTTACTTAATTGTAACCAGATCTATTACCATTCAGAGACCTCAAGAATTAATATGATCAAAATGATGTCACTTATATCAGCCCTCAAGAATTTATTAGAATCAAAAGGTTTTAAGATCAGGGTCCTGATGCTTGACTACCTGACACTAATCAACAGAAAAGACTGTATCAGACCACATGCATGCAAAGAGGCCATTATAACTTTATACAAAGTACTTCTATAGGATGTCTATCCAGTAACTGCTGGACCTCACTCTGAGTCCACTTTTGTACATTGAGTTGGCCTTCCTATGCCTTCAGTGGCCACTGAGCATTATGAGTCTGAAGTGTGTTGTAGAATAATCTTTGTACACTGTGAAGATAGATCTTCACCAAGGTGCCTTCTGAGTGGTTTAAAGAGCTAAATGGCCAATAGCTAGGCAGAAGTTATAGGCAGGACTTTTGGGCACAGAGAAGACTCTGGGAAGAGGAGAGGCAGGCAGACCATGGAGATGAAAAATGAGTTGAACACTATCACTTGCTCATATAGTCTGAGCTGAATCCCCAGGGGAGACCTTGCTTTGGATGAGGTGGGAATGAGGGGTGTATTGTGGGAAGGCTGGGGGTGGGAGGAGGAAGGACAGGGGAATCAGTGGCTGTTATGTAAAATTAAATTAATTATAAAAACATATAAAAAATGATTTGAACACTCAGAATGAGAGAGAGATAAAGGCTGTGTGGTAGAAAGTAGATTAATAAAAGTATGGGTTAATTCAAGTTATAAGAGCTAGCGGACAATCATAAGCTAAAGCTGTGCTTTTGTAATTAATAAAAAGTCTCTGTGTTGTTATTTGTGTACTGGCCATCAACAACAAAGCTTGCTACAAATGGCATCCAACATTCAGCACACTACTCACAGTGTACAGAGGGAAGACTCTTTTGTTTATTTTTTTATTATTAAGAATTTTTTCATTCATTTTACACACCAATCAAAGATCCCCCTCTTCCCTTCTCCTGACCCCCTAGCCTCCCCTCCCAAACCATCTCCTACTCCCTCCCACAAGAAGGCAAGGCCTCCCATGGGGAGGCATGTTAGTACAGGAGAGGGAAGGGTCTTTTCAGAGGTCCTGCAGTGTAGCAGAGCACTTGTGCTGCTAGTACCCTAGGTAAAAATGCCTGCCTCTCTACCAGAGCTGGGGTAGTAAACATAGCTCCTACCCAGTACTATTGACATGAGGCTAGGCCCTCAGATAACCAAAGGGGCAGAGACAGCTTACAGAGCCATGTAACAGCCACTTACCAGTTTAAGGTTTGGCTCATACATCAGAGAATGTTGCAAATTCATGGCTGCAGGTGCTTAGTAAAGTAAGGTTCAGACCAAGAAAACCTCTGAACAGATATAATATGTTTTAAAATGTGCTTAGATGCTAAAAAAATGAAAAGAAAATAGATATAGACAGTCATAGAAAAAAAATAGTTTAAAAATAATGAAGTCCTGGTGCCTATGGTGGGAAACCTTGCACAGCCTTGATGCAGGGGGAGGGCCTGAGATCTGCTTCGGTTGAATGTGCCAGGCTTTGCTGATTCCCCATGGGAGGCCATACTCTTTTCTAGGAGGGGATGGGGGTAGGCTAGGGGGAAAGGCTGGGGGAGGTGGGAGGAGAGATGAGGAGGGATCCATGGCTGGTATGTGGACTCAATAAAAATTTCTTAATAAAGAAAATAAAGTCATTAAAGAAAGAATAAAGTAATATAAAAAGAATAAGCCATGTAAAGATGGGAAATACACAGGGTATCTGGATTCTGTATGGTGTTTTGTTGACTTTGAATTATTTAAATGTTAATGTACAAAAAACAATAGTTGCTAAGAGGTTATAGAAACTGCTAAATTAAATCAACTCAATAGTCTAAGAATGTATCAACTTAAAAATGGAGATCAGAAAATATGTTGCATTGGGAGAGAAATTATGCCTGTGTTTCTACAGGAAACAAAAAGTTATGGTTCTCTTCAAAATTGATAAAGGTCATATTTGATGGGGGAAACCTCCTGATGATCTTGGCTGCAGACAAGAGGGAAAAAGCCAAGAAAAACTAAAAGACAGGTGCTATATAACCTGATCCCTTGACATGGGAACAGCTCTGAGACTGGATGAGACATGATAAATCAGGTTGGTTACAGAGTCCTCATGATTTATTATTACACACCATCCTTTATATGGCATAGACAGAGGTTTGATAATACAGTCCAAAAATGTATGAAATTGACAGATGCCTTATATATGCTCAAACAGAACAAAAGATCATCTTTAACTGACTTATGCACACTGCACATCCCATAATTGTGCTAATACAGATATATGTGTTACCTTTAAAAGTCATTTTCAGAAAGAGAAAAAAAAAAAAAAAAAAGACCAAACACCAGGTGATCCAACTTTAAAATACCTCTGTTGCAGTTTCCTCAAAGCACTGTATCCAGAACATCTTTAAAGCTGCTAGTTGAAATGTTCCAGCTTCATGTACTACTACAGCTAGGAGTTCAGGTAAGCCCTGCACTTTCCCATCACACAGAGACTGGAAAAGCAATGTCATGGCTAGTTTCCCCAGGACTTGACCAGTATTCCAATTTTTTTCAGGGTACCCTAAAGATGTCATCGCCCCCATACAACAGGAAACATGACACCCACATTGTTAGCAGCCAACAACTAAGCTTGCTGCAGATGTGATTGCCCAAACACACTTCCCTTCTAGTGTGAAAGGCTCTGAATGAAAATGCTGATTTATGTCATGACCGAGAAGTTGGCACTCAGTACTGTGACTTCCTTGTAGCACTCTTCTACATCATACATGGGGTAAGAGAAACACAGCTGCATTAGACTGCATATACTAATATCATACAGAGCAGAGAATTTTAATGTGAGAAGCTGAGAGGCAGAGTGCCTTGTGCAGCTGGCAATGCCAGGGGATGTATCCTACAGTGAACGTAGTCTATTACACTTGCATTACTTTGATTTTCATACAAACATCCCTGGCATAAGCACTTGACACTTCTGTATGTATGTCTGCCTATGGGGAAAAAGTGCCAATGTAATTATTCTAGCTTCTGCACATAATTTTGTTTTACAAGATGACTTTCTTTGTATATTTAAGGCTTTGTGAATTTGGGTTATTGACATAGTCACTGCAAAGGTCTTTAGCACAGGCCAGATTTTAAGAACTATGCTCTTTAGTAGAAATTAAACCAAAACTCCTAAGGTTTTTGATAGCCACAGTGGCATGGGTATAGATCTATTGGGCTTCATATCATATTGGCTTCATTTCTCTACTTGGCCATGTGATTTATGACTCTTCTCCCTCTAGGATTAAATGCTTGGTTTCTTTTTTAAGGAAACTTTGTAAGGGAACAATGATAGACATTCAGAGGCTTCTTAAAAGAAGGAACCTCTGGGCATTTAGAAAAAGGCAACCAGATCCCATGACCAAACTCCAAATCCTTACCTAAGATGCATAGGCATCACCGAAGAAGCTCTACCAATTGAAACTTGGAAGTTGCTCATTTCAGGTCTTCTAACAGCTTTCCTGTTCGTTCTGCTTTGGGAGCCCATTTGCCTTCCAATGTCTGCCCATCTTTTTTTTTTTTTTTTTTTTTTTTTCTAAAGAAAGACCAATGGCCACATAACACAAGGATTAGTTATTGATGGTTATAAACTATAAGTAGGTAGTATCTAAACATAAGTAAGATTTTATTAAGAAGTTTTTGCTCCTCTATTGGATCCCTACTAGCATCCAAATTTGTATTTAAGCATTTTCACAAGCCAGGCCTTTGACTGACCACTCAGGAGGGAGAAGTGGACCTAAGATGCCATATGATCTCATGCTGAGTATGGCCTGAATCACTTGTCTGAACTTCTGCTACACACTAATAATGCTTATCTTTGAGGACAGGATCTCTGTAGGTGTCTGGATCCCACTCCCCCCACCCTTTTCAGGTGAGCTGGCTGAAAATGGTGTGATTTAATATTGCTTTCAGGGTGACCACTAGATAACCTGTGACTTCACTATATCTCCATCTGCATGCTAATGCCACAGTTCCAAAGTCTTAACGGTTGACAAATGTCATGATGATGTCTGGAAAGAAGCATAAAGGAAGCAAAGGGAGATTCAGTGTCCCAGAACTCCTGAAAATCTCTGTCATATCCTGACTACCTCAATGCTGCTTTATTAGCCTGTTCTTCCTCTTCATTTCCTGTAACCTCCATCTATACAGTTCTGACCTGCAGGCTTTATAGGGTTAACTTTCTTGTTAAAACAGTCTCCCTCTCTGCTTGAAAATAAGTAAGTCAGGCTAGACAGGTGGCAGTCAGCAAAGTGATGGCCAGAAACATAAGGACCTGAGTTCAGATCCCCAGCACCTATATAATATCTGGACATGGAAATTCACATATGTAACCCTGGAGGTGGGTTGTGAGGCAGGACACAGAGATAACTAGATTCTGGGAGTGTACTAGCCAGACAGTTTACACAAATCAGTGAGCTACAGATTCAGCATGAGGATTTCTATCTCAAAAAATGTGGTGGAAAATGAAAAAAAAAAAACAAAAACAAAAACAAAACTATTGATTGACAATATCTGGCTTCCACATGTATACATATAAATATATAAACACACACACACATGTGAACAAAGCAAGTAAGTAATTTTTTAAGAAAAATTTCTAGAGTTTGGATTCTCTTTCTATTAATTTCTCAACATATTTCAGTTCTTATTTGAAGGGTTTCAGTTCACATTTTCTGAGGCTGTCAGTCTAGAGCTGTATGCAGCCGGCCTTAGAGTTTCAATTACAGTCTCATCCGCCATCTTCGTTTTCATCCATGTCCAGTCACTATTAGATTGAGAATCCCTCCTCTTTCTTTCCTTTTCATCTTTCTAATCTAATTAGGATTCATTCTTCACTTTCAATCACTTGTGTAATAACGTTAGCCCAACCGGATAACCCAGGATTATCTCTTCTGCTCAAAGCCTGCTTCATTATTCCATTTCAAATTCAAGTTTGCTAATGTAAAATTAGAGATTCTTTGGTTCTGAGGATTACAGGAACAGCATGGAAGGAAGTTGTTATTATGTACCAGCAGTGTCTGTGTAATGATTTGTGTTTGTTTATAATTTTGAATGCTTTTCCAAACAGTAAAGGAAATATTGTATTTGCCACTTTGTGTTTTAAAACCCCATTTAAGAAGTTTCCTTCCTTCTATAACTTTGACTTTGAAGGACTCTTTTCCTTTTGCGTTATTCTTTATCATAGGACTTTTTAAAAAGAAATTCTAGGGTAGACTCCCATGTCCTCTTTCAGTATCTTAGTTGAATACAAGTGGGTAAAACTTGGAACTGACCCATGGATTGTCAACATAGAGAAGGTTCTAGTTTGACTATGGGTAACTGTAAATAGCACTTACTGCTCTTCCAGAAGATCAGAGTTTGGTTCTTTATGCTCACATCTGGCACCTTCTTACAATCTGACTCCAGCTCCAGAGAATCTGGTGCCCTTTCATGACCTCTGCCAGCATGCACACACATGTACACATACCACAGACAGGCAGGCAGACAGACACAAATACACACACCTCCATATCTAAGAACAAAATAAATCAGTTTTGAAAGATCAATCAGTAACAAGTAATTAACAACCTTGCTAATGCTTTGGCCATGAGTACCCATTTACACAAAGACACACTCATAAACACGAAGAGTAGGTCATGTCTTCAAACTAAACCAGACCAGATGTGAACAAAGCTCACACCAAAAGACTAGAATTTGACACACTTATTCAAATCTGATTGGAAATGCGCATTTCTATAGAGTCATTTATTCTAAAGTTCTGAGTCATTGAATTGCATTTGTTATTTATGATCTCATTTAGGTTTCAGGAGAAAAATCCAATACTTCATGACACATCTTAATTTATGCATTGCCTTTAAGTCTGGCTACACTGCAAGCCAAGAGTACAATACTTATGTGCATATACAGAATTTATAAACTACCTCAAAAGGTGCAAGTGCACCCATATAATGAAGAGTAAGTTATTGGTTCAACCTTTGCATTGGAATGATGGTTTGCATGATAATAAAAGTGGCACTATCCTGGTATCTCCAAGGAAGAATCTTTCTAGGACACTATTGCCTGTGGCCAGACTCTTCCCTGGGAACCATGAGCAGCACAGTCTGGTAGGGATCCTGAGAGCTAACCTAGGGGCACTTTCATTAGCTCTAGTTATTGCTGGCCTGAAGTGGCTGTTGCCCAAGGCAGAACTTCTTAGAAAACTCCATCAATCTAGCACAGCACATTCCTCATGTGGTGATAAGAGAAAAGAAACTCAAAAGTTTCTTTGCTTTCCCTCTTGGGATTCTAAAGGGCAATGGGGCAGCTATCAGCAGAGCGCAGAGGCACAAGTCTCGCAACACAGAAAAATTCCAATGCTGCATTTCACAGTGAAAGACACATGGTATGTTTTCTCAGCATTCTCTTGAGGCAGGCTACTTCTCAAATGTCAATTCCCATCACAATTGGCACCTCTTCACTTCTGATGCACTTGGTGTTTTGCAGTCATCTTGGGAATTTCTGTGTTCAGGAACCAGAGACTGAAATAATGTGTGTACAGGTCAGCTCCTGCCAGTCATCAGACCGCCCCCACTCCATAGAGAGTTGCTCAAAGGGGAGGAGAGCTTCAAGTCTCCTCAAGGGAAGCTCCCCTCTCATTACCAGAGTGGGCCAAGTCGATTTTCAACTGCTCTGTTAAATCCTGATGAGCATCATGGAAAGAAAAGAAGAACACATTTCCTAAAGCTGAAACATGCATAAAAACTAGTGTGATGTAAGGTGAAAGCCACAGAACTTTCTGAAGATGAAGCAGTAACATCACAGTTCAAAAGCATTACATACCATGGTTTTAATGAATCCACAAAGAAAATAAGTACGTTGGTGAAGGCATTGTTTTATTCAGAATTTCATTCATTACCAAGCAACAGTCTGGGAAAATGATCTTCAGGACTCAAAAGGTCAAAATCAGGGGCACATTGCAAAACCTCTTTCAGACTCACCTCATGACAAATGCATTTTTGGAATGACTAAACCAAAGTGTCATGACCCAAAAAGAGAAAATAAAAAGCTCATTGATGAGCTTGTCATTGGCAGAAGAATGGACTGAATAATCTCTATAAAAACTGGAGGTTTTTTTTTTTTTTTTTTTTCATTATGGAACCTACTATCAGCACAAATTGAGAGTGAAGAAATAATTATCAAAATCCAACCTGCTTTTAATTGCCATTCCATTCAAGAACAATTTTCATGTTCGAATGTGAAAGAGCGCTATTTTTTAAATAAATTAGTTGTGCTAGAGAAATTATAAACAGCAGGCACCATCAGCCCTTAGACTAGCAGAGATTTTTTTCCTTAAGAAATAAGATTGAGGCCCGGCTACAGCTCTATTGAGACAAGCACCTGGAGGTGAGCATACAAATACCAGGCAATTTCATGAGCAGCTGGAAGGGCCAAAATTTCCATGCCCTTTGTAGTTTCTAAGAGACATAATTGCCTACCTCGGTGCACAGCTGTAGGGAAGAAATAACTCTTTCTAGTTGTGCAAACTTAAACTTACTTGTTTGTGAAGTAAGCTTTCTCTCCTAGTTCTTGAAATAGTTTTTGAAAGACCTGCATATCTAAAGATGATCTATTAGAATGCTTACGAATTACGTATATTTTTATTCCTTCCACAACTTGTTTTGTTCCCTATTACAGGTTAAGAGGACACCAGTATATTCTGACAGTAAATACTTGCAGCATAATATGTGCTAACATTCCCTCACAAATAAATATTCCGTTGAAGAACCAAACAGGGTTGAAAGGACAGGCAAAATGCATTACATTTATTTAGCCTCATTGCATCATTTTATCTAGGGCACCAAGATGATCCCTTTAGTGTGGCTATAATTTCTTTTGATCTTACTCTGTGTACATTGGGTTAATGAGGTCAAGTCTATCTCTATGTGTGACCCTACACCAATACCATCTCTTAATAAAACATAATCCTCCAGTGACAACAAAGAAATAGAGAACAAATTTATATTGATCAGAACGAAACCTGGGGACATTCTAGACTTTCTTGTGTTTTATAATTAATTTGATAATGAAAACAACACTTACATTTGCTTTCCTTTACTTTGTCTCCAATCTCTGAGTGTTACTTTAGACTCTCATTATTTCTCATCTGGCTTTCTGCAGTAATTGCTGGTCCCTCTGCTTCCCATCTGTCTGTCCTCTACAACGATGTCAAAGTGCTATGTGTAAAGCACACAGTCAATTCCTTTCTCATCTCATTCCTTTGACTGTGTGGTTTAGTCCCTGAATTTTCCATAGCCAGGGCTTCCACTCATGGCAGTCAGTGTCTCTGGTAAGTAGATGCTCCATACGTAAGCAGAAGCCATATACCATATCTTTAGCTATTGCTGCTTAGAATCTTCACAAGAAAAAACTGGAATGTAGACCACAGAACAAGCCCATACCTGTACCCCCACTTCTGAGAAGTTGAAGATCTTATGGAAATCTGATTTCCAGAAATAACAACTACAATTCTGAAAAAAGGGGAAATTTGTGAAGGTGTACTCCACACAGCAGTTGGTGTCCATAAACTACTAGTTCTCTGTCTCTCTGTTTCTCTGTCCCTGTGTCTGTCTGTCTATCTGTCTCTCTCTGTCTCTGTCTCTCTCTGTCTCTCTCTGTCTCTCTCTCTCTCTCTCTCTCTCTCTCTCTCTCTGCGTGTGTGTGTGTGTGTGTGTGTGTGTGTGTGTGTGTGTGTGTGTGTATGTTGGGAGGTGTACTCACCCATAGTATCTGTGAAGGTCAGAAATTGACAATGGTAAGTGTTCCTCAATTGTTTTTCCACCATATGCTGAGAAGAATCAGCAAGAGGAGTTCAAGGATGCTAGCATTAGCTCCTATAAAATCAAAAGCAAACAATGTACTTCCGACACACAATGACAGATTGTAAATACCTCTATTCCAACGAGAAGAATGGAGGCATACCGCGCAATGGCCAGACCAAGGACCAAAACGCAGCTGAGACAACAAAGGCAGTTATAGGGAGGAAGTATTAATTTTGATTCACAGTTTGAGAGTATAGACCATCTCAGTGGGAAAATCCTGGCTGCTGAAGCTTAAGGGAACTGGTCATATTGTGTTGATAGTCAAGAATCAAAGGCTTCTGAGTGCTTGCACTTATGTAGATCCTTCCTTTTCATTTAGGTAAAGACTGGAACTCAGGGAATGATGATTCCCCTTAATAAGGTAGTCTTCCCACCTCCATCTAATCTGATAATCCCTCACAGATAAGGAAGATGCTTGTCTCTTTGGTGGATGTAGGTCCTGTCAGGTTGGCAATTGATCCCCACTCTCCAATGACAGCCATTAAAACTAGAGTCACTAGAATTCAGGACAAATGCTCAATTACTGAACATACTATCACTCCAGTGTGATATCAGTATATCAAAAATATGCAACATATGCATTATATTTTATGTAAATAAATACATAATGACTCTAAAAGAGCCTAGAATCAACTGCATGAACAAAGATCAGACAAAGCTAATATAGTTAGTGTTGAAAAGAAGACAATAGATAAAGAGAAAAATGTTGTCTGAAGAGCTGAGAAGGAAAATATATCCCAGGTAAGTCATTGGTGAGATTGCAGCAGACACCACTACTTACTTGATCATCACTTTTCTGGACCTGGCAGAATATGATGGCATGAAAATAAGAAACTGAGGAATTCAGTTTCTTAATGGCCATCACCTGGGATCACACCCTGTTATATGACATTCTCAATGTGGTGTGACACATGGGAGCTGACTTCTATTTATAGGAGCCCAGCGTTTGAAGACAGTGGATGATATAGACATGTGGTGTGTCTGACCTTATAAAGACATTCTGTCATTTCTGCCATAATATATTTGATAAACATGAGCATCTATCTAACATTCAATGTAAGAGGGTTATTTTGTATTATCAACTTCTTTAGACAGAGATCATTGGAAGCCATGCAGAGTCTACTTGCCATGGATATACTTTATGATATTTTATTTATCAATAAGACAAAGCAATAGTTTGCCTAGATCCACCATTAGTGATTCAAATTGAAATTCTGAAGAAGGAACTTAGGAAGAAAAAGAATAAGTAGATTTAAAAGAAATTGTAAGCAATGAAATGGAAACTGTGAGCCAATTTGAAGAAATGAACAATTAAAATAGCAGCAATGTCATGAAGAGGTATTGGATTTTGTCAAATGCCTTTTCTGCATCTAGTGAGATGATCATGTGGTTTTTTTCTTTGAGTTTGTTTATATTGTATATTACATTGACGGACTTTCGTATGCTGAAATACCCTTGCATCCCTGGGATGAAGCATACTTGATCATGGTGAATAATTGTTTTGATGTGTTCTTGGAGTCTGTTTGCCAGTATTTTATTGAGTATTTTTGCATCAATGTTCATGAGGGAGATCAGTCTGTAGTTTTCTTTCTTTATTGCACCTTTGGAACAATCAGGAATACAGGGAACATACTTAAACATAATAAAGGAAATCTACAGCAAGCCAACAGCCAACATCAAATTAAATGAGAGAAACGTAAAACAATACCATTAAAATCAGGAACAAGGCAAGGCTGTTCCTTCTCCCCATACTTATTCAATATAGTACTTGAAGTTTTAGCCAGAACTATAAGACAACATAAGGAGGTTAAGGGGATACAAATTGGAAAGGAAGAAGTCAAGCTTTCCCTATTTGCAGATGACATGATAGTATACATGAGTGACCCCAAAAATTCAACCAAGGAACTGATACAGCTTATAAACACCTTCAGCAACATAGCAGGATACAAGATCAACTCAAAAAATCAGAAGCCCTCCTATATATAATAGACAAAGAGGCTGAGAAGGAAATCAGAGATACATCACCCTTTACAATAGCCACAAATGATATAAAATACCTTGGGGTTACTCTAACTAAGCATGTGAAGGACCTATATGACAAGAACTTTAAGTCCCTGAAAAAAGAAATTGATGAAGATGTCAGAAAATGGAACAATCTCCCATGCTCATGGATAAGCAAGGTTAACATAGTGAAAATGGTGAACTTACCAAAAGGAATCTACAGATTCAATGCAATCCCCATCAAATTACCAACACAATTCTTCACAGACCTGGACAGAATAATACTCAACTTCATATGGAAAAACAAAAAATCCAGGAAAGCCAAAAGAATCCTGTACAATAAAACAACCTCTGGAGGCATCACAATCCCTGACCTCAAGCTCTACTATAGAGCTACCATAATAAAAACAGCTTGGTACTGGCAAAAAAAAAAAAACGACATGTGGACCAATGGAATGAGGGAGGACAGGGGAATCCATGGCTGATGTTTAAAACACAAATATAATAAATTTAAAAAAGGAAAAAGAAAAGAAAAGAAAAAAAAACACAGAAGACAATTTATGCTGGAGAGGATGTGGAGCAAGGGGAACTCTCCTCCACTGCTGGTGGGAATGCAAGCTTGTACAGCCACTTTGGAAATCAATATGCCGCTTCCTTAGAAAATTGGGAATCCATCTCCCCCCAAGACCCAGCTGTAGCACTCTTGGGCATATACCCAAGGAAGGCTCAATCATACCACAAGGGCATTTGCTCAGCTATGTTCATATCAGCATTGTTTGTAATAGCCAGAACATGGAAACAACCTAGATGCCCTTCAACTGAATCATGGATAAAGAAAATATGGTACATATACACAATGGAGTACTACTCAGCAGAGAAAAACAATGACATCATGAGGTTTGCAGACAAATGGATGGACCTAGAAAAAATCATCCTGAGTGAGGTAACTCAGACTCAGAAGGACGAACATGGTATGTACTCACTCATAGTAGGATACTAGATGTCAAACAAAGATGACTAGACTGCTACACAACACCAGGGAGGCTACCTAGAGAATGGGACCCTAGGAAAGACACAGGGATCACCCAATAACAGAGAAATGGATGAGATCTACATGAACAACCTGGATGACAGTGGGAGTAATGAAGGGCAAGGTTTGAGGGAAAGAAAGCTAAGGGGAGCAAGAGATCCCAGCTGGATCAAGAACAGAAAGGGAGAACAAGGAATAACAGACCTTGATAAATGATGACCATATGAGAACAGGAAGAAGCAGATTCCTGGAGAGGTCCCCAGAAATCCACAATTATACATCCTCTGTAGACTGCTGGCAATGGTCGAGAGAAAGCCAAATGGTCAGATGGCCAAATACCCTAACTGTCTTGCTGGAACTCTCATCCAATAACTGATGGATGTGGATGCAGAGATCCTCAGCCAGGCAGAGCTTCAGGAGTCCAATTGTCGAGAAAGAGGAGGGGCTGTAAGAGTGTCAATTGTTGAGATTGGAAAAGCACAGGGACAAATAGCCAAACTAATGGAAGCACATGAATTATGAATCAAAGGCTGTGGAGCCCCCACCTGGATCAGGCCCTCTGGATAAGTGAGACACTTGAATAGCTTGATCTGATTGGGAGGCATCCAGGCTGTGGGAACAGAACCTGTCCTTAGCCCATGAGCTGGCTGTTTGGAACCTTGGGCTTACACAGGGACACTTTGCTCAGCCTGGAAGGAGGGAACTGGACCTGCCTGTACTGAATCCATCAGGTTTAAATGAATCCCCAGGGGAGTCTTGGCCCTGGAGGAGATGGAAATTGAGGGGAGGGGCTGGGGGGAAGGTAGGGGAAAGAGTGGGGAGGACAGGGGAACCCATGGCTGATGTGTAAAATTAAAACACAAATGTAATAAATAAAAAAAGGAGAAAAAAAACTTTAAAAAAAATAGCAGCAATGTGCTGGTGACTACCACAGAGTGCTATAAAACAAGAGGCAACATTGGCACAATAAAACAATCAAGACATTAGTAATGTAAGAGAATGGAACCACCTGACCATGAAGCATTCTCAGAGGCTTGCGTGGTTTCCAGAGTTGACTGGCTACAAGCAGGCACAGCACAGTCTAAAGATCAACACTGCACACAGGCATAGAGAATGCTGAGTCAAAGCCAGAAGAACAGAAGCATGGGTGTATATTCATGGCAAAAAAAAAAAAAAGACAGACCGTGGGAATAGAAGGGAAACTAGAGACAACATACATACTAGGGGCATAGAAAGTAGGGTAAGTGGGGAAAAAGCACAGGGGGAAAGTTGCTAAATACCTGGAATTGTTTGCTAGTATGGCTAAAAAGTTTGCTATGATAAAATTGGAATTATGAAATTTAGAACAAATTACAGGTTAGTAAATGCATAGACGCAATGGAGGGGAGGAGATAGGTGGAAGGAGGGGGTGGTGCAGGAGGGGGGAGGACAGGGGAACCCATGGCTGATGTGTAAAATTAAAACACAAATATAATAATAAAAAAACTGTAAAAAAAGAAAAGCAAAAATAATTTGAAAATAAAATTGTTTAACAGTCCCATGAGTTAGTTGCCCTGCACTTGGTCCAATAGTCAGATTTTTGGTTAGTGTGATAACATAGCAAACAGAAACCACCCAAAGGGGAGTATTTCATTTGGTAAATGTGTTCAGAGTTCTGTTCTTGGTCTTATGGTCATATGGATCTGGGCAGAACACATGGCAATAGAAATGTATTCTTCCCTTCTTTCTAGACAGCAGGCAGGGGAAAAAAGAGAATAAGCACAGGGCTAGGGAAAGGTGTAACTACAGGGTCACACTCCTGGTGACCTGTGTCTGTTATGTCCTCCCCCCGCCCCCCGTCTTTTACAGCATCCTAATAAGTTGATCACAATACGGATCCTTTTGAGGACTAATCAGGTCAGAGCCCATAATTATTTCTGGGAAACCTCTCTGAGGCACAGCCAGGGTTATGCTCTACTAACATCAGAATGATGGCATAACGAAATGAATTTGACAATCAAAGATAACCATCACCTTTCTCAATCAGGAAAAAATACATTCATATAATTTTTACCCATGATTAGAAAAAAATGTGTGTCATAATGCCCAAAAGATTAATATGTTAGTGTTTATGGGAGGAAATAGCAGTTGTAAATACCTTCAAGCAGTGTTTTATCAATAACTGTTGAGTCACAGCTGATTCAGAAACTTCTAATTGGGGTTTCATGCAGTGTGGAGGGATGAATCCTCACAGAAATATGAAGATTTTTTGAGAGATCAGCCTTGAATTAAATTTTAGCTTTTCTGCTTAAAGCTTATAATATTAAGACTACTTTACTTGGTGTTTCTTTACTTAAACTGCTTTGTTTATATAGCAAGTATAGAATAATTTTAGTATGAGAATTAATTCAACTAAAAAGAATCATGAGTGACTGGAGATATGGGTCGGTAGGTAAAAGCACTTGCTATTTTTCATAGGACCTGAGTTCCATCTGCATATCCACATCTGGCAAATCACAGAAACCTGCAGCTCAGATGCCTGCAACTCCTGTTCTACGGTATCTGATGCCCTCTTCTGCCTGACACAGTAACTGTGCATGTGCACATGTGCACACACACACACACACACACACACACACACACACACACACACACCACAAATAAAGTCTTTCCATTCAAGAATACAAAATGCATAGAACATTACCAGAACAAAAATATATTGCTAAATAAATATTTATATCAAATCCTATGATCTTACCAAGATAAAAATCCAGCAAAAACATATCTTTCATTCAAAATTTAGAATAAAATTATATCACATCTTTATTTTTCTTTCAAGCCAATTTACTACAGACTGCCTGGCAGGTTGGCACTGTACTACCACCCCTGGGAGTCAGAAGCAGGAGAAGCTAGGACTCCTCTCTTGGAGGTAGCATCGTGAAGAAGTTCACTTTGTATATTGGTACATGTTTTCTTTTTTTGTGAGAATATAGGATATAGATACTGCATACAAGAAATGTGATAAATTGATGAGTGGATACATAAATGATAACAAGAAAGGAAAATGAAGAGTCAGCACAAGGGAATATGTACTAAATTTGCACTGAGGTGTTACTGAACTCAGTATATAGATGAGACCATGGGTAAATTATGTTCTAACTCAAAGCTCCATTTTCCTACATTTTAAAAAGTCTTTTGAAATAGTTTCAAGTTAATGATTTAAAACAAGTGCATCACAATCACAATCTCTTATGTAATTACACAACCATTATAAAAGTAAGTACATATTCATCTCAGCTATCACAGCTTTCATCTCAGACATTCTTATGCCAGCATGCTTCATGTCATGTCTGAATATTACAAACCTCCATATAACTTTTTTGATTTTATGATAGTGATTCACTATGTGGCCCAGGTTGATCTTAACTTCCAGGCTCAAGGGATCATTCTTTCTCAACCTCCAAGGATTTGGGACTATATATCCATATCATTATGTTTGGCTTAAATTGTAAAACATAGAGTATATTGTGAGTTATTTTGTTTCAATTTCTTTTAATTGTTCTAACACCTATATTAATTCTGAATCTTTTAAATAATAGATTTTCCTTTGGAAGAGTTAAGATAAACGAAAGTTTAGATTAAAAAAAACTATACATTGAGCTGCATATTGTGCATCATGCCTGTAACCCCAATCCTTTTGGAGTTAGAAACTAGTTTTGACTACATTAGTGGGTGTCAAGATACTCTGCAGCTATTGTTATATAGTAACACTGTCTCAAAACCAAATGAAGAAAATGTAGTGTATTGATAATCCATGGACCTTTCCCTTAACTGTCCTCCACCATGATGTCACAATCAGAGTATGGTATTAAAATAAGAAAAGTGACATTGCTGGAAAATTAATCATTCAGTTGTAAGTCTATATTTGGACGTCCATACTTTCAAGTGTGGTATGTATGAATATGTTCTGTGTAGAAAGTAATGACTCAAGAAGATTTGCCTCTTATAAATCTAAGTAACCAGCTTCACGGTTGGGAAATGTTCCTTCAGTACATACACAAACCAGTCTATTACTCTGTCCTAGTCACAGTCCACTCTCATCTTTAGCCTCTTGTATCACCTGTTGTGATATATATGATGTTATCAGATCAGAGAAGACAGCTCAGTCAATAGAATTCTTGTTGTGCAAGCCTGTTTGACACCCAGCACAAATGTAAAAGTCAGGTGACACTGTATACCTATAATTATAGGACTGGAGATGGGGAAGTCCGAGATAAGGAGATCATGAGGGTTAAGTGGCCAGCCAGTTCAGCCAAATCAGCAAGATCTAAATCCAGTTAGATGCTCTTTCTCAAATAATAAGATAGAGAATAACAGAAGGAAGACATCAAGTATTGACCTCTGACCTACACACACACACACACACACACACACACACTCACATCACTACATATATACACAATAACAATAATAGTAATGCTACTTCAAGTTGTTGTATGAACAAAACAATTTAATATGTAACCTTATTCTTTATCATTGCTTCTGTTTATTGGTCATATGTGTTTGTAAAAACAAGCATCTTTGAATCATCCTAAGAATACCATTGCCTTTACTAATACATCTGAAGAGAGTCCTTAGATTTTATGACTTGTTTCTCCTAGAGTTGTGTGTGTATGCAGCTGATATTGTCTGTGCCCTAGTTGTTATTCAATTGTTGGTTGATTTTTAAAGAAAGAATCTGAGGCTGGAGTTAAATACAGTTTGAATTATTAATCTTAAACTTTCTTAATTATCGAACAATAAATCACTTACTTGTGCTTTAAAAAGATCTATAAAATTTGAAACAGAAAGCATTGTTTTTTGACACTGCATACACACAAAAAAATAAACAGCCAAAATATCCCTTGAATGCCATGCTATTTTACTGAAGTTGAATAATTAACACAAAGTTGCTCACTTCCTGTATTGATGTGATTTATATAAACTGCTATAGATCTCATCATCCACAGCGTAAATGCTCAGTAAGACTTTCATAAGGATTTTTATTTTCAATAAGCAAATCATTGAACATATATTGTTTGAATTAAGCCTTGAAGTATTAATCTTGAAAGAACAGCAGTAAATATGTTAAAGTTTTAAGACTCCTGTCACTTCTTATTAATTATTAATTACTATAGAAAGGAGATCTGTAGTCAAGGTAACCAGAAGCAGAAAGTGAATAGTTCAATCACAAGAAGCCTTGCCCTGTCTGCATGCATCACCACAGTAAGGAATGTGCCCAACGTGTTGGCAAGAGTTTCCACCTAAAATCCGAGAAAAAAGATTCTAAGACGGAGCTAAAAACAGCTTCCTAATTGTCTCTCTCAAGTTAGCGGCAGCCTGCCAGTTTGAGCTACTATGGTGGGTTCCTGGCGTGTGCTTCTGACCTGCAGTGTGGCGGGAATGAGGAGTCTACAAGTGGCATTTTACTCTGCTGTGTGGTAGATTTAGTCTTTGCTAGTTTTAAAAAAAAAAGTTTCTGGGCTATGCACTGCTTTGATAGAACTCCTTCTGATAGTTGATGGTACACATGGCTCCAGACCCAGACCCAGAGCTGGCGGTAAACTGTACTACCACCATGTTGGGAAGCTGAGGTGGGCGGAGCCAGCAACCACAGTGGTGTTTCAGTCTTACAAAGATGGATATTACACAGAGAATCTGGTTTGTCTTGTCTTTGGGATTTTTAACCACAGAAAAAGATTTGATCATAAAAGCTGTTGAGTTAAACAAATATGTAAATTCTAAAGGTACCTTGACTTCAAAATTTGGATATAAGGATATGTTGCTTTGGAAAAGAGTCTCTGCTTTTGTTTCCACAAAAAGCCAGAGGCTATGGATTTGTTCCAGATTAAGATACATCAGGTTTGATCAGCCAAGACCACCTGAAAGGTCTCCGATGACACAGTGGCCCAGATGATCCGACATCCAGAATGGTTTCAAGGCAACTGGCTCAGAGATTCTCCCTAATGGACTACTCCATAATCCTAAAATTTTCTTTGTGTCCCCATAAGATACAGCGCCCCCCTCCAGCAGGAAGTAGTAAGAGAAACTACGCCCACATTCCCAAAATTATCAAGCTGGCTTTGGAGATGGAATTGGCTCACTCCTTCTCTAAACCCAGACATATTGCTAAAAGAAAAGGTTAAGAGATTCTTGTGTCCCAAATCAAAAGAGCCCTCTGGTGTGGGACAGAGAAAAACCAATATTTTTCTTTAAAGCAGGTTGATTATAAATGAGATCTCTTTCTAAAGAAGAAAAGGGGGATATGATATAGATATAATAGGATGAAAGGGTAGATTAATGAACTTACTTCTAAAGAGCAACAACTTGTTTAAAATGTTTTACATTGGTTTAGATTTTAGTCTATTGATACAAACTTAGTTAATTTTGTTATATTGTGTGTATATTTCTACTCTTGTTTAAGGTATTATGTTTATATAGCTCATTTAAAATTGTAATGGATAATTAGAAATAGATTAATAACTGGTCATCTATGATAATCATACTCATAGCCATGTTAAGTCTTCTAGGTATACACAGAGATATATTAGATAGACAGGTACTCTTCAAACACTTCAAAGGTCTACAGAATATGGCATTTAAAATATTTTTAAAATTTAGACTTTCTGGACAGTGAGACATGTCTGCTCCTGGCAGCACCAATTTACTTCAGAGAGGAGGATGGGCATTGAAGACACTTCATATGGAGTTTATCTTCACCTTGGCAAAAATAGCCATTTGGGCAAGAAACTGTTCTTGCCTGGACTGCTTGATCAACTGGACATGCAGGACCCATAGAAAGGTGACCACTGAACTTTGTTTGACAAAATGGTCCTTCAGGTTCCTGCTTCGCAAAGGAAACTGCCAGACATTCTACAGGACACTGAGAGAAGTGACCAAGAGACTCTAGCCCTGTGGGCTGAAGACAGATGCACCAACTTTACAAAGGAACATTAGGTGACTGTCCAGGCTGCCAGCTGTCTCTGTCTACTCTTGTAAGACTCCTGAAAAATGCTTACATCCTTCTCCCGGTTCTCAGGTAATATTATATCCTTCTGAGGTCTTTGATGTGGTTGAAGACTAGATAGTTATTATTTCCTCAGTTATGATAAAAGATATGTTAGCTATAAAACCTAAGACTCATAAATATAAGATAGATAGGATATCTTCTTTAATATTGTAACTGTAATTCTTGCTTGATAATTGTTTTGTTATATGTAATTGTACTATGTAAAAGTTAAAACCTTCCTTAAAAAAAAAAGAAAAGGGGAAGTGCTGTGGATATCGCTCTGTGTAAATAAAGTTCTGATTGGCCAGTGGCCAGGCAGGAAGTATAGGCGGGACAAGAGAAAATAGAATTCTGGGAAGTAGGAGGCTGGACAGAGACTGCCAGCCGCTGCCATGAAAAGCAACATGTAAAGACACTGGTAAGCCACAAGCCATGTGGCAAAGTATAGACTAACAGAAATGGGTTAATTTAAGATAGAAAAGGTAGATAACAAGCAGCCTGCCACGGCCACACAGTTTGTAAGCAATATAAGTTTTTGTGTGCTTTCTTGGTTGGGTCTGAGCAACTGTGGGACTGGTGGGTAAGAGAGATTTGTCCAGACTGGGCCAGACAGAAAAACTCCAACTACACCTTGCCCTGTCTGCATGCATCACCACAGTAAGGAATGTGCCTTCAGTTCTTTTGGGCATCCAAATCTAAACATGTTTTGCCTTTCTTTTCTTTACCTTTCTGAGAAACATTATTTCAATAGATTATTTACATTTTCTGGAAAGAAATTCACAAAAATATCCAGAATTCATGCTTATATGACTATGTTCTGTCAAATAAACTCTATGATTTCTAAATTACTTTTCTCAACAGTTGCTTTGAAGTAAAATAAATCTAGAGTTGATCTCCAGACATGAGAAACTGTAAGGACATATTTTTGTTGTGTTCTAAGACTTTCCTGACTCTATTGTTTTGACAAGATTTATGTAAGAAAGCTATATATGTTTTGTTTGTTTTAAAAGGTGATTGCAAATTCTATTAGTAATTCAATTTTAATTTCATAATAGTGTTTACTAGCAAAGTGACAACATTTATATATACCTTTCATTTTTATAGAGTACATTTTCCAAAAGGTGGGTACATCACTTTAAAGAGCACCATTTATGTCACCGTGTGCATCCTATACTTTTCTAAGGAGAACATTTTTCACAGTAAATCTGTTTGCTCCAGCACATACTGCAAGGATATTGGAACAAAATAGAAGATTTTGGGTTTTTAATGATGTTGCTGTTGTTGTTGCTATTTTAGTCTCTGCCATGGTCTTAGTTGTATCTACACTTGGGTTGCTGGTTTTAGGATGGTATGGGGTGGAGGTATAATTGATAATAAAGTTGCTAATAAAGTTTCTTAATAACTTATTTTAAAAAGCAATATCTGCTGGCATAGTCATAAGCCAAGACAGTTCAGAATTTTAGTAGTTGGTGTACTTAACAAAATTTTGATAATTTATCAGTTTTCTAATTTTGTTTACTCTTAAAAAAGCAAAGGGTATAGTTAACACAAGACACAAGAAGACTATGTGATACAAGTCATCTCTTATTCTGGAGAGAAGATGTCTGAAATGAGAAAGGAAATATATGAAAAATCACAATGACAAAGTATTTAAGCCTATGAAGAATGATTTAACCTGTTCCAACTAGTCTTGAATCTCCAATGTACCTGCCAGCTTAGAGAAAACATACAGAATACAAGTAGGTCTAGGAGTGTTAGGGTCTGAGAATCTGAGATTATTCCCAAGACCTATCCAATCATAATGTAATTTTTGCAATATGGAGAGAAGTTGAGGACTTTCCATAGCTATACACTTCCAGCCTATCAGGGAGTTGTGCAGTTTAGCAGCCCAGACTCGCCTCTGGGCCGACACTCAGAAAAGAATTGAAAGTCTGTGATTTGCCTCATTCTAGAGACCTGTGCAAGGGGGTCAGGATTTGCAGCCTGGCCTCAGGAAATTGTAGATAACAGCACAGAATAGAAAAAAAAAAAAAAAAAAACTGGAACAAAATGGAGTTCCTGTTGATAACTATAATCTAACAGAACAAACTAACAGTAGAAAGTAATATCTTTTCCACTGGAGTCTCTAAAGATAGTCCCAAGGATTAATGTCAGAGCACAAGTGACCATACAGAGAGATAATTTGTTTCCCAAATTTTCTTGCATCTAGACCAGTGATTCTCAACCTTCCTGTACTGGTATTTGCTCCACCCATGACCTTGGTCTATAGGGCTCAAAGGAGGAGGTGCTTCTTGCCATTGTATGTGACCTCTTAGAAGGAAAGGGACAGGGGTCACATGGGTCTTTTTTTTTTAATCCTGCCATAATCAGACACTAAACAGCCTGGGAATTGAGCCCAGGTACTCTAGAACATCAAAATCAGTCAATGCTCTTAACTGCTGAGCCACCTCTCGTATTTCTACTCTTGTTTAAGGTATCATATTTATGAAATTAATTTAAAATTGTAATGTATAATTTAAGAAATACTGATGAATAATTAGTCATCTGTGACAATCAGACTTATTTTCATGTTAGTTAAGTTTTCTAGGTATACATACATATATTTCAATTTAGTAGGTAATCTTCAAACACTTCAAAGACCTACAGAATATGGCATTTAAAATGTTTTAAGAACCTTGACTTTTCTGGACATTGAGACATGTCTGCTCCTGGTAGCACCAATCTACTTCAGAGAAGATGATGGGCATCAAAGAAACTCCATATGGAGTCTGCTTTCTTTATGGCAAAAGTTAGCTATTTGGGCAAGAAAATGCTCTTGCCTGGACTGCTTGACAGTATGTTGTATAAACTAGACATGCAGGACCCATGAGAAAATGACAACTTAACTTTGCCTAAACAGGATGGGATGGTCCCTAAGGTTCCTGCTTCACAGAGGAGACTGGCAGGTATTCTGCAGATCACAGGGAGAAGTGACTGATGGAGATATAAGATACAGGATAGGTGATATTTTATTTAATTTTGCCAAATACAAATATACTAGATATTATAACTGTAATTATTGCTTGATAACTGTTCTATTATATGCAATTTTTACTATGTTAAAGTTAAAACCTTCCTTTTTGTTTAGACAGAAAGGGGGAAGTGCTGTGGGAAGTCTTTCTGTATGCTGTGAATATGTGTTGCTCTGATTGGTTGATAAATAAAGCTGCACTGGCCTATGGCGGGGCAGGATAAGGTTAGGGGGCACATTTGAGCTGAAGATGAAAGAAGAAGGGTGGAGTTGGGGGAAATGCCAGCCCACTGCCCAATTGGAAACAAGATGCCACAGACTGGTAATGCCATGGTCATGTGGCAACTTATAGATTAATAGAAATGGGTTGAGTTAAGGTATAAGAGCTAGATAACAAGAAGTGTGACCCATTGGCCATACAGTTTGTAAGTCATATAAGCCTCTGTGTGTTTTCTTGGGACCAATCAGCTGTATGATGTGGGTGGGAGAGATTTATCCTGACTGTGGGGCCAGGCAGGACTGGAGAAACCTCTGACTACACTTTCCAAATGATATGACCTTTTTTTTTTTTTTCAATGTTCAGTTTCCTTTAATGAGCCCCATCTCCCTTGAAGGATAGGTGCAGGTAGCAAGACATGTTCACTTGAAGATCTTGCCTTGATTGATGGCTTTGCCCACATGCTGGAAGACCGCCTCCCAGGAAAAGTACTTTCAAGCCAGGGTCTTGGTCTCCTCACTACCAGGATCTAATTTCTGCCATGTACATGAGCTTTTCATACAGTTCTTCATGTTGTGGTGACCCCCAACCATAAAATTATTTTTGTTAGCCAGGTGGTGGTGGTACACACCTTTAATCTCAGTACTTGGGAGGCAGAGGCAGGCTGATCTCTGTGAGTTCAAGGCCAGCCTGGGATACAGGAAAGGCTCAAAGCTACACAGAGAAACCCTGTCTAGAAAAAAAACAAAAAAAAGGAAAAAGAAAAATTATTTTTGTTGCTACTTCATAATAAAAATTTTGCTACTGTTATGAATTACAATGTAAATATTTGTGTTTTCTGGTCTTAGGTGAGCCCTGTGAAAGGGTCTTTTCTTTACCTCAATGTGGTCACAACCCACAGGTTGAGAACCACTTACCTATACTCTAGATTCTAGAAAAATCACAAGAAAAAACAACAATTTACTACTTTTTTCATACAATACATACTGGCAACACCCACAAGATCTCCACAGGTTCAAGACAGTAAGTAGGGCTTCGAACACTGAAAGAAGGAAGTGGGCATGAGATCCGAGCCCTAATGAAGAAGCTATTTGCAATTGATACCTACTGGTAAAAGGAAAATTAGTTTTCCCCAGCAGAGTGCCTCTGGGTATATTAACCACACTCCAAAGAAGCCCATATATGCCCCAGGAGTAGTTGACCAACACAAAATAAACTCCATGTATGTTTGTTGCTTTGATTTATGTGTGTTTGTGAACTTAACAAATTTTAATATCTTCCCACATACATCCCAAGAGTAGTTCAGTGGTGTTCAAACAGCTGTATCACTGGAAGAGAAAGCTCACATATCAGTAGCAAGTGAGCACAGATTCCAAATTCAGAGTAAATAGAGAATAGTAATCTGTGATTCATTACAGTAGATGCAAAAGAGAGATGCTCACTACTACAAGGATATGGCAGTTACCCAAATGAGAACAATGTGTGAGGTCTTGGCTAGCATACTCTAACACATCACTTCCAGATTTATTCATTTTGGCCTGATCTGAAACCAGGAAGTATTTGTTTAGCAAATAAACTTGTAAGGATTATTCATCAAATGGATTATTTTATCACCTGGATTACTGTTGGTTGTTTTATTAATATCTATGCTCCTTTTCTAAAATTTTGATATTAAAGGTTTTAAAACACCCATTTAATCTGTCTTGTATAGTCTAAGCACAGTAAATCTATAGTTACTGAATTCAAATTGGACTAGTGTTAAATTTTTAAGCTGTTAATTTAGCAAACTGAAACTTTCACAATCAGTATGACTTACAAAGATAAGTAATTGAGGCCACAGTTTCTATTTTCTATAAACTCATACTGAAGACCTGGGCCCTTCCCTTTCAAGACAATCTGTGAATTCCTTGGGTCTGTATGTAGGTGTTTATTTCTCTGTGCATAAGAGTGTTAGATACACAAATGGGACAGACCCCACCACACACAATTTACTCTCAGAAACTAAGGATGAAGGAAAATGTTGAAGAAATGAGGCATTGGTTATCTGAGAACATCAGAGTGATGGCATTCCTCAGCAGGAACCACTGAACCAGCAGGAAATGGCAGCACACTTCTCATGTGCCAGCAATAGTCACTAAGGTCCACATGTGAAGAAAAGATCCTTCAGGGTGAAGACATTTTCAGAGGAAGGGAAACCATGAGAATCATTCACTAGCAAGCCTACCAGCAAAGAATGACTAAGGAACGCAAGTACTGAGATGTCAGAACACGGTCCAAGAGAAGAGTTGTGTTAGGAGAATTCTGAGTGCTTGTGATGAAACTGAAAAAAAAAAAAAAAAAAAAGGACAGTCTTATGATCTCAGTTTCTTCAAAACATGAAATTCTTCTATTCTTCTTGGAATGAGCTTCTGCACTCCTCCCAGGTGCAATAGATAAGAGTGAGTTTACTTCAGATTATTAATTACAACTGGATATTGTTTGTACATCTCTATGGAAACCCATGTTTTTGTTGTGTATGGCATATCTGCCATGTGAAGCTTGCCCTTGTGACTGTGCACTTTACTCATATGACTCAACTCTGAGTGTAAATTATCTGATGCTCTGAATAAAGTCGTCTATTACGTGAGACGTTAGTTTGCCTCATTTATTAGCACCAATCTCCTAGGTCCCACCACACCTTGAGTAGTAAACACAGATTTCAGAAAAGAAGAAACTTTGGAACAGGGTGACACTCCATGGCCCAGATACAGTGTCAAATCTGTTGCTGGTTAGCCATATAGTGGTTTAATTCAACCTTTGGCAGTGTATACATCCCATTTTGGCTGGAATACAGTTCCGTGATGATATTATTGTCTGGCATGCATAACACACTGAGTTCAATGTTAGAACGAAATGAAAACGGTAATAAAAATAAAATAATAATCAAAGGATTCTGGAATGTGTAAAAATGAAGATGAGTTCAATAGACTATGCTTCCTTTCATGACTCTGAAAATTCATTTTACAACTGAAGGAAAAATTATACCACCATCTGATGTGGTGCTTGATGTGTGTGGAAATAATACCTGAGGCTATTATATTGTAAAATTGAAGCAGTTAAAAGATTCTAAATGGAAGCAAGCTTTCAACACTTCACTTGAAGTGGTAAAGCGTGGATACCAAAAGCTGCAGTAAGTTACAGGCTAAAGTATTCAGTTACTATAACAGCTCAGATACACTATGAGTCAAAGCGAGTTCCTCTGGAGGTGCAGAAGCACACCAATTATGCTGGATAGATGGAGACCTACCAAAAGGTTTCCATCACAAGCAGCAGATACTAGGTACCCAACAACAACATATTCTGCAGGTTTAGAGGAGTTCTGGTATTGATGAAGCCAGTTGCAAATTGGAAGGAATTTGATGAGGCTTTCACCAATACTTGGAATGACACATACTCACAATAAAATTAAGTATAAAAATAAAGTAAATTTACACACACACACACACACACACACACACACACACATTCACTCACTCAAATTCAAAAGTGAAAATGCAAACAAAACTCATCTCAAACTCAGAGCAATTAAGAAGGCTGCCTCAGAGCCACTACTATGGGCTGACAGGCATGTGGTTCACACTGCCAAAAGCACCAGATTACTTCATGGGAAGGAGAGACAATGGGAAGTGCAGTATGGAAGACATATGAAAACAGTTATTTGGGTCTCTATACTTTGGAATAACTTATCCTAAACCATGCCCTTTAATCTGTTCAGAAGCTCGTGTGGCAAGAAACTTCAGCTCTGTTTTGCAAATGATATAACAAAGGGAGTGAATTTGCAATACTGGACAAAATAATTTAGGCAAATAAGTGTAATGTATGGTATGCCTGTGGTCAGACTTTATTCTTCTTGCTCACAACAGGATTATCCAGCTCAACTGAGAAAAGCAAGCAAGAATAATCCCTCTGCCACCTCCTTCCTCTAACGATGCTCAGCATAGATGTGTTCAGCCCACAGCCAAAACATACTCCATATGTTTTTAGTACTAGAGGAAACATTTTTCTAAAATAAAACAAATCAGGACCTTAGTATTCTGAGAGCATAAGGTGATTGTAAAACAAATAAGCAAAGGCCAAAGGTGGAAGGAAGGAGTCATGCAGTGCAATCAATTTTGTTAAATTATTACTGTGTCACTCACATTATTACTTGTTAAATCATCGATGACTGTGAATGAAAGTGTGAATTGTCACTACTCCTATGTGCTTTTCCTGGAGAATCAGGGTTGCCCAGGAGCACAGGCCCCAGGTGAGCTGTCAGGAAAGACTCCTCTCAGCCATGCAAACTTGGTGGCAATTAACCTGCAGCTCAGCATTATTACCCACAATCATACTGAATACACATATAAAATAAGAGAAATAATCATTGGGATTGGAGAGACTAATGGCATATACACAATCATCCAATATTTTCTTCTTGCCTTTTACAAAGTAGTCGTGTGTGTGTGTGTGTGTGTGTGTGTGTGTGTGTGTGTGTGTGTGAATTTTTGCCATTGTTTGGTAAAATTGTCAATAAAAGAAGTGTTGACAAGGCCACAGTCTCTACTTTCCATTAGGAACTTGCCTTTACTTCTGTCAATTTAGTAAGTCCTCAACAAAAACTAACAAAACTAACAAGGAATTCATTAGATTCATTCACCTGGGTGAAATCCTATAACCAGATCAAAGAAGAGACATACCTAAACAAAGCCACAGTTACCAGGTAAAACAAAGAACAATATACCATTGCAAGTCTTAAGTAACATAGTAAAATCTGAAATTGCAGAGGTACAGTAGAAAGGCATGTGTACCCAATGTCAGGCACATAAAGGGGTTGTCTGAAAGAATCATTACAATCTAGAGCTGCAGCTGTCCTAACAGTGAAGTCCACAGAGAGCAACACAAACCCTTAGCCGATGGGGTAGAATGCTGGGGAGTTCCACCATGCACAGGAGAGGCAAAGAAAGAAGACTAATTTCCCAAGAAGAAAATGTTCTAAAATGTAAGCACGGCTATCAATATATCATTCAAGTTGAAGCCAAAGAATGGCATTTGGGGAATGTAATTTTATTTTTTAATTAAATGCAAATACCAAATACAGATCTTTTACAACTTTATTTTGAATTATTGATGTTATCATGAGAGCTTTAATTTGATTTTTGCAAGGCATACAGAGGTTAACAAATTAACTGTGTCTAAATCTTAAAAATGATTGAAATGTTTAACATTTTAAAAAATACTCTTCTTTGCACCAATTTACAAGGTATCAGTTATATTATAAAAAATGTTTATCAGCCTGTCTCCATAGTGAATACTTTGGAATCAGAATTTTTATTTTGTTACATTTTAGGCAAGTTAATTCATTACTATTGTCCAGTCTCCATTTTTTTTCTCTACTGAAATTAGAAGTACTGAAACATTTGTCACTTGCTCATTTAATAGAGAATTATTTTGTTCAGTGTGGGGTAATCCTAGAAACTTGCGACAATCTTTTTTGTCCTTAGAGTCCTTCATGGTACTTCCTGCATAAATTGTTGTATATTAGTACAATATATTTTTCCTTATAACTAATATTAAAGAATGTCAAATTTCTGAAATAGCTCAGTTGCTTAGAAAAATTTGATTAATATTTTATAAGTTTTCAAATACTAGAAATCTTAGTGTTTCCACATTTTCCTTATGGTGAATTTTATATATGGATAGAAACAAATTATCTGTACGATATTCTGTTGCCAAATCTGAAATAATTATTTTTCTGGAAAAAATATTTCAATTTATAATTGATTGCATAGCAATATAATAGCCTTATTTTAACATTGGTATTAAACAGAAACAGAAAGGAAATTTAGACAGCATTATGTGTGTGTTTTATAGTATACAGATTATTGTGCGTGTTAGACCTGATTTTAGATATTATTTTTCAATTTCAAGAAGTCCTCAGTTGTATGTGTTACAACGGAGGCCTCGGGTTCTCTTCGTACTGAGATTAATGTTTACTTTCATGTCTAAAGTTGAGTAAACATTGAGTAAAGTAGCTCAAGCCTAATACCTTTTACTTAGAGCAACTACTGTCTTTCTTTTCAAGTTCATGATTCTAGGGCCAGAAAATGGGCGCCTGGAAAGGGGGCAGGGTGTTGTCTTGCTCTCTCTTACTTAAAACTTCTTGTTACGTAGTATTACCTTCTCTAGTTCAAAGCTATCAGAAACGTCAAAGTTTTAAAACTAATATCACTTATTTAAGGTTGGAGATGAGCACAACTGTAGCATGAAACAGGAAACGAACAAGTAAATGATGCTATATCAAAAAATGACGGGCTTGGATAAAAGTACCAAAATCTAGTTGAACATAAGAAGATGATTTCTGGAGCACGCAAGGTACCTCACACCTATGCATGATGGATTTCACAAGGAACTAGAAAACAGGAGTGATGGAAGCCAGAGGAGTCCAATGACCAGGGACAGATGTCTGAAGTTGGCTCAGCGAAGAAACTACCATCAGTGGTTTGCAGGAACAGTCTTACAATCAAATTTGTTTCCTTATGTTTCTAATAATGGTTACAATAATTGCCCATTTGTTCCTCTACCTCATTCTCCTTCCAACCCCCAGCTTTCCCAGTTGATTCATAGCTCTAATGTTAGAAGCATAAGCAGGGGTGCAAGCCAGAAAGGAAGTTTTCTCACTAGGCAGCATTTACGGTTACAGCATCATTCCAAAGTGAAAGATAGTTTTGTGTCTAATGGTTAATATTTACATTTGGTAAGGTCTGAGTTCTCACAATCAACTCACCAGCCGAAGCTGGATCAATTCATTCGATATTCTATACTAGTCTGTCTCTTTCCAGTTTTTTTCATTCATACTATAGGCAACACAACTGGGAAACTTACTCTAAATAGTTGGCATTGTTCTTATGTCTCCTTCCTCTCAACTTCCTAAAGTACTGGCACAGCTATTAAAACTAAGGGCATTGTGGGTTTCCATGATTCTGCTTCATTCCCTGTTCCTAGACTATTCCCATTAACTACTGATGTCATCTATTTAATTACCATTTCTCTTCGACTCTTGTGGTTAAAATCATTCTCTCCAGAACAGTTATGCAAATGTGTAATATTATCATGGACTACTGTGACTCTTTCAGTCTAGTCACAAGGTGTGTTGGAAAGGCAATGTCCTGTTATTCAGAAGCCTGAATTCATGGTCACACTTGAAACATCGACGGCTTTAGGGGCTGAATCAGATCCACTGTACATTTTCTACAACATCCCCTCTGACTCACCTAGAGGAGAGTCATCGGGAGTTATTCTTTTGTAGTAGCTATTTTATCCATAGCTCTGAGAAAGTGAAACTAGAGGCAGCCAGCAATACGATTTGTATGATGAAAGCAAGGAGAGCCGATAGCATATATGTTCCTGGGGACATGCCCAGAATTATGCAGCAAACTGTCCATAGGCTATGCCAAAATGCATCAGGATCTTCAGGGCCTTGCCACAAGGAGCATTTGTCCATGATATTCTCAGGCCTTGTCCCCTGAAGAAATCACATTTCTCCCACCATCTCCTCCTTTTTTTTGACTTTTAATTGAAGCTTGTGAATGTCATGGAGAATCTGTGAAGGGCAAGTCTTATTTGTAGAAGAGTGGAAAGAGAATAATTAACATTAAAAAATAAGCCAATAGGAATAGCCAAATTAGTGAAAATGTCCAAAAAAATATTTGTGGTCACCCCCCTTCCCTTCTCTCTTTTCATCTTTGGCGCGGTCTCTCTGTCTCTCTCTCTCTTGTCTCTCTCTGTCTCTGTCTCTCTCCCCCCCCCCCCCCCCCCCGTCCCTCCCAATAAAGCACTAGAAAGGTAAAAAAAAAGTTTGTGGTCACAAAAGAGGTAACCAATTTTTAAAAAATGAGATGTAATCTTTTTAAAGGAGGACATCCAAAGATGTACATGAGAAATAGTTGCAATTTGTTCTTAGAGAGAATGAATATTTATATTAGAACTATTACATATATCTCTAATATGAGCCTAAATTTGTCCCCAAAGATAATCAGAACCACTGTAAGACAACGGTGTAACACAAATTCATTTATACTTTATATGACCTTAATATTTTGAATCTGTGTACCTGTGTTTAAGACAGCTTCCTCCAATTCATTAACCCTATCAACAAGGCCCTTATCAATAGATTTTGAGTAAAAACAGCAACAGGAACATTTTAGACAATGTATTAGTATGAACAGTCACATGTGCTTGGACCATAGTAGAAACAGTTATAGTTCCAATGATAGAATTTAAAGCCGTAATACCCAAAAGCAGGGCTGCAATAAAGCATTTAGGACAAGAAAGTAAATTTGCAATAGTTTCCACAGCATAGATGCCTGGATCATCATACCAATGTCAAGAAATGATAAAAGGGAGAAAAATATAGGAAAGTTGATGGACAACCACAATAGAACCTGGAGACATGGTTAAGTTGATACAATTCATAATGAAGCAGTTAAGGCAAAAAAAAAATGCTAAGTAGTATTATTTTTTGAAATTAAAAGTGAACCAAGAAAACTTAATAAGGATTGCAAAAGGTGCAGTAGCATTAAGCCAGAATAAATAGTGGAGGTTTGTAAAGGTCTTTTAACAACACTGTAACTAGTAGCTGCAAAAAGTTTATATAAATGTCTTTGAAGAATGAAGTGACATGAAGATTTATATTTAAAAAATGGGAATGACCCATCTTGGGGAAAACCAGTGGTCAACAGGAATTAGTTTTAGAATAAGGTCATCAGTCCAGGAAAATTAGGGATGTGAAATAAAATAGTCCCTATAATCAATATCTGGATTGAAAACTGGCCAATCATAAATCTTTTCATTTGTGTCCTTATAGTGTAAATGGGCCAGGTGGTGGTGGTACATGTCTTTAATCCCAGCACTTGGGAGGCAGAGGCAGGTGGATCTTTGTGAGTTCGAGGCCAGCCTGGGCTACAGAGTAAGTTTCAGGAAAGATGCAAAGCTACACAGAGAAACCCGTCTGGTGGGGGCGGGGAGAGTGTAAATGACCCCTTTATCAGGGAAAACACAGGGCAAGAACTGTAGATACCCTGTGATAAGACTAATATTTTCCCAAGTTTTAGCATTATGTACACAAGAGACCATAAAAATAATAGGAGGTTATTCTTTGGTCGTAGCCAAAACTAGTAGAGGAAGCCTATGTGCTACTGATACAAAATCCAATGTCCAAAAATGATGATTGTCCCTGGATCTATCACCTTTAGGAGAATTATTGGCTAACAAAATTCTAAAAGAAAGACTAATATATTCCGAGGGAGGGGAAATTCCTGCAGAGAAGAAGCAAATAGGCAGTCCATCCACATAGCCCAAATAATTTAAAATAACAGAAACCTTATGATACACAAAGGCATCTTGGTGTTCCCACATTAACTTGGAGTCATTCACCACAACCTTCCTCTAGTCCCAAATTGTAGGATGGAATGAAGGTGACTCAGGGCCATAGGTCCAGTATTACTCCTGAGCCTTGCATAAAGGTACAAGAGAAAACAGTACCTGGACAATAAACAAGGTAATCATAGCCAGAAAATGTGAGGAAGGTGTTACTTCTATTCCTGACCATTTCTTTAGCATGTGATGTTAGTGCCTTGGCCCCAACTTGGCAAAGGAACCTTCCAGGTTGCCTTGGCACATTGTATTGACTACAAACTAAGTTACAAAAGCAGAGAGGGAAGCATGATTAGCATCTTCCATGCCTCCTCCATGATCAATGGCTGTAGCTGAGGAGGATGTAGTTGGGACTGCAGTGGAGGTCTGTGACATCTTCAGTTCAACAGGGGCATAGGTGGAATTGGAGAGCCCAACATATGGCGGAATCAAACAATCTGGAACCTACTATGCTTGTACCAGCATCCTGTGAAAAGATACAAGCATACCCTCTTCCAGAGTCAAAAGGACATCTGGTCCCTTCTAATTATTTTTGTTAATGGATCTTTCCATTTAACCATAGGGTTTTTGTGTAATTGACAGAGTGTCTTGTACCTGGGAAGCAGAAATGCCCTCTGAGTCTAAAATAAGATAATTAAGTACAAAGTGAGCATGATTTAGAATGTAGAGGGGGAAGGAATTTTTATGCTCTCCTTGCTGAAGTTTGGGAAGTTGGAATTTTAGTACTTGGTGAGAGTGTTGCACAATGGCCTGTCCGGAGGTTTATAGGGAATGCCAGTTGAGTCTGCTGTTTCATGGGGAATATGAAGTTGTAAACAGAGAGCTGTGGTGTTTGATGATGCAATGTATGGCCCTTTGTGGCTGCCTGTATCCAAGAGACAGACAAGTGCTTAAGCCAATCAGCTTGGGGATTGCTCTCATGGAGAGGACCAGAAATTGGGAATGCACATGAATGAGACCCACAAAAAAAAGGGCAAAAACTAAAGTTACGAAATGTTTTTAAGAAGGAACTTTAGAGCCGGGCAGTGGTGGCACATGCCTTTAAATCCCAGCACTTCTGAGGCAGAGGCAGGCGGATTTCTCTGAGTTTGAGGCCAGCCTGGTCTCCAAAGCAAGTTCCAGGAAAGGTGCAAAGCTACACAGAGAAACCCTATCTCAAAAAACCAAAAAAAAAAAAGGAACTTTTTTTTTAGATCTACATTCAAAAATTCCAGGTCCATGGCTATGTCATCTGGGAGAGGGGTGTTCCAAAAGCAAGGAAAAGGGGAAGAGGTCTCATACCCTCAGGAATAGACAGGTGGGGAAACAGGCTGTTAATTGGCAGTACTTATCTGGAGTCTATTTTGACCTGGGATATGGATCCAAGTCCATTTCCTAAAGCCAGTAGGAACCATTTTTTTCCATGCAGTCATTCGTCAGGAGACATAGGCAGTTGACTACTGAAGCTGTCATTGTAAAGCAAGCTGTTTTAAATAAAGCAGTAGTTAAAAAGTTACTTTGAAGCCTAGTGATGGTCATGCATGCCTTTAATCCCAGCACTGGGGAGGCAGAGGCAGGCTCTGTGAGTTTGAGGTCAGCTACAGAGTGAGTTCCAGGACAGGCTCCAAAACTACACAGAGAAACCCTGTGTGAGAAAAGAAAAAAGAAGTTATTTGAAACATGTTTGGTGAGTTTATTTCTTATTTAGAATTTGGTAGCAAGAGAAATTGTTTTTAGAGTGGCTAATACCCTTAAGAAAGCAAGGTCTGTGGCCTGATTTTTGCATAGGAAGAGAGCTGAGACATTTGGGGTCAGTTCTTTGCATTATGGGAAGCTTAAACATTTTAAATGCCAGTTGGCTAAGTAAGAAATTACTTTTCTACAAAGAATGACTACAAGTACAGTTCTGAACATATTAAGAAATTCGATCATTTACAAGGCGACTAATCACTAACTTTTATGTTTAAATTACCCTTAACAGTTAACATTATGTTGGTAGCTTCAGGGTAAAATGAGAATGGAGAAGGCAGGCAGCTGTTAGGGGAGGTGCAGAAGCTACAGCAGGGGGCTAAGAGATGCTATAAAGAAGTAGAGAAGGTGAGTGTTCTGATAATAAGAATTTCAATCGGGATGTCTCCAAACTGACTGAAGAGTTCAGAGGCTGTGGGTGGAGTGAACAATTTTTATAGAGAGAAGACTAATTAATTGCCTTGATTTGATTATTACTCATTGTATCTATTTATTGAGTTGTGATGATGCACCATATAAACATCTATGATTATTATGTCTCAATCAAAATACATTTTTAAGAAGGTAAACAAACCATAAAAAGAATAAATACACAGCCACAGAGGTGAACCTCAAGTGCATTTTAAATAAAACAAGCCAGACTCAGAAGGTACAACTATATTTATAAGTTAATAAAAACAATCTTTAAAAAGTCAGGTTCCTAATGATTGCTGAGTGTTCAGGTGCAGGAGTGTTGTGTATCAGTTGGCACTAGGCTCCACAGCTCTGTGCTTTGATTAATTGTAATTTTTGGCAATTGTGTCCAAAGAGAAGTTCCCTTGATAAAGAATAAGGCCTATACTTATCTCTGAGTATAAGTTTGCATATTTAGAATATGCTTAGGGATTTCTGGCTTAGAAAATGGCAGTTGTAGGTATTCCTCCATGATCAATGATTTCACTGGCCTTGGGTAGTTAGTAGGTTTCCATTACCAGGCTTGATTTCCTTTTTGCTGAAGAAGTCTCAAATCCAGTTAGAGAGCTAGCTGTTGGTTACTACTAACATATGTGTACCACTACTATACCCTTAGAGTTATTCCATGTTGGTCATTGTGGTTCATAAATATTAGAGCTGGATTATTGGTTTCTACTCTCCTTTGGAAGTTTTCATTGTTGTGAGACTGTCTCTCCTAGAAATGTCAGAGAAGCTATATCCATGAGGCCTCAGCAACATGGCAGCTGAGATATTATCAGAACAAAGATGATAGCCATTGGCATGTCAATATGAAGGGGAGAAAGTCCATGATTGCCTCAGTTCCAGAGAAATAGCACCAGGAAACTAAGAAATGCTGGTCTTTTCCCACGGAAGAGAACACCATTAGTTCTCCAATATCAATGGTCAGTTCTTAAAAAGTAACAGATTGAGCAGGTTGTATTTATAAGTTTGGGTATATACACATATAATGCATATTATGTGTACATACATACACAGAACAATTAAAGAAAAAGAGGACATTGATTTGAAAGTGAGCAAGGGGGAAAGGAGCAAACACGCTTTGGAGCAAAAGGCTTTGGAGGTAGGAAAGGAAAGAGAAGAAATAACTATTCTCAAAATAGATTTTTTGAGTATAATAAAATTAGAAAAACACAAAAAACAAGAAATTAAAATTGCAAAATTAGGGGCCAGATTGAAAGGGAAAGGCAAGTCAATGGTTATTATTACTACAGCGTGGGAGTAAAGGAAGCAGTGGGTGACGCAGGACTATGAAGAGTATAGAAACCTTGAGTCAGATACCTACCTGGCCAGCTACAAGGAGGGTTTCACCACACGTAAATTATACATCAACTAGACTCATTGAAACGAGTCCTGCATATTGTTCTCAATGCACTATAAATGTGAAAGTCTTATTTCCTCCTCATTTCCTATTTCTGAGGTTTCCAGTCTCTTTTCATCCTGATTGCTTAAGATATATTAAAAGAAAAAAAAAAAAAAAACAACCAGAAACAAATGTGAAGATACTTTAAAAAAAAAAAAAGAAGAAGAAGAAGAAGAAGATACATTCCAACCACCTAAGGCCAAAACAACAATTCACTTAGAATAACTATACATAATATCTGATGCAGTAGTTCATGTCCATAATCCCAGAGCTCATGAGGCCAGGGAAGGTGCATTGCTATTAGACAGAGGTTAGCCTGGGCTCCTTTTGATTTCAAGGCCGGCCTGAGCTACAATATGAAAGTCTGTCTCAAAGAAAACAGACAGACAAATTAGGAGCAATATTTAAGTAGGTATCATCATGTTTCCTTTTCATTACTTTCAGTCAGATCATGGCTTTTAGCAGACTCTAAACAGAAATGTTTTACTTCAAATTGTTTTCCTTTTCACAAATAAAAGAACCATCTGTGTCAATCAGGATTTGCTGTTTGTCGTCAAATGGCTAGAAAGCTCATGGATGCTGTACAGTTGTGTTGGCTTCTCAGCCATTTTTGTCCCAGATTTAAATGTCTAACAAGTACTATGTGGCCAGGTTCTTGCATCCCCACTAGCAGTTCTGATGAAAAGAAAAAATTATGTAGCAAAATTTCTTTCCAAATATTCTATCTTCCTTTGGCCACCACTGTCCACAGGACAATGACACATATTATCTACTCATGTGCTTAGTCTCTTGCCTATATTTTGACTAAGTAAATATTTTATATTCAAAGCAAGTCCATGTTTAGAGGGAAAATAGTGTTAATTCAAGAGGATAAAATTATTTTTAAAACTACACAGCTGTCTTGATATGTATAATCTTGAGATCTCAAGCTTTGAATATAAATGAATTCATACCAATATCATCTGATACTACTGCATTACTTAGCTGGCCCCATGAGTCTGCATGGGATATAGTTGTTTCCATTCTCTTTCATCTATGTGTATCTGCTGAGCAAGTAGCAGGCTCCAGGACCTCACTTTAGGTTGTTCATTTCAAAGAACCCTTGATGATGGTGCACTCCTTTAGGACAGAAGTCATGTTTATTTCATGACCAAGGTAACAGCAACATGACTCTCGAGGTAAAAGTTTTACAGGCTTGCCAGGGGCCTCTCTTAAGGGTTGAGATTCCTAACAGAGGAGTATTCACCTTGGATATAAACTCTCTTGCTGCCTCTCACCTCTCTATGTGACTGTGCTTTCCCTGATGGGCTGAGGAACAGGGCATCAGGTGCAACTGTGAGCTAATAGTGACTGCTAAGTTATGAATCATGCAACCCTTAGATTCTGGTGTAGGAATCTATGTCTTCCACAAGCATACACAAAACTGTGGAAATTGACTTCAAGCAATATAAAATCCCAAATACTTGGCGACTTTTGATAGAATCATTTTCACAGATCCTTCCAATTTACATCTGCTTGCCTTTTTGTAAGCTGACATTACCTATCTGCAGGCTCTTAAAGAAGCAGCCACCATGCTGTGTTATAAACATCTGCATCATTGCCTAACAGATCTCCCCAGAAACTTTCCACATCATCCATATTATACTTCAGCAGAACTGGCAAGAGCCACCAGCCTCACTACAGTGCATGCTCTTTTTCCTTCCCTGAGTATTCTGCCCTTGATTTCTTAACTTCTCCAAGTAACTAATAATGTCGCTCCCTTATTACCTACTCATGCCTCTCTAAGGTGCTTTGCTGCCCAGTTTGGGCACTTCTGTCCATATTTCATACAATAATTGCAGGAACCCAGAATATTTCACCTTGGAGGACATTGATATACAGCAGTATGCTGGACTCCTAATTTCAGTGCAACTGAATTGGGAAGTAGAGCCTTTAAAAAGGCACGGTTATGGTTACATGGAAGGACATGTGTGGGTACTAATCCAACAGAATGAATACCTTCTCAAAAATAGGATGAGACTCCACATCCTTACAATGAGTTTGCCTCAAGGAATCCTTATGAGGACAGAAGAAAGACTTCATGTTCAAGTGAAGAACCAAATCTCCACACAATTCAGCCTGAAATTGTGAGTAAATGAATGTCTTCTGTTTAAAAGACAGTCGGAATTTTTGAATTGGAAGTGCCAGCCAAGTAATACAGAAATTCCTGGTCTGTGTCCTCACCACCCACCACTTCTACTATACCGTCAGAGTTGGCCACCTTGACAGACTCAAACATTCTTCCAGCAACTTTAGAGATGAGTATTGTGTGATATCAAAGGTTAAGTTACTGTGAAACTGCAGTTTCCCTGTGTGCACCATATGGTGTTTATTGATTTCATTTCTCCTTTAATAAAGTTTTAACTTATGCCTTTAAGATTGAGATATTTGAGTTTCATTGTGGGGGGTTCTAGAAAAAGATTTCACAAGTTCCTGGCAGAAGACTATTGTTACAAAATGACCACAGTTAATATTGGCTTTGACCTTTTAGGTCACAAGTTTTCCCACACAGGCACTAACTAAATATTTGGAAATGAAAAATTCATGTTTTTTCTATGAATAATTGTAATAAAAATCATAAGGAAATATACCATCATCATTTTATTGTCTTTTGTCCAAAAAATTCAAAATTTACAATCTTGTATCTAATGTCATATCCCAATTTAGAAATACAATGAATCACCAAAAACACTAATTTTGGTCTAGATTTTATGTTTATGCAATTTGTTTTCATATTTTATATTAAAATTATATTTTATGCAGTTTTATTTCATATATTTCTATACAATTAAAATCATGGATGCTTTTAGACAATCAGCTGTGAGATCACACTCAGTGCTCCTTCAACAGAAATCTACAAAAGTGTGCAAAGTAACAATCTGTCACTGAGTCAACAGGGCTGGACAATCATTCCCCAAAGACTTTCTCTCAGTTCTCAATATTAACACAATAGATTTTATGTATCCATGCATTCAAAAATGAAAAATACCCTTAAATGTTTCTTTTCTAGAACTTGGTCTTAATCTGAGAAAAATTAAAAACAATATGGCTAAAATAAACTGAATCATTTCCATGCCCCAAACCTTACTTTAAAAATAATTAAGACTTTTTAATCTTACCATTTAATAGACTATAAGAACAGATCCTTTCACATATGAGAAAGTTATTTATTTTGGGCCACATTATAGATTCTATGCAATCTATGAAGGGAATTGTCTTGCCATTGGTCACTGTCTAGGGCATTTTATCACTGGTTTTCTTTTATATAAGAAATCAGAGGCTGGGGAAACCTCAGTAACAGATACATGTTTAGTATGCATGAAGCTCTATCTTGACTCTCCAGCACAAGAGGAAAAAAAGTCAGAAGGGAGGGAGAAGGAGGGGCCTGAAGGAGGAAGGAGAGAGAAAGAGGACAAGGCAGGGCTAGATGTTTTGAAGGCATTGATTATCAGAGTGAAGCATTGCTGGCCTGTTTGTTTGCTCTCACATCCATCCCTTGTTTCAGCCTCTTTCATGCTGTGTCTCAGAATGATGCTGCTAAGCTCCACAGGCCAAAGGCCCTCTCTCTTTCCACCTCCCTATAAGCTGTTCTCTTGCCTCCTCCATGGCTCTACATTCCATGAGGAATGGCCAGTGGATTCTTTACAGTAATGACTTTCTACTATGAATTCTTAAAGTGGTTGTAATTTTCTCTTTTTGAATCCTAGAACATACATTATTTGCATTCTGTTTATTTATATCTTTACATGGGATTTGTCTGACTCTAGACAAACTTTAATGCAATTTTTGGAAAAAAACATATAACACAAGTGATGAAGATTCTTTGGATTATTTGCTTAAAGCTAGCAGGGGTGAGGGAAGCACATGGACTAATGACTGGACTAAGTAGGAAGAATAAAGTTTAAATAATGGAAACTAGACTCTGCCAGTGTATAATCTATCATAATAATTTTAAACTTCCTAGCAATTTGTGAGAAAAGAAAAAGAAAAAGTAAAGAGAAAGGAAGACAGTAGGAGGAGAGAGAATGAACCTGCTACTTAGTTAAGTGCTAAAATCCACTGTTAGCCATATCTGCATAAGGTGCACATAAAGCTTTACACTTTAAAGGTTTATTTTTGTTTTCGTAGCAGAGAACACTGAATCATTTATGTGACTTCTAGTGTCACTTGCTTCACTCAGACCCAACCAATCCCTAGGATTCCTAGAATTTACTTGAGCTCACAGTTCCAAGGAGGCATTGTAGTAATCAAGACCCCTTCCAGGGTTCCAGTGGGTTTACCACCCTTCCCTGCGATATTGTGCCAAGTTGCAACATTCACAGTGGGACTTATTTACATTTTTTATTATGGCTTTTTCATTAGCTACAAATTGCTTATCATTGCAAAGAAAGGGTCACTATAAGAGTTCTCAAAATTAGCCCTTTCTATACATGAAACTTATTACAGTGGGCACAGCTCCACCATGCCAGGTACCCTTTTTACTTATGGACAGTCATTCTTTTTTAGAGTGCATGGATCCTTTTCTAACAGTGGTTTCAATAAAGGCAACTCTAGTTGTCAAATGTTCAAAATCACATTTGGATATTGTATGCACAACTTGTTCTATAGCTTCTAAATGATGCATAATGTTACACATTGTCCCAAATCGCATATCTTTTATTCATTATTTTCAACATGTTAGCTGTGCTCTCTGTATAAGAATTTCTCCAGGTTATCATCTAGAATTTGTTGCTCAGAGCCATTAAAGAAGATATACCCAGGCTCATTTATTGCAGATAGATTTCTTTTGAGTGCAGTTACTGTAACTTATAGTCCTTATAATCGTAGTTTATAATGGTTTATATATGTTCTCATTTCCCTAAATCTTTGCCAATTGTCTTATTATATTTTCTGATTCAGTCATGTGTGTGTGTGTGTGTGTGTGTGTGTGTGTGTGTGTGTGTGTGTGAGTATCTCATTCTATAACCTGAGCTGACCTAGAGCTTACAGTCACTCTGCATCAGCCACTCAAGTGTAATTGAAATATCTTGCTGCTGTGATAAACAGCTGAGAGTAACAATTTGAGTAGGGAAACTATGTATTCTGGATCATGGTTTCCTAGTATTTAATCTGTAATAGACAATTCCTGTCCTGTTGTTCCTGGGCCTGGTAAGACAGAAGGTTGTCACAGATGGTCCTTGGGTAGCAAAGCTGATGATTTCCTGTCATCCAGAAAGGAAGGAGAAGTCTAGGAACAAATATGCATTGATCCATGTCTACAGAGACCAGCTCCACCCCACCATTTGAATAACACCATCAAGCTATGAATCCAAAGATCCTCCCACTCATTTACTCCACTAACTGAGGTTCAAAGTCTCAACATGTGAGCCATTGGAGAATAATATACACCCAAACCCTAGTATCTGTGAAGGTGGAGAGATCCTTTATTCCAAGTGTACTTTTTCTCTGATTAATGATTAATTTGAATGAGGTTTTAAAAAGCAAATTGAGCCAATTGCTCAGCTTTTGACTAAATATATGGTGAAGTTTTCTTTCTTCATTTGAGGGTACCATTAAACGTGTGGATAAGACACATCACAGCCATAGTGGAGTTCTACCTACGTCTGTTAACATTAGCCATTTGTTACCATAATCCAGCAATCTTAGAGACTTTTGACTAGTATATAATGCCACCCCAGGTTACTTATTTTTTTTTTCAATTTTTTACATGCTGACCTAACTTCCTGACACTCTAAAAGATCAGTCCTTTCTCTATAGATGCCTATATAAATTAGTTGGTAATCATCATGTGGTAATACAGATATGAGTGTTTTTATTAATTCTTTGTTCAATTGTTCAGTTATTAATTCTTTGTTCAATTGGTCAATTAGCCTATATGTTCATTCCTTGCTATTGTGAACACTATAGTATTTCAATGCAGTATCTGTCCAGATACCACTTGCAGCTTTTTCAGAAGTCACTTCTACAATACAGAGGCATTTATGTCCATTTAGAATATTTATTGTTGCTCAAAAATTTCAGGTGAAAGTTAACTTCAAAGTGTTAAATAGGTAAAATTTTAACATTTTAATACTGAGTTATTTCATGTTTTTTTATTATCTAACAGATCAACATTTTTCCTCTTAAATACTGCAAAAACTTTTTGTAAGACTCATGCTTGGACACTTTTTACAAGTGTAATTTTTTTGTATACATTTCTCTTCAATTAATCCTCTTGGACAAGATCACTATTGATTGATTTGAACTGACTTGTTAAACAACAGTCTCACAGAACTACCTTATTCTTTGTGAAAATTACTTGTTCTTTTTCTGTATAACTTAGTTTTATTGTGATGATGATGTAGTCATCAAATGAAAAGAATTTTGTCTCCTCTGTTCATTTCTTATTTCATTCCTTTCATTTCCTAATGTGAGGATTTATCAAGGCAATTCCACATAGTTAAAAAGAAGGTTTAATTTGGGGTAACTTACACCCAGTAAAGTGGTTGATTACACAATCCAGGAGAGTGTGGTTCTCTGAAGAACTCTGACTCGATCCATCCAGCGTCCAGGATCATGAGGAACCAAGAGGCCTGGCAAGTCTGGATCTAGGCTCTTAAGGACTACAGTCTTGGCCATGCCCCAGGGGCAGGTCATAGGTAAGCATGGCAGTTACCAGAAGCCTTACTAGGGGTAATACATCTAGATCAAAGCTAGAACAGCTGCCCACTACAACTTCCCTTCCCAGTGATATTGATTATAACTATTGAAAAAAACTTTTGAATAATAAAGATATTTCCTTGCATTTCAAATGAAATATTTTAAATACTTTCAAATAAATATAATCCTTGGTAGTTTTTAAGTATGTAGAATGTATTCTTTTAGCCATTTTGTTAGAGTGGGATGTAGCTTTGTGACAGAGTGATTGCCTTCTGGTTGATCCCTTTACAGTACAAGAAATAAAAAATAAAACTTACACATGTAGTTAATGTTGAAATATTTTATTTTCATCTGGGATCCTTCACTGTGATAAATATCATTAGACATTGTTTGGAGAGGAGAGTTTGAACTGTCATTTGTAACATCTCTAAAAACATTTGCATATGGAGCCTTTTGAGGCACAATGAGAATTTGTCTTTAGCATTTAATTTGAAACATACAAAACTATAGTACAGTTAGCCATTGTCTCTTCTGTTTATCATTTCTTTTAGAAATTCATCCATTTCATTTTTAATATGTATTTCTATGCTATTCACAGTATGTTTTAAAATTTCAGTATTTTTTTGTTATGTTTTGTTTTGTTTTTGTTTTTGACACAGAGGCTCACTGTACACTCACCGTGGCTATAACCACAGCTGTTTTGGAACTCAATTCTGCAGACAAGATTGGCTTTGAACTCACAAGACTCTTAGCATGTCTATGTCCCCCAAATGCTATAATCAAAGTATGTGCAACTAAATATTAATAATTTGATATCCTTTATACATTTTCATATACATTTGATGTTCTCTCAGTGTTTTTTTTTTTTTTGGTTTTGTTTGTTTGGTTTATGACTGGTTTTGTTACTGATTAACTGGTGTTTTTTTATATTTAAATTTGGTTGTTATGGTTGAAATGAGGTTTCCTATACACTGACATATAGAGCTGGCTGTGTAACCAAGGATATCTTTAACTCCAGATCTTACTATTTCCACTTCCTGAGTGATGAGATCACAGGTGTACATCACCATTACTTTCTTTTTCTCTTTTATTGCTAAGACAGGCTTTGTGAATACCAGGCAAGTATTCTACCAAACAACCCATGCTCTACCTCTTTTTAAGACTGAGTCACAGGCTGGCTTCTAATCCTTAATCCTCTTGCTTTCTCCTATAGTGGTGAGACTGCAGATACATGCCATTATGGCAGGCTTGTTCTAACTCCCCACTCCTTTCAGAGGAAATATTTATTTTGCTGATTTCTATTTTTCTCTGTTAATTGTTTTACATTGTGTCTTATTTTTTTCTTCATGTTAATTTCCTTTCCCAAGCCCTGATTGTGTTTTTAGCTTATTTGTTTTCTTTCTCATTTTCCAACATATGTATTTCAGTATAAATCCTCTACCAGCATTGCACTTAGATAATACTCCCAATGTTTCTGATTCTAAGAATGAAGCACCATTTCTAATTTCTTGTTGAACTCAAAGGTATATAATAATTTTTCCAAGAAAATGCTTTGCTAAATAATCTTGAGATTTATTATACACATACATCCAATAGTTCAGTGTCTTTGTGGTTTCAAAAATAACTTATCTAAACTCAAAATGTTCCTACAAATTATATTTATTATCCTCTTCTCATAGAAGAGAAAAGTAAGACATGAAAGATTTAAGCAAAGTGCCTAGATCAAAACTATAAGAGGTGAGCTGGATGTTGTGACACTTACCTAAAATCCCAGGATTCACCCAGGAAGCTGAGGCAAGGGAGTTGCGAGTTCAAGGACAGCCTGGGATACATAAGAGATCTTAGCAAAATCCAAGGAAGGAACAAAGTCAATAAATAAAATCAATGTTTAAATTCAGAACTCGTGTTTTTTTTTATATCATAAAATGAAAGATTAAAGAACATGCAATTTACCAAACTGGAAGTATTATACAATAATAAACAGGTACTACTAGAAATTAAACATGATTTCTCTAAGACTAATAGTTATCTTAAAGGTTTTCACAGCACTCTGAAGTCAGAGGCAGGTGGATCTCTGTGAATTTGAGGACAGCCTAATGTTTATAGAGAACTGCAGGTAAGCCATGGCTACATAGTGAGACCAAACTCAACAAAACTCAACAAAACAAAACAAAACAAAGCTAATATCGCAAATGAAACATATGAGCATCAGGCTCCAGGTTTTGTGGAATGACAGAAAATGGGAAATGGAGTGAACCCTACTTAATAAATATGAACATCCACTTAAGACAAATATACCTAAAAACCATGATCAGAAGTCCTGGTGGATATTTTTGCTAAAAATAAACCTCTGGTAAAATGTGCAACAAGGTTACCATCTGAATGGTAATGCTAGTAATTAATTACATTCTGCATCTTTATCTCTTTGAATGAGATCATTTATTTACCACACAGTTTCCCTGTGGTTAAAAGAAAATGACTTTGGGCCGATGAGGGTACTTGATTACCACTTTTGAGACTTGTACAATAATCAGCTTCAATGGAAATAATGCACATCTTATGGATGGATGACATTTCCAAAATAAGCAAATTTCCTCAAGTAGATACGCTATCTGGGGAGACAATGTACCCCCAAGTGGCATTGCCAAACACCCAAACACAACAATGAGCACTTAAAAAAGCATGAATCTCTTTTGTGTTGGCTAGCTAATCCAGGTCATGTTCCTGAGTGTGGTTTAGACACTCAGGTATCTTCCACTGGAGAAAACTGATTTTTCACTTCCACAGTAGTTATCAATTGCAATTAGCTTCTTGGTTATGGGAGATCACTTTTGTATTCACTTCACATTCTCTGTCCTGGGATTTTTTCTGGCTTGAATTTCGGCAGGTCTGGTTTATGCTGTAACATTCTGTGAGTTAATATGTGTATCAGTCCTGTTGTGTCTGGAAGATGCAGCAACCTTGGAGTCATTCATCTTCTCTGACTCTTACAATCTTTTCACATCCACATCTGCACAGATGCTTTGGCCTTGAGCAGAGAGGGGGAGGTTTGATAATAGACATCCCATTTAAGGCTGAAGGCTCCAGTTTCTCACTCTCTGCACATTGTCCAGTTGTGGTGCTCTATGCTAATTACCATTTACTAAAGGAAGAAGGTTCTCTGATGAAGGTTAAGTAATGCTCTGATCTATGGATATAGAAATATGTCATTAGAAGTGACTTTATTGCTATGTTCTTTCAGGAGAATAATAGTAATAGGTTTTCCACTAGGCCAATGACCTATATATTCTCATGTTCTTGGCCATTTGGTGGTGTCACACCTTGGTGCCATCTCATGGAGTGAGTCTAAGCCAAAAGTGGATTGGTTACTCCCATAACACTATTGAATATATTTTGCAGGTAGGTCACTATTGTAGGTCACAGGTTTTGTATTGGGTGATATTAATGATCACTTTTCTCCTCCAGTACAGTGAGCAGTAGTAGTTAGTAGAGATGAAGCTTCTAGTTGAACACCAGCTACATTTCTCAATGTAGGATAACACAAATAAGTGATATCTTCAGAAATATGTCTTTATCATCTTTATGTGGAGGATAACAAATAGCCTTGACAATGCCCCAAGCTGTTTAGGGGATCTATGAGACCACATTGGTGGCCAAGAATTCTTATCCAAAATGTACAAAGAATGTTTATAACTGCATGAAAAGAAAGCAATCCATTAAAAAAATAGTTAAACTATGCTGAAGAGATATTATGAATGCATACTAATCTTGATAGTCATCAAAAGAATGCAAATTAAGCCACAATCTCATGTTCTGCTCACTCACTAAAATGGCTAACATATAAAAAACAGATTCTGCTAGAATTAGCAACAGTACAGAACACTTAATTCTTGTACATACTTTTCATGGAAAATGAAACAACATAAACCTAGTTTATCACACATTTAAACGTATATCTACCCAATAATATAGCAATTCTGCTAGTACTTTCTTTTATTAAAAAAATAACTTATGGGTTCTCAAAGAGACTATGTATTGTAACCAAAAATTTGAGACAATCCTAATTTTCACAAATAAATAAAGAAGACAATGGTCCAAAATTAGAGTAAGGCCATGAAGACATATGTGAAAATGTACAGAAAAGTATGACCACCTTTGTGTTCACATGACATACATAGTTACATACATTATATATATTTGTAGAGACACACATATTTGTTGCATATCTGTTGTAGTTAGAGACATAATTTATCAAGTACAACACAGAATATGTTCCCATTAATGTTCATTTTTGTGTTACACAAAAATCTACTTTTCAATGCACATGAACCCTCATTGAAGGGCTTGAGGAATCACTACAATCCATGCTTCAGGTTTCAAAGTTTGGACATAATTATACTCTTCATTCCACCAGAATGAAAGGATGTATACCAACAACCTGTTTATTTTACTTATTGATGTGGGCATAATCATTCAATATTCTCTATCTTCAGCTTAATAATTAATAATGTTATGAATAGTCAGGATAGAAATAGGATGTTACAGGATCCTTGACCTCTTATTTAAGTAGCTGAGATAAAAGCTCACATAGATTTTCATAGGTAGCAGGAAACTTTTTTAAGACAAAGAATGGAAAGGATTAGCATACACTGCAGGGAGCAACACACTACAGAAGAGAAGATCTTTAAGAGCCCCAATTATTGTTTGGGGCTTTCTTTAAATAAGGTTCAAGGGAAGGAGGAGTTTGGTTATTAAAGGGTATAGTGAAGGTGGTGCTGTTTTGACCAAGAAATTATGTCATATAATCATTTTTCATTTGTGCATGTCCCTTTATAAAATACACCTTAAAATTTCACTTGAGCCCGGAACTCACACATGGACAAGAGGTGAGTGCCTGGGGTAACACCCAAAGAGGCCCTCCCCTGGGTCCCAGCCCTGGGCACCAGCCACTCCAGGAAAGACCTGCCCAACTAGGCTCCAGGTTCTGGCCATAGGGAAGGACCCCAATCCCTACCAGGAAGGTTCCCCCTCTCCATGACCCTCCAGTGAACCCTACAACCTCCACGCCCTGCACCCACACCCATCTGCCCAAGACCCCAGCCATTTCCTGAGACTTAGAAACCAGCCCCCAGCTTCCATCCTGCCTCAGGACTCCCATGTGTACCAGAGGTGAGTGCCTGGGGTTATAGTCCGAGAGGCAACCACCTCTGGGTCCCACCTCTGGGCAACAGACATCCCAAGAGGACCTGCCCAACTTGGCCCCAGTTTCCGGCCATTTGGTGGGCCCTGAGGGAAGGCTCCCCTTTTCCAATACTGCAGGCAAATGCTGCACACCCATTTGCCTGAGACCCCAGCTACTTCCTGAGACTCAGAGATCAGCCTCCCAGCTCCCATCCTGCCCTGGAACTCCCATCTGGACCAGAGAGCCCCCAGCTACCATCTGCCCCCAAACTCCCATCTGGACCAGAGAGAGCCTCATGTGGACACTACAACCTCAATGTGTTGTCCCTGCACCCACCTGCCAGAGGCCCCAGCCACTTCCAGAAACTTAGAAACCATCCTCCAGCATTCCATCCTGCCCCAGAACTCCCATCTGGATGAGAGAGCACCCAGCTCCCATCTGGACCAGAGCTTCCATCCTGCCCCAGAACTCACATCTGGACAAGAGGAGCTCCTATCTGGACAAGATAAGGAGACCCCAGGGACTTCCTGAGACTCAGAGTCCAGCCCCCCCAGCTCCTATCCGGCCAGCACTCTCATCTGGACCAGAGCTCCCATCTGGCCCAGAGCTTCCATCAGGACCAGAGAGAGGCTCCCTAAATCTGTCAGCTCTCTCTGAACCAAGTACACTGATAAGACCAAGAACAAACCCAAGAGGAGATGGGCAGATGTCAAGGCAGAAGTACATACAACAAAATAAAGAGCAATACACCATCACCAGAACCTAGCCCTTCTCCAACAGCTAGACCTGAACATCACAGAATGGAAGAAGAAGAAGAAGAAGAAGAAGAAGAAGAAGAAGAAGAAGAAGAAGAAGAAGAAGAAGAAGAAGAAGAAGAAGAAGAAAACAACCTGATAAGTAACATCATGAAGAGGCTAGAGCTTTATATAGACGAAATCAAAAATAAAGTGGAGGAACAGACTAACAAAAAAAAAAAAAAAAATGGGAAGAATGCTATAAAAAATCTAGAGGAAAAGACAATTAAAGCAGAAGAAAACAATAAGTCCCTGAAAGAAAATCATAAAAAATACAACAAAACAGAGGAGGGAAACAGTCCAAGACCTAAAGAGGGAAATAGAAAAAATGAAGAAGACACTAGGAGAAGGAATGCTGGAAATAGAAAATCTGAGTAAATGAACAGGAACTTCAGATACAAGTATAACCAACAGAATGTAAGAAATGGAAGACAGGAACTTTGGTGTTGAAGATACAGTAGAAGAAATAGATTCATCAGTCAAAGAAAACAATAAAACCAACAAAGTCATGACCCAAAATGTCCAAGAAATGTGGGACACCATGAAAAGACCAAACCTACAAATAATAGGGATAGAGGAAGGAGAAGAATACAAACTCAAAGGCACAGAAAATATATTTAACAAGATCATAGAAGAAAACTTTCCCAACTTAAAGAAGGAAATGCCTATGAAGATACAAGAAGCCTATAGAACACCAAACAGACTACACCCCCCTAAAAAGTCCCCTTGCCACATAATAATTAAACAGCTAAACATACAGAATAAAGAAAGAATATTAAGGGAAGCAAAGGAAAAAGGCCATGTGGCTTATAAAGGCAAAGCCATCAGAATAACACCCGAATTCTCAATGGAGACTTTGAAAGCCAGAAGGACCTGGACAGATATAATGCAGACACTAGGTGACCATGGATGCCAGGCTAGACTACAATACCCAGAAAAATTTTCAGTCATCATGGATGGAGTGAACAAGACCTTCCAAGACAAAACCAGATTTAAACAATACTTATCCACAAACCCAGCCCTACAGAAAGCACTAGAAGGAAAATTCCAAACTAAGGAAGTCAGATACACCCATGAAAACACAGGCAATAGATAACACCACAGCAGTAAACCCAAAAGAAGAGAAGTACACACACACACTACCACCAAAAACTAAAAATAATAACAGGAATAAAAAATCACTGGTCATTAATATCTTTTAATATCAATGGACTTAATTCACCTATAAAAAGACACAGACTAACAGAATGGATACAAAAACAGGACCCATCTTTCTGCTGCATACAAGGAACACACCTCAAATTCAAAGATAGACACCTCATAAGAAAAAGAAGCTGGGAAAGGACTTTCCAATCAAATGTTCTGAAGAAGCAAACTGGTGTAGCCATCCTAATATCCAGCAAAATAGACTTCAAACTAAAATCAATCAAAAAAGAGATGATGAAGGACATTACATACTCATCGCAGGAAAGACCCACCAAGATGAAGTTTCAATTCTGAACATTTATGCCAAAAACACAAGGGCACCCACATGTAAAAGAAACATTACTAAAGCTTAAATAACATATAAAATGCCACACATTAATAGTGGGAGATTTAAACACCCTACTTTCACCACTGTACATATCTGCCAAATTGAAACTTAACAGAGAAATAATGGTCTTAACTGATGTTATGGCTCAAATGTACTTAATCGATATCTACAGAACATTCCACCCAAACAAAAAAGAATATACCTTCTTCTCAGCATCCCATGGAACCTTCTCTAAAACTGACGACAAACTTGGCCACAAAGCAAATCTCAACAGAAACAAAACAATTGGAATAACCTCCTTTGTCCTATCAGACAACCATGGTTTAAATTTATATTTCAACAACAACAACAAAAAAAAAAAACTACAGAAATCCTACAATCTCATGGAAACTGAATAATGCTTAACTGAATCACCAATGGGTTAAGGAAGAAATAAAGAAAGAAATTAAAGACTTCCTGGAGATCAATGAAAATGAATACAACACATACCCAAACTCATGGGACTCTGTAAAAGAAGTGCTAAGAGGGAAATTCATAGCACTAAATGCCCACATAAAGAAGTTAGAGAAATCTCACACTAGTGACTTGACAGCACAGCTGAAAGCTCTAGAACAAGAAGAAGTAAAGTCACCCAGAAGGAACAGATGCCAGGAAATTATCAAATTGAGAGCTGAAATCAATAAAATAGAAATAAAGAGAAAAATATGAAGGATTAATGAAACAAAGAGTTGGTTCTTTGAGACAATCAACAAGATAGACAAGCCCTTATCCAAACTAACCAAAACACACAGAGAGAGCATCCAAATTAACAAAATAAGAAATGAAAAAGGGGATATAACATCAGACAATGAGAAAATCCAGAGAATCATCAGGTCATACTTCAAAAGTCTCTACTCTACAAAACTGGAAAATCTAAAAGAAATGGATAATTTCCTGGATAAGTACAACATACCTAAGTTAAATAAAGACCAGATAAATCATTTAAAAACTCCAATAACCCCTAAGGAAATAGAATCAGTCATTAAAAGTCTCCCAACCAAAAAAAGCCCTGGACCAGATGGTTTCACTGCAGAATTCTACCAGATCTTCAAAGAAGACTTAATAGCAATATTCTTTAAATTGTTCCACACAACAGAAGCAGAAGGAATGTTACCAAACTCCTTCTATGAGGCTACAATTACCCTGATTCCTAAACCAAACAAAGAGGCAACAAAGCAAGAGAACTACAGACCAATCTCCCTCATGAACATTGATACAAAAACACTCAATAAAATACTGGCAAACAGACTCCAAGAACACATCAAAACAGTTATCAACCATTATCAAGTAGGCTTCATCCCAGGGATGTGAGAGTGGTTCAACATATGAAAGTCCTTCAATGTAATACACCATATAAACAAACACAAAGAAAAAAAATCACATGATCATCTCACTAGATGCAGAAAAGGCATTTAACAAAATCCAATACCCCTTCTTGGAGCGATCAGGAATACAGGGAACATACCTAAACATAATAAAGGCAATCTACAGCAAGGCAACAGCCAACATCAAATTAAATGGAGAGAAACTTAAAGCAATACCACTAAAATCAGGAAGAAGGCAAGGCTGTCCCCTCTCCCCCACTTATTCAATATAGTACTTGAAATTCTAGCCAGAACTCTAAGACAACACAAGGAGATTAAGGGGATATCAATTGGAAAGGAAGAAGTCAAGCTTTCCCTATTTGCAGATGACATGATAGTATGCATGAGTGACCCCAAAAATTCAACCAAGGAACTGATACAGCTTATAAACACCTTCAGCAACATAGCAGGATACAATATCAACTCAAAAAAATCAGTAGCCCTCCTATATACAATAGACAAAGAGGCTGAGAAGGAAATCAGAGATATATCACCTTTTACAATAGCCACAAATGATATAAAAATACATTGGGGTTACTCTAACTAAGCATGTGAAGGACCTATATGACAAGAACTTTAAATCCCTGAAAAAAGAAATTGAAGAAGATGTCAGAAAATGGAACCATCTCCCATGCTCATGGATAGGCAGGATTAACATAGTAAAAATGGTGATCTCACCAAAAGCAATCTACAGATTCAATGCAATCCCCATCAAATTACCAACACAATTCTTCACAGACCTGGAAAAAATAAAACTCAAATTCATATGGATAAACCCTAGGATAGCCAAAAGAATCCTGTACAATAAAACAACTTCTGGAGGCATCACAATCCCCAACCTCTAGCTCTACTATAGAGCTACTGTCATAAAAACAGCTTGGTACTGGCATAAAAACCAACATGTGGACCAATGGAATCAAATTGAAGACCCTGACATTAACCTGCACACCTATGAACATATAATTTTTGACAAAGAAGCCAAAAATGTACAATGTAAGGGAGAAAGCATCTTCAACAAATGGTGCTGGCATAACTGGATGTCAATGTGTAGAAGGCTGCAAATAGATCCATATCTGTCACCGTGCACAAAACTTAAGTCCAAGTGGATCAAAGACCTCAACATAAATCCAGCTACTCTGAACCTGATAGAAGAAAAAGTAGGAAGTAGTCTTGAACGCATTGGCACCAGAGATCACTTTCTAAATATAACACCAGTAGCAGAGACTCTGAGAGAAAATAAAATCAATCAATGGGACCTGTTGAAACTGAGAAGCTTTTGTAGAGCAAAGGACATGGTCAACAAAACAAAGCCACAGCCTACAGAATGGGAAAAGGTCTTCACCAACCCCACATCTGACAAAGGGCTGATATCCAGAATATATAAAGAAATCAAGAAATTAGCATCAAAATGCCAACAGTCCAATTAAGAAATGGGCTATAGAACTAAACAGAGATTTCTCAACAAAGGAAGTTCCAATGGCTGAAAGAAATTTAAGGAATTGCTCAATATCCCTAATTATCTGGGAAAAGCAAATCAAAATGACTCTGAGATATCATCTTACACCTGTCAGAATGGCTAAGATCAAAAACACAGAAGACAGGTTATGCTGGAGAGCATGTGGAGCAAGGGGAACTCTCCTCCACTGCTGTACAGTCACTTTGGAAATCAATATGTTGCTCCCTTAGAAAGTTGGGGATCCATCACCCCAAGACCCAGCTATGCACTCTTGGGCATATACCCAAGGAATGCTCAATTATACCACAAGGGCATTTGCTCAGCTATGTTCATATCAGCATTGTTTGTAATAGCCAGAACCTGGAAACAACCTAGATGTCCTTCAACTGAAGAATGGATAAAGAACATATACACACAATGGAGTATTACTCACTAGAGAAAAACAATGACATCATGAGGTTTTCAGTCAAATGGTTGGATCTAGAAAAAATCATCCTGAATGGAGTAACCCAGACTCAGAAGGACAAACATGGTGTGTACTCACTCATAGTAGGATACTAGATGTAAAACAAAGATGACTAGACTGCTACACAACTCCAGGGAGGCTACCTAGAAAATGGGACCCTAGGAAAGACACAGGGATCACCCAGTGACAGAGAAATGGATGACATCTACATGAACAACCTGGACGACAGTGGGAGTAATGAAGGGCAAGGTTTGAGGGAAAGAAAGCTAAGGGGAGCAGGAGATCCCAGCGGGATCAATAACAGAAAGGGAGAACAAGGAATAACAAACCATGATAAATGATGACCACATGAGAACAGGAATAGGCAGAGTTCTGGAGAGGTCCCCAGAAATCCACAATGATACATCCTCTGTACACTGCTGGCAATGGTCGAGAGAAAGCCTGATTTGACCTAGTCTGGTGATCAGATGGCCAAACACCCTAACAGTCGGGCTGGAACTCTCATCCAATAACTGATGGAAGTGGATGCAGAGATCCTCAGCCGGGCCCCAGGTGGAGCTCCAGGGGTCCAATTGTCAAGAAAGAGGAAGGGTTGTAAGAGTATAAATTGTTGAGACCAAGATTGGAAAAGCACAGGGACAAGTAGCTAAATGAATGGAAGCACATGAATTATGAACCAAAGGCTGTGGAGCCTCCAGCTGGATCAGGCCCTCTTGATAAGTGAGACAACTGAATAGCTTGAACGTTTGGGAGGCACCCAGTCTGTGGGACTGGGACCTGTCCTTAGTGCATGAGCTTGCTGTTTGGAACCTTGGGCTTACACAGGGACACTTTTCTCAGCCTGGAAGGAGGGGACTGGACCTGCCTGTACTGAATCTACCAGGTTTAAATGAATCCCCAGGGGAGTCTTTGCCTTGGAGGAGATGGGAATGGAGGGGAGGTATAGTGATACTCTATTTGTATTGAAATCTGATTTTATTTGTATGTTAATAAAGTTGTCTTGAGGTCAGAGCAAGCCAGAGCAGAAGCTGAGTGGTATTGGTGCATGCCTTTAATCCCAGCACTTGGGAGGCAGAGCTAGGTAGATCTCTGTGTGTTCAAGGACACAGCCAGCATGGCAGACACACACCTTTAATTTCAATACCAACCATAGAAGACCTGGAGGTCTGTACAAACAGGCAGTGACAAGGAAGTCATGTGGCTGGGCTTACAACCAATGAGAAAACAGAACAGAAAATCTATAAAAAAGATAGGACACACAGAGGTAGCTCTCTTGCAGAGAGGAAGAAGAGCAGAAGCAGTGAAGTGTAAGGTTTTCTGCTCTTGCTCTGACCTCGTGGTTTTTAACTCTGCAATTGGTTCTGTGTTTCTTATTTAACAAGCTGGCTACATCTACAGGGAGGGGCAAGGGTTAAGGTGAGTGTGGGGATGGGATGGGGGAGGACAGGGGAACCCATGGCTGATGTGTAAAATTAAAACACAAATATAATAAATAACAAAAAAATGTTTCACTTGATAACACAATTTTGACTTACTGTGAATTCATTTAAAACCAGATTATCCTGGATTGGCATTTCTGCTCTTCCTATTGATATGTTAAAGTATATTTGACTAAATTTGGTTGTTGTTAGGGAAGAAACTTATCCTGTTGTTCCAAGAGGGAGCAGGGGTAGGTCTATGGTTTTTGGCTGCATTATTGAACAAAGAATATATATATATAATGTGCAGGTAAAAACTTGTAGTTGGAAAGTTTCTCTGGCCCCACCAGGCCCCCGTAGTCCTGTGGCCATCTTATAAAATAATCACTCAGAAGCTTAATATTAATTACCAATTTCATGACCTATGGAAGGCTTCTTGCTAGCTAACTCTTAGATCTTAAATTAACCCATTTCTATTAATCTATGTTTTGCCATGTGTTCTGTGGCTTACTAGTCTGTTGTCATGTTGTTCCTTGGCTGTGCCTGCCATCTCTCTACCTCTCCTTTCTCTTCCTCCTATCTCTCTTGGATTTTCCTGCATGGCTCCATCCTGTCCTGTCATAGGCCAATGCCGCTTTATTTATCAACCATTCAGAACAACACATATTCACAGCATACAAAAAGTTATCCCCCAGTATTTCCCCTTTTCTATCTAATCAAAAAGGAAGGTTTTAATTTTAACATAGTAAAATTACATATAACAAACAGTTATCAAGCAAGAATTGCAGTACAATATCTAGTCTATTTATACTTGACAAATTCAAAGTAAATATTCTATTTATTCTATATTTGTGAATCTAAGGCATCATATCTAATTTATCTGCCATGCAACAAAGCATATATTTATAGAAATGGGGTAATTTAAGATGTAAGAGCTAGCAAAAAGCCTGTTGTGGCCATAGTTTAAAAATAATATAAGCCTCTGTGTGTTTACTTGGGTCTGAGTGGTTGTAGGACCAGTGGAACACAGGAATTTAAGTGGCTGTGGGATCTTTGTGACAGGTGAGCAAAGGAAAACTTTCAGCTACAACTTGAGACACCAAGTGGATTGTTAGAGGATGTTGGTGTGTATAACCTGATCCAAGTAACATCTCAGGTTCTTAAGCTGTTCCCTATGTTGGCCTGCCTCAGTAACAGGACATTGATAGGAAAAGGAACTATGATTTACTCTGTATTTGTCTTGTTCTTTTGCATTTAATGATTCCAGTTTTAGCAAATATAGTCTAAAAATGAAACTAATATAACTAAGAAAGAACTTGCAAGGGTTCCTGGCTGACCATGAGTCTGAGAAGGCCACTGTTTCTGTCCATGCTGGAAAACAGTTGTGAAAAAAAAATCTCTTGTGATGGTCAGCACCTACATATTCCTTTCCATAAAATGTTTCCTTTCTACCTCTTTCAGTATACTGAACATGCAACATTGAGGATTTTACCCCAAGTCTATGACCCTGGGGTTTCATAAATTCTGAATGTAAATGGGATAGAGAGGCATGGCTGATGGGCAGACTAAATTTTTCTATTAGACATCACCTACAAAGTTCATGTTCAAAGACAAAGTTACCAGAGATTTTCAAGGAGATACTAATGAATTGAACTGTAAGCTCCTCTGGAAATAATATCTCTAATATGTGTCATTTGCAGAAAAACCACCCTAAATATCTAGAAATAGAAGTACGGAGATAATGGATCTATTGACCTGAATTCTGCATGAGGAGACTTTTGGAGCGCCTTGGTGTGCCATGATGTGCCTGTGGAGGTGAGAGGACAAACTGCAAGAGTAGTTTTACCTGTTGAGCCCCTTGAACATGCCCCATCACATTTTGTTTCAATTTTGGAGACAGGATCTTTGTATATTGCTCAGACTGGCTTTGATTTGTAGCTTAGGTAGAGCTTAAAGTTGTGAAAGCATGTGAGCTACTGTTTCCATAATATAATCAACTACTGACAAATTTTTCAAGATGAGATACAAGTTGTTCTGCCGTTGAAAACATTAGCTGGTTATGACAAGTTTTTAGTACTTTATTTGCAAATCTTACTATATCCACAGCAAACAATCATTTCATTGCCTTAAAAACACAGATCCTAAGTACAACTAAAAATTGTACCTGTAATTAACAACATTCTACATTTCTCAGTTATGTTTACTGTAATTTTATGAACTAAGATTACATTCAAAGTAAATATATTTTCCTGTTAGCTTATGGAGAATAAGAGTGAAATCCTTAAGCACAATAGTACTTACAGGATATGAGTAACACTTCAAAACCGTTCTGTGCTTTCAGTTTAAAACTAAATGTCTTTGCCATTCCGTAGGACTTATGAAATGTCAAGCTAGCCTCCACTTTGATAACTTACCCACAACTTCCATAGTTGGCACTTCTCCTTCATGGTTCTGAAGTACCTCTTTTAGATTTCAGTGGAAAAACAAGGGTTTCACTACTATTGATAATCACCATTGTGTGAAAGACCTAGAAAGAATATTAAATCTTCTCCTGTTTAAAACTGAAAGAGCCTGGGTCAAAGAGCTACATGGGTTAGGACTAAATTGATTTTTGTTCTTGCCCAGATTCTTTCAACATGTAGCCATAGAAACTATGCAGAATTTCCTAGAATCTAAAAGCTAGGATTTACCTTTAATGTTTCTTTTTAAGTAGGTTCAGACGTGAGCAAGTATTCTTTCATAAAGAGATTAAGTGGGTATGGTGTCAGGAAGCCCTGATTGGTGTCAGCATGAAAATCAGAAAAGAAGCCACTTTGAATATGTCTGCTAAAGATGGAAATCAATGGACTTGGCTAAACACATGATGAAATAATCTAAAAAGTACCCAGTGAGTAAGAAACAGCAAGGCAGTCTCGTGGTCAAAAAGAGGAAGCCATGACATCCATCACTACCAGACTGGGGATAAGTTAGAGTCAGCTTCACTGGCACTCCAGGCCAGGGTACCTCTCTGTACAGCAATGGTCCATAAACATTTACATACTAAAGTCATATGGGGACCTGACTCTGGTGCTAGGACTAGGAATAATTAAAAAATATTTTTGTGGATTCTAAAGTAAGTATTCCATGAACCACAATAATAACTGTATCAATGATTTACAGAATGAAAAGTGACAACCAAACTGATTTTTAAATAGAAATTGGCCTCATGGTGGATGGGAGACAGAGTTAAGAAGGCATTAATGACCTGCTTCAATCAATGCCTGGTTCCTCCAGCACATTTTATGAACCTCTATCCTAAACACTTCACACTTTTCTCAAACAAAATATTTAACCATAAATGTATGCACTTACTAGAATTCCTTAAATTGCAGGACATAGAGAAAGATTTATCTCATTGTACAATTTCATACCAATTTACAAAAGAATATAAATAAAAACAACAAAAACATCACCAACCAACTAAAAACTAAAAAGCTACCTGTCTGCTCCTATTAAATCAGCATTTAAATCACCATTAAGTCTCTCTATATAGCATGAACTCAAGAGATCCTAATGGCAAACTTACCATTTCTTCTGGGTTGTAGGCTCTCAGAGACCAAGACTGGTACTTTTCACTTCCTCATTTATTTCTAAGCTCTAAATCCTTACTGCCTAGTTTATATCTCACCTCCCTAATTTTTAAATTTGAAATCTTTGTAAATAAATAAATAAACTGAAATAAAGCTTAGATTTTCATCTCTGTGATGGAGCCAAGCTGATCATGCTGGACTATGTTTTCACATGTTATTGCATTTGGTTCACTAGTATTTTTTGAGAATTATTTACATCCCTGTTCCTCAGATATATTGGCCTATAATTTGGGGGGTTTGTTTGTTTGTTTGTTTATTTTGACATTATGGGATTTTCTTTTTTTCTTTAGTTATTTTTAGTTAACAAACAAAACAAACGAGCCCTTTTCAAGGACAACAAAGTAAACTGGATGTTGGAAGGAAGCTGGGTGTGGACTTCTAATCAGCTATTGCCCCCACATCTTGAAATGAGGATCAAGTTTACCTGGCAACAGAATGAGGCAGCATAGAGACTCATTTGGTGGAGTAGGCAGAGTTGCTCACCTACACTGGACCATTGGCATGGTCTATATGGGCTTTTAGGCAACTGCTGTGTTCCAACTGACATGATTAACATTATTATTGTATGAGTCCATTAAGTTAAATAATGACACAGGGAGTTGAGAGAGTAGTTTATGTGGTTGAATTCTGAAACACAATCAGGAAAGAGTCTTATCTGGTGAAACAATAATTTCATTGTGTGTGTATGTGAAGCAAATTTTAAAGAAGATGAGATCATTCTGGGGTTCAATTTCATACATGGTGCTCTTCAAGATGGAGTTGTGCATGAGGTTAGCATACTATGAGGTAGTAGGATTATTCTTGACACTTTCAATTGGAATGTCCCTGTGTTCACCACAATAGTTCCTCTGTACTCTTTTCTGGCTGGGAAGTCTCTTCGTTGTCTTTTCCACCTATACCATCTCCAACAGATCCAGCATCCCCTTATCTTAGTAGGTCAACTGTGTTCTGTCCTTTGTCTGGTTTTCTTATTATGGTAATAATGGCTTTGTAAAAAGAATTTAGAAATGTTCCTTCACTTCCTAGTTAACAGAAATATTTGAGAATTGATTTTTGTTCTTCTTTGAAGGTCTGGTAGAATTCTGTACTGAGTTCATCTGAGTCTGTCCTTTTAAAAAACTGAAAATAGGTATTTTTTAAACAGATTATAATCAGATTATGGTTTCCCCCATCTCCTCCCAGATCTGGCCCATTTCTACACCCATCCAAATTCATACCATTTCTTTCTCTTTCTTATTAGAGTAGGATTTGGCATCTGAAAAAAATTAATAATAATAATAAAATAAAACAAGATAAAATGTAAGCAAACAAACAGAAAAAAGAAAAGTCAAAGAAAAAGCAGGAAAAAAAAACCACATACATACAAGTGGTGATATATTGTATACCTCAATATATTGTGTACCCTAATAAACTTATCTGGGGATAAGAGGATAGAGGCAAGACAGTGGTGGCACACATCCTTAATCCTATCACTCAGGAGGCAGAGATCCATCTGGATCTCTGTGAATTCAAGGCCACACTGGAAACAGAACGAGGCATGCTAGCACACATTTTTAATCCCAGCATTTGAGATCTCATGTCTTTGCTACCAAGTATTTGGAGGCATAAATGCATTTAATCCCAGCACTACAAAGGAAGTAAAATGGCAAGGCACAGAAAGGTATATGAGACACGAGTAAATAGGAAGTCTTGCTCTGGAGGCTGAAGATTTTGTAGAGGTAAGAATGTGGGTGGTTTGTTCTGTTCCTCTATTCTTTCAGCTTTCACCCAATGTCTGGCTCCAGGTTTTCTATTGAGAAGACCTTTTAAGATTATATATATATATATATATATATATATATATATATATATATATATATATTCATTTGCACCCACAGGAATCCCATAAAAATAAAATCAGGAACAATATAAAGAAAAGATCTGGAAAAAAATGTGAGAAAACAAAACAAACAAATAAAATATCCAACAAACCTCCAGTACCACTGAGTTCTTTTTGTGTAGTCCCTCTATTGCTGGGCATGGGACCTGCCCTTTAAAGTGATTTGTAAGCCTAGTGAGATATCACTGAAGGAAACTAATTATCAGTTAGTTACCAGTTATGTGCTTATCAATTGGAGTTTTCATTCACACCTCTTTATGATTACTGCTAGCCTTGACACCTGCAGAGATCCCCTCACAAAATGACCCTAGTTTATGTCAAGTTAAACATAAAAAATAGACAGTACAAGTACATTATCCGTGGAGTTGTATCATCATCACCATAACTGAACTTTACATTTTGTTATAAGGAAAAGAAAACCTACCTAACCCTCATTCCTAGTAAGTCTATGGTCAATAGTCCCCTAAAATCCCTATAAACCTTACCTTCTATTTTGTAGGTTATTCTACCTGGTTATTTCATGTAAATAGAGTCATATAATTGCATTGCATAAAATCATAAAAATTTAAAATAAATTTTCCGAGGTTCATCCATTGCACCATCATCTTTTAAATTACTGAGTACTATGCTTTTGTATGCAAATGTAACATTTTTGTTTATCAGTTTATTTTTTAATTAACAGACATTCAGACTGCTCCTAATTTTTAATCATTATCCATAACTTTTCTATGAACGTCCATTTCCAAATTTTTGTTTGAACACCGTTTTTCACTGTTCTTCAGTTTACATGTAACATCATATTATAGGTCTATGGTTTAAGAGGAATACATATGGGGAGCATTCCTGTAGTCAAACAAATAAGCAAACAAGGAAAAGACTTCAGAATTACTTCACATAAAGAACTATCACATGTCCAGGCAACAACAACAAAAATATGTTCTATATTACACTCATCAAGAAAATGAAAAAGAAAATTAAAAATCATACATCCCACTTTATCTTGCTTTTTCTCTCTCCCTCACTTTCTCATCTATAACTTAAAATATTTATGACATAAATTATTAATTTGAACAAATAGTAATTATAATGATGATATGTGGTAAGTAAAATGTATATTACTAAATCAATCACAAAACCTGGAGGCATCTAATAAACCAAAAATATATCTATCCTATAGTCCAGCATTGCTCACAACTTATTATCAAAACTCCAGAATTAATATACTCATGGAGGTAACCCTGTAAGATTAGCTCTGGTGACCTGAAACAACATGGACTCACCAGAGAACACAATTTCAATAATGATGATTTAGGCTGCTTTGTCCTGTTAGCAAGTCTATGGGAAAATTATCTTGATTATATTAATTGAGGTGAGGAGACACACTCACTGTGGCACTATTCCCTAGAAATGGGTCTTGAATGTATGAGAGTGGAGGAAAACAACACGGCACTAGCAAGCATACATTCATTAACCACTTTCTGCTTTGACTGAGGATGAGATATGATCAGTTGCTTCAAGTTCTGTTACCTTGCATGTGATAAAGGATTGTAACCTGAAAATGTGAGCACAATAAACCCTTTCTCCCTTAAGTTCATTTTGTCATGGTATTTTATCACAGCAACAGGAAACAAAATTAAGACAACCATGAATAATGGCTCTGAATATGATTATTCCTCAAATGTAATCCATAGTAAATAAATTATAATATATTCAAATAAAAGAATTTAAACAGTAATGAAAGTACAAAAAAACAAATGTATATAAAGATATTGATGAATATTAAAAACATAATGTCAGATAAACTAAGCCTATGCATGCACATATGCACACAACTATTAATAAGAAAAATTAACCTATATTTGCAAGTCAGATAATTGATCCTTGTGAACACAACAATGACTAGTTAAGCCGTATTTTACTTCTAGTCATATTCTAATTCTAGTGTTTACATGAACATTTTAGTGTTTATATGAAATTGATAGCATTACAATATTGTGGTGGTATGTTATAAGTGCAGTATATCAGCAACATGTTCAGACACATTTGTGATTTCCCACAATGTCAGAATGTATTGAATAACTTTCTTGCCTTAAATTTACCACCAACACTGATTTCACTTAACAGTGTAGCTGTTGGCAATTCTAGGTTATTTTATTCTCATCTTAATCACTACTATTAAGTCTTAGTCATATACCACACTTACTAGAAATAGTTATAAATATATGTTAAAGAATGAATAAAAGGTTAAAGAGGTTGAGCAGCTATTGAATTCACAGAAATCTCACTGAAGACAGACGCAAAGCAAAGACAGACACAAGAGAGTCACTGCAGGTGGTTACATAGGATACTAATTAGTCAGGGAGTTGTTGGAAGTGTTCAGCAGAGCTGTTCCAAGCACTGATAATTCAATGCAGAATCTTTTCAAGTCAAGTCAAGTTATGCACAGGGTCATTGCAGGGCTAAGTGTAAGAATAATGAGTGGATGTCATCAAGTTGTGGGGACTATGGTAAGCAGAGTCCCCAGTAACAGTCCAAAGTCATTTGCCTGTTGATCCCATGATACACATATGCTTGATGGTCAGATGACAGATTGGGGGTGCTATCATGCTAGTGTTAAGTGTCCTTCCTTAGGTGTGAGAGTTATACATTTTGATCTGGTGTGTTCAATAATTAACAAGCTTGACTTTGGAGATATTGTTTTAATATAGCTATGTGTCCACATCTCTCCAGTCTACATCAAAATGTTCACAGGTACCACATTTTCACTTGCACAAATAAGTTTGTGCCTCACAGTTCATGCTCTGCTGACAGGAGGCCATAATCAACTTTCACAAGAAAGATACAGAGTTGTTCTGCCTTGGCATTTGTACTCAAAATGGAACTAACTATTGGCTTATAATATGGAGTCAAATAAGGCAAGACATAGCCTGGAACTTCCTGTTACACACAATATGAAGTGCCTCAAAGAATGGAAGTAACTCCAAAGAAGGTGAGTTCTGATTTCCACAATTCCTATGGAAGCATACTAAAGCACATTCACAAATAGTTTTAAAATGTGCATTATATACTAATGCCTAGTAGAAAACGGCTTGCTAAAGAAATTCCAATTAAGTATTTAAAAATCTATTAAGAAGGTAGATCTTTTATTAGCTGTTCCTGTCAGAATAAATAAGAATGTAAAACTAACACAAAATTGATTCTCTGTCCGTGATGACATCTGTATCTCACTTATAATGTTTATTACATTAAGAATTCACTCTTATTTGGGTCACCCTGAGTCCCATGGCTGCTTGCCAGTAAATAACTACCTCCTCTTGGCCAATCTTCTTTTGAGACTCCTCTTAACCCAGCGCTGCTTGCTACCTAGCACCCTGCACTCAGACAAGTGTTGAGGACCTATGCAGGCTGTCATCACTTTTCTCCTTGTTCTCTTTCCACTTCCAGTTACCAAAGTCCCAGGAAGGCCAGCTAGGGAGAGATAGTGCTAATCTCTCTCTGGTCTTACCAGATCACCACTGAGGAACATATGATTAGCCATCACATATGATCCAGAGTTCCAGAGCCTTGGAAGCTCTATGACTAGGAACTTTCAGTTACCTTATGGGGCCTTCAGAACCAGACCATCCCATACTGCTAAGGGGAAACTTGCTCTAGGCTCCTTGTTCAAACTCCTGAATACACCAGACCACAGAAGAGAAATATAAAATCTGGATGGAGGCTATATCCCCCAAATACCAGAAAAGTAGAAGAAATTGAGATTACAACCCCACTATAAAATAACTCTGTCCTGAACAATGTAATGATAGAAAACACATGGTTATTTATTATAATACAGAAAAGACTTCTAATGAAATCCATTATCCCTTCATGATAAAAGTACTAGAAAATTTAGGAATATAAGAAATGTATCACCACATAATAAAAGAAACATACAGAAAGCCTGTAGCCAAGGTCTTGCTAAATAGAGAAAAACAAAGATGCTCCATTAAAGTCATGAATAAGACAAGGATATCAACTCTCTCCCCTTTTATTCAATATAGTACTAGAAGTATCAACTAGAACAATATATTATTTACTTTTCTGTCCCTCTAATAAAGCATCATGCCCCAAAACAAGTTATAGAAAAATAGTTTATTTAGGCCTATAGTTTAAGAGAGGTAAGAGTCATCAAGATATGAAAACATGGCAGCAAGTGGCATACATGGTAGCAAGAACAAGAATGATCACCTCTGAATGAAAACAGGAATTACAATGAGCTGGATGTGTTAGAAGGTCTTTACTCTCAAAGCATGCTCCCCCATCCTAACCTCCAGTGACGTACTTCCTCCAGAAAAGCTACAAGACCTGAACCTCCCCAAACAGTGCCACCATCTAGGAATCAAATGTTCATGTACCTCATACTATGAGACATATTTTTCATCTAAATCACTGTAGGCACTAAAACCAGTTCTGAAAGAGATAGTTTTAAGACAGAAAATGAAAAAGTGAAAGTGTTCTAGTTTGCAGCTAATAGGATTCTGTAATAAAAGGCTTGTAAAATCCCACCCCAAATAGGCTAAAGTTAACAAATACATTCAGTAAAGTATCATGATATAAAAAATAACAATAGCCCTCCTATACACAAATGACAAACATGCCAAAGAAGGAACCAGGAAAATAATTTCATTCACAGTGGCTTCAAATATACAATAAAATGTTTTGGAATATATCTACTCAAGGAAGTAAAAGACTTCTATAATGAAAACTTTAAGGTACTGAAAAAGGAAGTTGAAGAATGTATCAGAAGATGTAAACAGTATAGCAACATACACAGAGTGAAACTACATGAGTATATTTCATCCTATATAAAACTCAACTCCAAATAAACAGAGGACATTGTGTTAATGTGAGTATAATCATCCCCATAATCTCATGGGCAGCGGCACTAGTAGGAATTGTGGCTTTGTTGGAGTGGGTCTGGTTTTGTTGGAGGAAATGAGTCACTGTGGGGGTGGGCTTTGAGGTTTCCTATGCTCAGGATACTGACTAGTGTTTCAGTCAACTTCCTGCTGCTTGAAAGATATAGGACTCTTAGATACTCCTCCCCCACCACATCTGCCTGCATTCCACCATGCCCTGCCATGATGATAATGGACTGAACTTCTGAAACTGTAAGCCAGTCCCCATAATTAAATATTTTCCTTGTAAGAGTTGCCATGGTTGTTATGATTCCAGCCACTCCTCCAGCTATAGGACCGCACATGCACAGTTCAGTAGCCAAACAAGAGTTCTTACATCCTACATAATCCGTGCCCTGTGTGATTTCACAATGGGCACATTGTGGGCACACAATCTGTGCATGTGTGCCATAGCTCCATAAGCCCACCTGCACATGTGCAGGGGAAACCTTAAACAGCTTGTCACAGATTCTTCCCCTCTCCTTCTCCTTCCCATTCTCTCTCTGTCTCTCTGTCTCTGTCTCTCTCTATCTGCATGTATCTCTTCCACAGGCCTGGTCACACTCTCTTCTGTCCCTCCCCCTCCCTTCTAATAAAACTCTGCTCTGATAATGGGTTTTGACATGCCTCACGACCTTTCCTAGCACAGTAACAGTGTCTCTTATTTAAAATCAACAATGGTAATGATGTTTCTTCACAGCAATAAAAACCCTGACTAAGACAGAAGTTGGTACCTGGGACTGAGTATTGTTGTGGTAGGCCTAACCATATTTTTGTTTAAAGGAATACAGGTCTTGAGACTGTGGATTAGAAAAAGCAGTTGAACACTTTAAGTGCTGTTTAATGGGACATACTAATAGGAGCATGGAAGACAGTGGAGTTGAATGTGATTTGAGGGATGGTGGGAGTTTTGCTCAAGAGTCTACAGAAGAAAAGAATTTTAATATACTACCTAGAGATCATTCTTATGATATTTTGGTGAAGAAAGTGATTGCTTTTTACCTTTGTTCAAAAAGTTTGCCTGAGGCTAAAGTGAAGAATTTTGGAAAATTCCCTTGGCAGAGGAAATCTCAAAACAGCCTAGTATAGACTCTGGTTTGTGTTATTAGTGGTAGGTCCAATGAAGATTTATAAAGTAAAAGAGGAAATGAGCAGAGTAAATTACAAAATGTAAAATTTAAGAAGAAAGGGAACACAAAAAGGTGAAATGCAACTAAGTTCTGGTTCAAGGAGATAAACAGATTAAGAAATGGAATAAAAAGTGTTGTAACCTCAAGGCAAGATTCCACCCAGCTAAGTTACAACTTGTGAAAAGGAACTAAAGAAAAGCTTAGAGCCAGAGCCCGGAAAGATGGGACACACCTTTAATCCCAGTACTGGGAAGGCAGAGGCTGGCAGATCTCTAAGTTTGAGGCCAGCTTGGTCTAAAGATCCAGTTTCAGGACAGCCAAGCTCAGGCAGTGAAGGACAGAAAGGTGATGAAGATATAATTGAATGAGGAGGCCATGTTCCAGCCCCAGTAAGTCGACTTCCAATTGCCTACAAGGTATAGGACTCTCAGCTACTCCTCCAGCATCACCTCTGTCTGCATGTCACCATGTTCCCCATGATGATGATAATGAACTGAATCTCTGAAACTGTGAGACCATTCAATTAAATGTTTTCCTTATAGGAAAGTTGACAAATATATAAGTTGCCATAGTTATTGTGTCTCTTCACAGAAATAGAAACCCTAACTAAAACAGACCTCAACAGATGACCTTATAATTCAGAGGAGAATGTAAGGAGTATACTCAATCTGAACAGAATCCAGAAGCACAAATGTTAAGACCAATAATTGATAAATCACATCTCTTGAAATGAAAAAGTTTTCTGTAAAGCAAAAATTACCATCATTCCAGTGAAGTTAGCAAAAGAATTGGAAAATATCTTTATGAGCTATGTAAAAGAATTCATGAAAACTAAACATCAAGAAAACAAACAACCCAATTAAAAAATTAGGGCATGGAATTCATTAAACAGTGTTTTCAAAAGATGAAATAAAAGTGGTTGAGAAACATTTTTTTTTTTTTAGGTTCAGCACCCCTAGTTATCAGAGAGATGCAAATTAAAACTACTTTGAATTTTCATCAAAACCCCAACAGAATGGCTAAGATTCAAAAATCAAACTATAGAAAATGTTGTCATGGATATGGGGAAAGAAGAACACTTATTCGTGACTGCTGGGAGAGGAAATTGTATAGTCACAATGGAATTTCCTCAAGAAAGTTGAAGAGAGATCTACCACGTAACCTAGCTTTATTACTTATGGCCATATTCCTAAAGGACTTTATATTCTACTACAGAAATACATGTCCATCTATGTTCATTGCTGCTTTATTTACAACACAAATATCTTTCTACATATGAGATAACCCCTCAGAATGACTATTTCCAGCTTTCTTTGTTTATCTACAGATTTCATAAATTCATTTTTCTTTATATCTGAATGGTATTTCATTATATATGTGTACTACATTTTTGTTGTCTCTCTTAGTTAGAGTTCCTATTGCTGTGATGATACCATAGCCACAGCAACTCTTATAAGAAAACATTTAATTGGGGTGGCTTCAGTTTCAGAAGTTTAGTCCATTATTATGGTTGGACATGGCAGCATGCAGACAGACATGGTGTTGCAGAAGGAGCTGAGAGTTCTACATCTTGAACTGCAGGAAGCAGACATGACTGAGATCCATATTTTGCATAGCTTGAGCATATAAGACCTATAAGCCCACCTCCACAGTGACATACTTCCTCCAATAAGGCCATACCTACTTTTAAAAAGCCACACCTCTTAATAGTGCCATTCCCAAGCATTCAAACACATGAGTCTGTGGGGGTCATACTTATTCACACTACCCCCATGAACCGGCTCTACTGTCTCCCTATGGGAGGGCCTTACCTTCTTGTAGGAGGGAATGGGGGGTGGGTTGGTAGAGGAAGGCTAGAGGTGTGGGAGGACTGAAGAGGGGGATCTGTGATTGGTATATAAAATGAATGAAAACATTCTTAATAAAAAAATACTTAAAGGGAAATAACACATATGTGAGAAACAAAGACAGAGACACAGAGTGACAGAGATAGAGAGACAGAGACAGAGGAAGACTGAGAGTGAGATTAATGCTTCTTGTAAATTGAGTAGAATAGAAAAAGAAATGTACCATTTAATTTATGCAAATTACATGCAGATCCTGTTGTAGTTTAGTTAAAAATGGTGGAAGGTAACCTTGGCAGGTTGGAGTCAAGAGACACCACAAAGTTATACCATACAACATATCTCACCTGGGAAGTTTAGAGAAGGGGAGAAAGGGAGGGAGGGGGAGAAAAGGAGATGCAGAGGTATCAGGAAGAGAGAAATAGAAAAAGGCGGAGCTTGCTTTTTATAAAGGGATTTAGTGCATGCACCTAGGGAGAGCTCTATTCTGTCAGGACTCTGAGTAGGCCAGCGCAGATATCTGTGTACTAACATATACATCATTGGATATCTGGATACTTCACAAGTAGTCCTCAAATATCATGTTCTCCCTCATCTCCTAGGGAAAAAAATGTGTTTGTGCAAGAGGCTGGCCTTATGTGGGCCCTTCTTGACCACAACAGTGCAGAACTTGTCATTGGGCTGTCAGGAGTCACAAAAGACCTGGACTGCACACCAAAGCTGAATGAGCTTGGAAGTTGCCCTGGGTTCACCAGTTCTGCCTCTTGCCTGTGGGACACAGGAAGAAGGGATTTGACCACCTTGGGATCCACTGTTCAGCTCCCAGTCCTATAAATAATGTATTTGTGGGTCTCCTAATCTATTTTATGTCTGTTCCTGACTGAGGAGTTTAATTTAATTTCCACCCAGCACACAGTGATCCCCATATCCCTGTAGATTAGTGGTTCTCAACCTTCCTAATGCTGACACCATTTAATACAGTTCCTCATGTTGTGGTGACCCCCCCCAACAATAAAATTATTATTATTGCTACTTCATAACTGCCATCTTGCTACTATTAGGAATTGTAATGTAAATTTCTGTGTTTTCTGATGGTGTTATGTGACCCCTGTGAAAGGGGTTTTGACCCATAGGTTGAGAACCACTGATCTGGATGAAAACCACATCCAGCCAAACACAGTTGGCCAAGGAGAAACCCTTATGGTTTCAGGGTTGAGAAAATACCTCTAGAAATTAATGTGAAGTTTAACCCTGGTGATTAGAGACATAAGAGAAATATGTACAACATAGATGTGATTGCAAGACCAGGCACGCTAGGTCCTTTCTTGTAATTTGCACAGCACAACCTCACCTTCATTCCTTGAGTGAGAGAGCTTGTTCACTTCTCAGCCTCTGAGTCATGTACCTCAAAGTATCTTAATTAAGTCTCTGATTCCAATTCTTCAAAAAGTCTTAGTTTAAAATAAAGTTCAACCACTTCTCAACCAAAAAAAAAAAAAAAAAAACAATAAAAAGTATTTGATACTTAAAAAATCATAAAAATGAAATGACAAATTCACTCTATTTCTTCACAATACTTGCCCTCTGATCAGCTTGTGTTTCTGATTTTCTGTCTAAAACTCAGAAGCTCTCTTAAGAATGAGGAACTGGGAGAATATGGAAACTCCATACCTATTAAACTTTACTTTTATCATTAACAATGCCACAAGCATATTTTAGTTAAAAAACATAAGATTTTCAATATTTGAGATGTTTTACTTCAAAATTGATGAGTCCATGTACTTCAGACAAAAGCTCTATCCTTCCTCAATGTTCTTAAAATTCTGTTTAACCAATGTTATTTTGCTAATGAAACTCCATGACTGTCTCTTTCTGAAACTATCCCCCTCCCTCCCTATAAAAATCTGCTTTCCTGTCCGAGCTATTGTCCCTTGTTCCATCACTTTGGGATGTCCCTCTTGAAACATTCAGCTTGAATTCTGATTCTCATGTATTGAACAAGTGACCTAAGAAAAGTATTTGGCTTTCCCAAAGTCTTGATTTCCACATTGAATCATTTTCTACATTGAGATAATGGATACCTTATGTTGTGTAAAAACAGATATATTATGTCTGTACCAAGTAGTCACTTTTAAAATGCGAAGTTTGTATTTTAGTATCTCTTTGGAATCATATAGTATTTATTTTTAACTTGGACCTACAAACTCCCTAACTATATGATTTATAGTAAATTAGAAAATTACTTTGGGTAAAAAAAGAAGTGTTCCTTTTAATGATTACTAGTAACAAAGTATTTTTAACTATTATTATAGCACATATATCTATGAAATATGAATTTAGTATATGACTCCATAGTGTATATCACATTATGATCATAATGCAAGATGTCTTTGGCAGTACAGATTAGTGTACCACCATGTTATATATTATGTATTGTATTATTGTATGATAATTTTATAATATCAGCTATATTTCCCTGTTTGAACATGTATGGATATGTATTTGTGCATATATTCAAAATATGAATATATTCAAAGTTATATATGTACTAATGATTTTGTAGATGACCTAAAACAACTATTGAGTATTACAGCATAAAGTTCAATTTATAAATAATCAGATATTTTATTGGCAATTCCCTCATTTATGTTTCCTCCTTGGTCCATCTAGTAAGTCTTCCACTCTCTATTTCCTCAGGAGTATGATCCACATCTTTTTTATTTCTTCTAAAATAAGTAAATCCACAGTGTAGTTTCTAATTTTACAAATTTTATTATAAAAGTCCTTGCAAGTGAATCAAAACACCAAACACAAAAATTAAATGCACTCAAAGTGTATACAACTCAATACATTTCTCTACAATAGAAGAGGCATTTCAAATAGAAGCTGTGGTGCTTTGTAATAAATCTCACCCTTTCAGTAGCTAATATAGTTTATGTACATTACCCATCATGAAAAGTAAAACACTCAATGGCAGAACCAGATCTAGAATACCTTGATAAACTTCCTTACAGGATTTTGCTACACTTTTACTAGACTTTTGCTGGTTGTGTTTAGCTTTCTTCAAACCTTTTCCATCCGTAATGCACTTGAACCCCTGTTCATGTGTGTTCATGAGTTTGCATGTGTGGATACAGCTACAAGACAATTTCCTTTTTCATAAAATGAAATTGTTTGTTGAGTTGTGTGGAATTTTGACTTTGGTAGATATTGCTATGTGTTTGTTATTTAAGGTAAAAATAATTCACCTCATCAGCTGTATGTGATTTTTTTAAGCTGATTTGTTTTAGAAATATAATTCTGCATGAAATTTGGAAGATTGGCAAAGTTAAGAAATAATGACATATGGCATATTAATTTGGAAGGCAACACTCTAACCATTTTCTCAAGTAGTAAGGGGAAGGCAATAACTAAGAGGAGTGACAACCTCTAGAAGTGCATGTTGAAGTAGTAGACTTGAAAGGATTGAGATAATGACAGCTCTGAGTGCTCCATTCATAATGGCCTTAAGTATATCTTTTACTAAATCATCCAAACTGAAGTCTAATAATTCAAGAGACATCCAGTCCATTACCACCTCAACCTTTGACTTGTCAGCCTCTCAGTACCTCTTGCCAAAGTCTCACTTCATTAAAGTACTACTGAAATGAATTCATTGTGTCAAATGTCTCCACTTCTCTCCATTAAGCCATTAGCATGGGCTCATCTCTCTCAGGACCTTTTGCCCTAAAGGTTAGTAAACTCCAAGTTCAAGTGTTTGGCATTGATCATTAACAGCCTAGGAGGAGGACTAGTCTTGAATCTGCCCACATGTGCAACCAGCATCACATCAGGCTCAATATTAATAAGGGGAAAACATCTTTATTTCCTCCAGAGACATTGAAATTAATGAGCAGCACCTCTTATCTTTTGGCTTCAATCCTTCACTACAGACCAATCAGTTTTGAAAATCATTTTTTGATGCATAAAATGAGGCAGTGATAGTCCTAAATTGCACACTTGTAAAGTGTCTGGTTCTAAAAATTGGGAGGTAACTAGCTTTCATATTGTGAGAGAGAATAACACAACTGTTCTTTGGAGTGAGAGATTTTCCATTAGACACTTTTATTCTGGCCAATATTACACTTAAGAATTTTACAGTTGCTGGTAAAAATAGTATATCACAGCATAGGAATAGGTTGAGAGACAGAAGTCAGTGATTCCCAGAACAGCACAAAAAAGCCTTTGGCAAACCTTTCACTGTTCCAGAAGTCTATACAAGACAGGTGCATCAAAACTCAACGCCTGTGCGGCCTTAGATTCAAACGATATGCTAATTTCTCTGAACCCTGAAGCTAGCACAGATGAGGTTTATATTCCAGATAAACAGATAAATATGAAGCAAAGCTGGCTTTTCTAAAGCATTCAGGAAACTTTCTGACTTACACTTGTTAGAGACGATTCAACTTTCAGGAGGAAGTTTCACTGTTCCAGGAAAATCACATACTGCAATGTATTTTAATTTAGGCAGTGTGAAGCAGGAGTGTGACTCCAAGGAAGCTCGGCTTGTGAGGTAATATTGTGGCTGTGTCATCAGCACGGTTGCATGTCTGAGGATTGTGCTTCCCTTAGCAGAATTTCTAATGAAGGATTCAGAATGCACTATCTCTGAATATTATAGTAAATGCTTGGGGGAGATTTTCATAAAAGCCATGGTCACAAGATAGCGGTAACAGAGATCTCTAAGGGCTTAAGGGGACATCTAAACATATAATTAACTTGAGCTTGGGAAAGGAAAAGGTCTCATTGGTTTTTCTATTTTCCACTGAAAATAAATTGGGCTTGGATAAATATTGAACTAAGCAGTTACACTGGTAGCCATCATACTAGACCTTAATTTAAAACTACTGTGTGTTTTGAAAATGAGGCTGCAATAGGCTATTGTGTTCCAACTCGATTGTCTGGAAGACAGAGAGCAGGTTGTAAGTATGCTGTTTGATGTGGAATAGCATTGAAAGAAATGACATTTATCAAAGCCATTCTAGGAAAAGATCCATTCTAGAATGAGGGTGAGTGCAGTAGGTCTCAGATTGCAAAAACAACCGTGTTTTCTTTTTGCTTGAGGTGGGAATCAAAGTGTACATAAATTTTGTTTTAGTAAAAGTATGAAGAGAGAGAAAAGTTGACCAAGAGTACTGCTTGGCCAGTTGAGAAGCCAGAATGGGGCTGCCTTATTTTATTTTATTATTTTACTGTGAATGGTGCTGTTTTATTTCATTTATTAGCACATTCTTTGAATCTGAGGCCACACAGGTGTTGAGTTCTGATGCACCTGTCTCATATAGACTTCTGGAGCAGTGAAAGGTTTGCTTAAGGCTTTTTGTGCTGTTCTGGGAATCACTGACTTCTGTCTCTCAACCTGTTCCTATGCTGTGATTTACTATTTTTACCAGTAACTGTAAAATTCTTAAGTGTAATATGGACCAAAATAAAAATATGTAATGGAAAATCTCTCACATAATAATGATTAAATTTATTATAGAATTATTTATTTTATTTACTTCATTTTATTTTTGAAATTAGCTTTCAAAGAAGCATGTTTCCTTTTGGTATTTTCATACAGACATTTTGTTGACTCCTTTCCATTCCCCACTGCAAATCCCTGCATAAACCATTTTACCCAGAGAGTTTTTATTTGCAGTCTCCTAATCATGAGTCTGGTTGAGGTAGACTCATGACTTTGAAGTTGTCTTATCTAATAGAGGATATCAATTACTCACAAGGTTTTATTTCTACTCTGTTTGAGTTTTCAAGATTCCCAGTGGAGTTTTGATGGAAGTCGTATCCTCAGACTTGAGAATCATTCAGAGACACACATATCTTTCTTCATTCTTCAAATGTTTTTTCATAACTACAATACATAAGGGGGCAGTTCTAGGTGTAGGAAACAATAGCTGGACGAAAGAGTCCTGACAGAGAAGAAAAAAGTCTCACTAAAGTTGGCATGCCTTTTAGAAGAGGCCAGTGGAAGAGACAATCTACAAATTTAAAAAAATGATTAAATGAAGAAATTGCAGGTACTAATTATAAAGTTAATGTAAGGCATGGTGGAGACCTCACTTAAATAAGATATTCAGGAATCCCTCTCTCCACAATGACTTCTAAGCAGAGTCCTGACATGAAGGACCAGCTGTGTCCATGGACATGAGAAAGACAGTGACAAGAGAGGGTAGTAACTCAGCAGAGCAAAAGAGGTACCAAGTGAAGTGGAAAATTACAAGCAGGACATAAGAAAAGTCAGGGCAGTCAGAAATTCTATGGATGGGGAATTCAGTGAAAAATACACATTTCTGTAAGAAAATCAGAATGAGGTTGGCCATTTTCAGCACATATATGAACTTTTTGCAGGGAAAAGGGTAGATTTTAGTTTACAATGCCCCATTGTAGTCCATCAATGTGGGAAGTCAAGGCAGAAACCTGAAGCAGCTAGTCCGTGAAGAGAATGAATGCATACATGCCTACTGCACAGTTAATTTTCTCTCTCTCTTATACAACTCAACATCCCGAGCCAAGGAATGGTACCACTCATGGTAGGTAGGTCATCCCATCACAATTAATCTCCCAAGACAACCCCACAAACCAAACTTATCTAATCAAATTTCCACGGATAATCTGCCCAGGTGATTGTACATCATGTCAAATTGACAACTAAAATGAAACATCACAGCACCTTAGGGACTTAGAAGAAAAGTTGAGAATGTGCCAAAAGGCTTGCAGATGGTGGAGGGAGACAGTTTGTGCTTCAGTGAACATGACAGACCTTCAGAAGGCAGCAAAAGATTGAGCTCAATGCACAGAGGTCAAAATAGTCCTCAGAAAGCTCTGACTATAAGATATCACCCATCCTTTCCATCTGGAATGGGTTCTAGGAGTCTTCCATTCTATAGGCACATATCTAGGAAGCCTAATCTAATGCTAAGATAGCAATGACTAGCCAACCCAGAGTCTTCTTGTACCATGGGATACTTCTACACATGGGTTTTCTCTCCATTCCTGGAAGCTTTTGGTTGTTGCAATTTGTGTGTGTGTGTGTGTCTGGGGGGTGTGTGTGTGTTGTGGATCCCCTGGAGCTGTACTTAAAAGGTAGTAACTCCCATGTCAGATAACTACCTGACATGCATGTCTCAAACAAAACTCAGATGTCCTAGAAGAGCAACAGGTACTCCTGTATTATTTACTCTGCTTTTGCTGTGATAAAACACCATGACCAAAGCAAATTTGGGGATACGGAGTTTATTCAGACCTACAGTTGTATAAGGCTAGAGTTTTTATGGCAGGGACAAAATGGTAGCAGCTGGCTGGTATGTCAGCTGGAAGAGCAACATGAAGAGAATAACCTGAAAATGGTGTGATCCGTTTAACTTTCAGTGAAATCTGTCCTCCAAGAAAGCCACACTTCCTAAACTTCTTCAAGCAGCACCACCAACTGGGGACCAAGTGTTCAAACACATGAGCCTATGAGGGATATTCTTATTCAAACCTTCACAGCTCCTAATTTATTGCCAGCCCCTTTGGAGAGCTCTTGAAATTGTGTTTTCTACATATGACAGAGAAGCTATACATGTGATGCCTCAACAGTGTGAGTAATTTAAAAAGACCTGAACAATTACATGTCAAGATAGGTAGGGGAAATGTCAGGAGCCCCACCCCTAGCTAAAGAGCTACAGGATAAGAATGGCTGCCAAGAAAGGGAGAATCACTCTTCCAAAGACATGACACTCCTAATTTGTTACCCAGTGCCAAGTGGTCAGCTCTAAACATGCATAGGATATTCAACAGACTCAGGGAGTTGAATTTGTTTATCTTTTTAAGGAAGAGCTCTTTTGATATCCATAGAGGTAACAAGACTAGGCCATACTATTTACACTTACATTGTTTAATAAGATAGCATACACTTATTCTCAGTTGGAATTAACTTCAAGATCTTTTATTTTTCTGTTTTGTTTTGCCTTTCAGATTTTTTAGTCTCATGTAACACAAGTTGTTCTTGAAGGCACTTGGTAGCCAAAGACTGACCTGGAACTTCTGACCTTCCTGCCCTTATCTTCCAGGTGCTGGATTATAGGCATTAACTTTGTCAGCTTATATATCTATCAAAAGTTGTGTGTACATCTAGCTCTACATATTTTTCTTCCTCAAAAGTTGAATATTGGTGTAGGATAGGGATATAGAGATAGTGGTAGAGTACCATGTACATGACCTCAAGTTTGATCCCCAGAAACACATACATGTCATATCCACAAAGGTGCACACACACACACACACACACACACACACACACACACACACAGAGAGAGAGAGAGAGAGAGAGAGAGAGAGAGAGAGAGAGAGAGAGAGAGAGAGAGGGAGAGAGAGCCTTCAGAGTGGGCTTTCATTTCAACCTGTAGTATCTCAATAAATTGATTATACCTGTGGTGACTTATGAGAACTCTGACCTAAGCAGATTCTTTTGTCCATTGACTTGTCTGGAGTTAGACAAATACCCCAGAACAATCGGTTCAAATTCAGTATTTGGAGTTTTTCAAGAATATCTGTAGTTTGGTTTTAAGAAAGAAATATGAGCTGTTAGCAGCCGTCTTCCTATCCTGAAGGGAAACAACCCCATAATGGTACCTATGGAATCAAAGAAAAAGCTGTCTTCTCTGAGAGATCACTGTGCCTCTAAATCAAGAATTATATATAGACAGTAATAATATTTCAAACATCACATGAAACCTTTGGTTACATAAATCAGAAAATCTCTTATAACACTTTAGAAAAATTTAACCATTATTGCCAATTCATACCACCCCAAAATACTGCAATATAAATTTGTCTCCAAAATAGTTGTGAGTTCATAGTTCATGAATATTTTGTGATTAGAAATGTTAGTAACATTATGTGAAATTCTTAAGAGAATAAAAGTTAGGCGAAATCTTCAAATCAAACTACAAGGGGCCAATGAGGCAGCTGAGTAGATAACGACACCGGCTGACAAGGCTGGAGACTTCACTTCTCTCTCTGGAACATACATGAATGGAGTCATTCGACTCTCAAAGGTTGTCCTCGAGTCTCCACATATATGTCATGGCATGTGCTGCCCCCACCTACATACAAAATAGACAAATAAAACATACATACAAACTAGACAAGTACAAATTCAAATCACTAGTATATAGAATTCAGTCTTCAGTATACCTTTAAGCTAGACCTGACACTCAACATTCTGTATTACTAAAACTGCACGGATGTGAAGTTTTTTTGTTAAGAAGATCGGCACTTGCCATTGTTCCCAGACACACCACCAACCCTCCACATTTATCTCCCTGAAGTTGTCAGGCTATGAGTATTATTATTCATATTTTATATAAGATAGGAGCAGTTTAAATCTTTATAATTCCACTGTCCAAAAAGATAAAACTATTCACTCCAAGCTGACTAAATATAAGAGGCAACAATACACATTGATCCTGAGTTTCACTAGAGTCCAATTCATAGGGTAGCTGAATGACTTTAAGTTTTAGGCTTAATATCTTTTACAATTTGAAAGAACAAAAGCTAAGAAGTAAACTGTCAGAGAATTAAAGTGATTTAATGAGCTCCCTTACATTTTAACATGTATTTTTTGTGTCTCAGTTACATTATTCAAACAACAGTGGTATCTTCTAAAGACTGAGTATGTCATGTCACATACAAAAAAGTTCACAACTAAATGTGGGAAAATGTGTTAATAGTGGTCTTTATAATAATTTAATAGAGATCCATTTATGTATGGTCACCCACTCTTCGAAGAAACATACATAATCTGAGAGACTACTGATCATGTTTAGAAACAAAGAAATGATTTTGTTAATCGATTTAGATAATTCATGCTTTGGTAAACAGATAATTTTTGGTCTGCTAAAGATCAGCAGATAATCTTTCTTTCTTGGAAGCCTTTTACATTAATCAATTAATGTGTTTTTGTGTATATGTGTGATAAATACATGAGGGGTATATAAGGACAATTTGCGGGAGCCAGTTATCTCCTTCTACCATGTAAGTTCTGGCGATCTGACTTGATTCACCAGACTTGGTACAAGTGTCTTTACAACTAACCCATCTCACCAATCCAACTCTATCATTTCTTGTTGATGCCTTCTCTGACTCTTAATCCCACCTTGTATTATTGACTACCGAGTTTCCATCTGGATACAGTAAATCTCTGCTCAGCACATCAGCAGAACTGGATGAGTACATCCTGTCCTCACTGATCATGCTACGAAATCAGGTGCTTTCAGTGAATGAGCTTAATTTTACATGTCTTTTCTAGCACAGGTTAAGAATGCTATATTTTCAAGAAACTTAGCTATATTTTAATTTAATTTTTAATTCCCATTAAAAAGAAGTAATAATTTTTTTGTAAAGCTGGAATTTTCCATGACATTACTGGAAAACGAATCAACTCAAATGCTTTCTAGATTAATAAGCTTTACTAGGAAATTCATTTATCTGTGCACATCTATCACTTGAAGCTACTAATTGCATTGTCCTGGACACAAAAGTCATCATAGATACAGAAGGGTCATGGTTCAAAGAAGTTAAATACTGTTTCCAGTAAATTTTTCTTCTGAAGTTTAGAAAGTCTCAAAAAATGTTTCTGTGATTTATATCAAAATCACATTCAACTAAGCATAATATTGAAAGCATCTAAAATATATTTTATAAACACTAAATAAATATAGGCTGATTATAAAGTGAAAATTTCCAAAAACATTAATCTTTGAGATTGCTAAAATCATTAAAAGCAACACTTTTTACCAATGGACTTTCTTTGTTGTTTGTTTATAATTTTGGCAAATAAAATTAATTGAGTAGTACAGAAATAAAGGAAAGAAGGAAGGGAGGAAGGAAGGAAGAAAGAAAGGAAAAAGAAAGAAAGCACAATGTACTGGGATATGTGCAAGAAGGCTCAACAGGTAAAAACCTACTCATGCAAGTTCTCCTGTGACCCCCACATGTACACTATGGCATGTGTATGCCACACAAACACCAAAGACGGAAGAAGGAAGGAAGGAAGGAAGGAAGGAAGGAAGGAAGGAAGGAAGGAAGGAAGGAAGGAAGGAAGGAAAAACATGTTGTGAATGTAGTTTCTATGAGGTGCTGAGAAGCCAAAAAATGTAGAAAAATGGCCCAATGATGGAAAACAGAAATGTGATTCTATTCCGCATGACACTCTACATTTCAGTTGCGAGTACTCAAAGCTAATGAGTGCCTCTCATCTTTGCTCATGAAGACTAGTGCTAAAGTGAGATTCAAATTTGGGTTGAGGTTTGAAGGATGGTAGAGTAGTAAGTTGTTAGAAAAGACACTTAAAGATAACTTTTGGACAACAGTGACAAAAAACCTGAAAATTGAGCACATTAACTTAAAACTAACAGATTTTGAGGCCATTTCTGTGGGCAGACATTTCCATTCAACAGCAGTAATGTGCCTAGTTGGAATTTACTAACTATGCTCCCAATGTGTGCTCAATATTCAGCTTTGAAAAGGAGACTCAGGCTCACAAAGGCTCACCACAGGAATGAGAATCCTTAGCAAAACAGGCATTGTTGCCAGCAAATGAACAGTCTCAGTCTGCTAAGAGAAGCCATGGCAATAAACTGGTATGCTAAATTATATCAAAGGAGCAAGAGCTGATACAGGAACTGTAGAAAGCAATTCAACTTTAAGCATCAACGGAAATTTCTTCAGTTTTAACCTTCTCATCTCATTCTAGAATCAAGAATTTTGAGGGAAAACTGAATTGACTAGGAGACCAATCATATAAACAAAGGCCAATGACTTTTGACATTACTAGAACAACACAGACATACATGAGTCCTTAAAATTATAAAGTACATGTGCTCCCTTAAAACATCAGACCTGATCAGCAGGATAACATATACTAATTAATTTTTATTTATAGGTTGAATCAGTTTTCAAGAAAGAAAACTTGTGTTGCTGTTACATATATATCAGCAACAATTAAAAGCAAGGTATAAATTTGAAAGGGAACAAGGAGGTGGCACATAGGAGGATCTGGAGGAAGAAAGGGGGAAATGATATAATTAGATCAAGAACTTAAACTATTTTAAACAAAGTATGTAGAAAAGGCCGTTGACCAGATCTTAAACATGAAGCAGAGAAAAAGCGATAATGAACCAAGTATAATTTTCAAAGTCATGGCCCCATCACCCACAACCTCCAGTTGGTCCACACCTTCCAGGGATACCACCCTCTCACAGTGGCACCAGCTGAAGAGCAATCATCAAACACATGAGCATGGGGGACAGTGCATATTTAAATCATAACAGTACTTGCATTGTTAATTCAATTAGTATGCTGAAAAGTAACTTTATCCTTGTGTCTGATCTTTTACACTGATTGTTCAAACTGTCATCATCGTTTCCACTTTGCTGTGAGTGATAAGTGATCTGTCATGTCAAATTTACTTCTCACAATTATGTTTCTTTCTTATGCAGACTACACTATTCTTTTACTAAATCAGGCTCACAGCATATGACCTACTAGGCACCATGGGTAAAATATGTATAATATTTTAAAGGTTAGAAGTGTGTAAGTCGTTGTTTTAAGCGCTTAAGTGTTTTAAGCATAAATTTGGTGTAACTACCCTTAAGATATTCCAGTGCTTGGCAAATGTACATGATGTCAGGCATTTTTTCTCTCAAAATTGTCAAACTGCTAAATATTGAATGGATCTTATCACCAATATTTGTAATACTGACTTACTAGAAGGAGTTTTTCTATAATAGAAGCAGGGCCCAAGGGTGCTATATTTAAAACTACACCAGTATTTATTAAAATTGCAGCTTTTCAAAAGTTTATGCCAAATCAATAGAAGTTTTATTTGATAGAAATGCACAAATGACTATCACTGTGGCCATTGGTTTCTTCCCTTGCCATGTAAACACAGCCTACCATCATGTTTTCTCATGGAATGTGAACATTTCAGCAAAACAGGAATCTCAGGCTAGTCTGCAGCTGCTTGGCTATGCCAGCACTCCACTAAAATGAAATTAATGTGAGCAGACCACACAGTCTGAAGGATTGCCCATCCCCATGAGAATGGTTCTTATGGGTGCATATACTTGAATTCTTCACTCCCAGTTGGTAGAACTGAGAAGGGCTAGGAAGTACAGCCTTGTTGGAAAAGGTATGGCACTGGGGTTGAGCTTTGATGTTTCAGGTATACCGCCCCCCTCATCCCTCCTTACACATACACACACACACACACACACACACACACACACACACACACACACACATCTTATGCTTGTGTATCAAAATGGAAACTCTCAGTTACACCTCAGCACTGTGCCTGCCATCCTGCTACCTTGATTCCTGCCATGATGGCTCTGAACTCTAACCTTCTGAAACTGCCAGCCCCAAATAAATTCTTTCTTTAATAAGTTGCCTTGGATATGGTGTCTCTTCACCACAATAGAAGAGTATCTAAGATCTAATGTAAGAGCCAAGGCTGTAAACTGCACTTGCCCAAGGACAGATAACTTTCTGGAATGTTGAGGGCTCTGGTTCTTGGGAAATAACAAGCCACATGTCTTTGCTCCCTTCAACAAGTTTGTTTATATCAGGTATGCTTGACTGGATGTGGGCGTGAGGTACATAAGCCAAAAATGCATCCTTGATTGGACCTCATGATAAATACAATCGACTGGTGGTTTTGCCTTTTTAAGCCTCTGCAAAACATGATTTGTGGCTATTTCCTGGAAACCCAGAGATGGACCTAACCTGAATTCATCCACCTGGCCACTACTTAATTAATTCTTACTTCAAATTTTGCTCAAAAAAATTGTGGAACTGGTCCTTCTCTCATGGTTTCCAGGATTAATATTTGGAGGCTCCCAGTGAGATGAAAAATCATTCCACCCAAATTCTGCTAACTCTGGGCTCTTCACTCTGGGACCATGCCTTCAGTTCTGCATACTACTGTGTTGAACAGCTGCACTTGAAAACAGCAAGCATTTTATTCTTTTTCTTTGTTTTTCTACAGAAGTTTCTGGATTCCAAGTCTGGGAACTCCTGATCTGGGAACCTAGCAGGCCTGACAAAGCCCACCAATCCTTTGTCCAGGGCAAAGGGAGACATCTCACAGCACACTGATACTCAGTCAGAGCCACCAGTTTTTTCTCCTGACCTGCCTTGGAGCTCTGTCCTGGTGACACCTGGGCTGAAAAACATGCAAAGACACCAGGAAGTCCACCAACAGGGTTTCAAAGCCTGGGCTGCACAGCAAAGCTGAGAAACCATAAGGATCTCACAGCACTGGGGGGTAGGAGGGGAGACAAGCCGAGAGTTTAGAAAGACCCAGGGTGGAATGCCAGGCATCCCAGGAGCCAAGGATGAGGAAAACTCCTAGAGGCCTTGTCTCTGGTGGGTCCCCAGCTTCTAGGTTGTACAGGAAGGCTATTAAGGAAAAAATAAAATGAGCCTCCTGTTTATTAAGAGAATGTGTTTTGGTCACACTGGTGGAAGGTAGCTGAAGTTTTCCTGTGTCCTACCTGGCCCATGGTCAGGACAAATCTCTCTCATCTGCCAGTCCTGCAGCCACTTGGACCCATGTAAACACACAGTGGCTTATATTAATTAAAACTGCTCAACCATTAGCTCAGGCCTACCACTGACTAGCTCTTACATTTAAACTAACCCATAATTCTTTTTTAAGTTTAGCCACATGGCTTGGTACCTACCTTTTCTCAGTTCTGCCTTCACATCTTGCTTCCTGTGTCTGGCTGGCAATTCCTGACTCAGCCTTTCTGTTCCCAGAATTTTCTTCTCTGCTTATCCCACCTATACTATACTTCCTGCCTGGCTACTGGCCAATCAGCATTTTATTTATTAACCAATCAGAGCAATATCCACAGAATTCCCCCTTTTCTTTTCTTTTTTTCCCAAGGAGGAAGGTTTTAACTTTAATGTAGTAAATTAAATATAATAAAACAAGTATCAATCAAGAATTATAATCATAATATCTAGTCTATTTCTTTTTGGCAAAATTAAAGAAGATATCCTATCTATCCTATATTTTATGAGTTCAAGTTTTCATATCTAACTTATCTTTTATCATAACTAAGGAAATTATAACTATCTAGTCTTCAACTACATCAAAGAACTCAGAAGGATATAATGTTACCTAAAAAAACAGGAAGAGCATTGTAAGCAACTTCCAAAAATCTGGGAGGAAGGTGGGGGCAGGAGGGGGGAGGACAGGGGAACCCATGGCTGATGTGTAAAATTAAAACACAAATATAATAAATTTTAAAAAAAGAAATCAAAACTAAAAAAACATTTTAAATGCCATATTCTGTAGGTCTTTGAAGTGTTTGATGATTACCTACCTAATTGAATTATATCTATGTATACCTATAACACTTAACATGACTAAAAGTTTGACTATTATAGAAGACTGGTTATTAATCTGTATTTCTTAATTATCCATTACAATTTAAATGAGTTACATAAACATAATACCTTAAACAGGATATATAAATATTAATAAAATCAACTCTAAATTTCTATCAATAAACTAAAATCCATAGCAATGTAAATCATTTTAAACAAGTTGTTACTACTTATTCTATCATATCTATATCCTCTTTTCTTCTTTAGAAAAAGATTGCATTTAAAATCAACCTACTTTAAATAAAAATAAACATTCATAAACAATATTTTGGTAATTTGGGCACAGCTTCTCATACTACTTCCTGCCTGATAAGGGTGCTGGCAATCTAATGAGGATCCTGAGAAAATTAAGAATTATGGTCAAGTCCTGACTGGAGGAGTCTGTGATACTGTATTATCTGAGCCAGTTGCCTTGAAGCTGTTTTTGGATGTTGGATCATCTGGGCCATGGTGTCACTGGAGACTTTTCAGGGGGTCTTGGATGGTCAAACCTGATGTATCTTAATCTGGAACAAATCAATAGCATCTTGTTTTCTGTGGAAACAGAAGTAGAGACTCCTTTCCAAAGCAACATATCCTTAGATCCAAATTTGAAGTCAAGATACCTTTAAAATATACATATTGGTTTAACTGAGCAGCCTTTACAATCAAATGTCTTTCTGCAGTTAAAAATCCCAAAGACAACACAATCCAGATTCTCTTTGTGATTTCCAACTTTACATGGCTTATTTTTTATATTACTTTTACTTTCTCTTTTAAGACTTTATTTTTTAAAACTTTCTATTTCTTTAATAAAACTGTCTATATTTCTTTTTTGCTCTCTTTAAAGCCTATGTACATTTTTATACACAGTGTAAACTGTTTAGAGGTTTATTTCATCTGAACCTATTTTATTGTGAATCTATTGCGGTAAACTGCAGCATTCTCCACCCACCTCAGCTTCCCAACATGGCAGAACTATGTTTACAGCCAGCTCTGGGAACCATGCTTACAACTGACTCTGGAAAGTAGTGGGTCTATGCTTCCATCAAAGCAGCGTGTAGCCCAGGAATTTTTTTTTTTTTTTTTTTTTTTTGGTAGCAAAACCTATATCCACCATGCACCATGTTGTGCGGCTTGCAGAAACCTCTGTGTAACTCGAATAGAACATGCCATGCTGCAGGTCAAGCCAGCATGCTATGAACCCACCATAGAGTAGCTCAAGCCCACATGTTGCGATGTTTTGCTGCCTGTGTAAGATATCAAGCAGGAACCTGTTTTTGGCTGAGTTTAGAATTGCTTATTAAGTATTCCCAGGTTTCAGGTGGAAACTCCAGCCATTGGGCACCATTTGTAATTCAAAGTATTCCTGTGTCCCACCTGGCTGATGGTCAGGGCAAATCTCTCTCGCCCACCAGTCCTGTAGCCACTTGGACCCAAGTAAACATACAGAGACTTATATTAATTACAACTGCTTGGCCATTAGCTCAGGCCCAATCAGAGCAACACATTCACGGCATACAAAGCAATGTCCACAACAGTAGACCTCTGTGAATGACTCCACTTCATAATGTTTTGTGTTTTCCATTGTCATTTGGTTCTTTGTCTTGTCTTATGTCTGTACCTGTCTTTTGTCTCTATGTGTTTTGACTTGGAGCAACTGAATGGATGAAGACAAGACTGACAAGCTGGAGCACTGCTCAAAATGTCATTTAGGGTATGGGGTTTGATGGCAGTATATGGTGGGCATGAAAACAGAGGGCACAAAATGTGATGCCCAGGGACAGGCTTGGGGATCATTGGACCAGCCCCACTGCAGCACCACTATGCAGCTGGAGCTGCAACTCCAGGCCATGCCCTGTAGCCAGTTACTGTCCAGCTACTGCTTTTATAGCCTCCCACCACCCCAAAGGTTCTATTGCTTTCCCTTTCCTCTATGATGTCAGCAGGCACTATAGCCCACTGGATATTGGATTCAGCAGTTGCAGCTACCAAGGCAAGGAAAGTTTTGTCTGTTTTGTGTATATGGATGGGTCCATGTTTTCTGATGTTTCTGCAAGTTTTGTTGCAAATATGGAGCCCAGGCAGAATTATCAGGTTCAATTGAATGCATGTGCTTACTGTGGACTGGTTTTCTTGGTCATAATTTGTTGTTTCTGCTGCTGCCAGCCACCAGTCACATCTGCCATGTTTGTTTTGATAGCCTGGGCTCAGAATATGTCTCCAAGTTTTCTGGTCATTGAGTTAGTTTGACAAGAATTCAAATGTCTTTGGGATATGGATAATATTAAAGTTTCTTTATGCTGTTCTACCATATTGAAAAGCTGGGAATTGGGTTATGGCTCTCCCTTTCCAGACCTAGGCATGCTTTTACAATCTCCATGTCCAGGTCAAGGGCTAAGGAGAAAAGAACAAAGCAGAACAGCCAAAAAAGGTTGTTCATTTTTTTTAATTGTTTAAGGCTGTTATATGAAGTTTCTGTATCTCAAAATTTGTAAGTTTATTGGGTATGGTTAAAAATATGTAATGTCTGTAACAAAAAATAACTAACTTAAAACTCATAACATAAGGTTGATAGTTAAAAAATCAATGCATAGGTAATTGTAAAGGAACCATGTGGTTTGATTCCATTTTGAGATATAAGCAACATGTGGTTTGATGTTATCTTTAGGCAACCATATGGCTGCTAGCCATCTTTGCTAGGGTTGAAAAATGATATCATATGACTTCACCACCATTAAAGGTAACCATGTGGTGTGTCCCAACCAAGGAGACAATAGGTCTCCAAGATACTTTGGATAAGGATAAATTCTTATATAATAATTTCTCTCCTGTCCTGTCCTGAAAACAAGGTTTATGATAGGATTTTAAAACAATGCTTGTTTCTTAAGATATTAAAGTTGCATCTCCATACTTTCATATATAAGAACATACCTTGTGCTGACAGCCAAGTTCTGTAACATAAGAATCACCCAGATTATATATGTTTTAGAAACATGAAGGGGTCATGTAACTGTCTGGGATCTAGAAAGCAGGCTAAGTATGCTGCTGAGGTGGGGTCAGAGTAGTGACCCAAGTACAAAGGATTGTGAATGAATCCCAGATATTGAACATCAAATTGTTTGCACTGTTGGAGCTTGGTTTTACTGTGTGTAGATAATGGTTATGCTATGTATCTTCCCTCATGAAATAAAAAAGGGAATTTATTTTTGATATTGTAGGAGCATAAAATTGAGAGATTTTAAGCTTCTTTAAAAGAAAAATTTGAAGTTTTACAGAAAATTTAAATGAAGAAAACATGACTATTTTTAAGGAACAGTTTTTTAAGAATATTTAAATTGAGAAGACTATGGGACATTTTAAATTTATAAGATATTTTATTATGACATCATTATTAATATATAAGTACATAAATAATAAATAATTAAAGCAGAGGCTAAAAATTTAGAGCCACGGCTATGAGCACCAAACACTAAACACCAGAAATGGGCATGTTTCTATCTTATGATGCAGCAAGACAATGACCTAAGCAGTCTGGCTAAGAGTCCCTCCTTACCTAAGGTCTATTCAGGCTAACAGAGACTGATTTAAGAATGAATGCCTAACCTGCTTGCCTTAGCTACTTTATTAAGTGTTAGCTATTTTAATAAACTGAGTCTCATAAGAAGAAAGAGGAGGAATTGTATGATTGAGAAATGTTGAGACCATGATTGGAAAAAGCACAGGGACAAATAGTCAAACTAGTGAAAACACATGAACTATGAACCAATAGCTAAGGAGCATCCAACTGGAGCAGGCCCTCTGGATAAGTGAGACAACTGAATAGCTTGAACTGTTTGGGAGGCCCCCAGGCAGTGGGACCTGGACGTGTCCTTAGTGCATGGGCTGGCTGTTTGGAACCTGGGGCTTACACAGGGACACTTTGCTCAGCCTGGAGGGAGGGAACTGGACCTGCCTGGACTGAGTCTACCAGGTTGAGGTGAATCCCTAGGGGAGTTTTTGCCCTGGAGGAGATGGGAATGGGGGGGTGGGTTTGGGAGAAGGTGGAGGGTGGGAGGTGGGAGGACAGGGGAATCTGTGGCTGATATGTAAAATTAAATTAAATTATAAAATAAAAAAATAAGAAGAATTAAGAATTAGAAAGACAAAAAAAGGAACTCATATCATGTAATGAGGCACTATAAAGTTGCCCATCACCCTATGGACTATATTAATGACTTAAAGTTTTATTTTTATACTAAAAGGAGCTTCAATTCAGAAATTATTATTTTCTAAGGCCCAAACTCCACAGAGATAAAGCTGTAAAACCTTAACCTTATAAAAGCTGTCAACTTATGGTAAACTGTTAAAGATAATTAAGACATGCAAGTTAATGTTCAGTCACCTTTTAAAAGATCAAGTTCTTTAGTGTGGTCAGAACTAAAGTTGTAGTCATGCTACATACTAATATAATTAATTATAGCAAAAAGATTTATTAGCCTCCTGTATGTGTTTTCAAGGTTAATCCTAAAACAAGTAACTGAAAACAAGCGAAGTTTGTTTAGTTCAAATAAATAATGGTCCTCAAAATTTTCAAAGATCTGCTGGATGTAGCATTTAAAATGTTTAAGGAAAAAGCTTACTACAACAGATAGAGACCCCCAGCTCCTAACTGTGACTCAAAAGTCTCCAAGGAAGATAATGTGGCATGATGGCAACTCCACCTGGGTTATGGTAATGCTAACCACTGGGCATAACTGCTCCAATGCCTCACCTATCCTCCAGACCCTGACCAAACTGTGGACAAGCAGGACACTGGAAAGCTGATTGCCTCACTTTACCTAGACAAAGTAAGATTAGTCCCCCAGGTTCATTCTCCTCAGGTCTTTCAGGTCTCCTGAGCCTGACAGGCAAAGATTGATGCTATCCTTGGATCAACTGAAAACATAGAGACCAAAGGAGCCTGGGTTGACTGTCTAGGTAACAGGAAAGTCTCTGTCATTTTAATTGATACATGGGTTGCTTGTATTACACTTCTGGGAATAATTTATCCTTTTCAGATCTCTGATGGCATTGATGGCTAGGCTAACTGTAGCTTTGCCAGCTTGGCATTGATGGCTAGGCTAACTGTAGCTTTGCCAGCTTGGCATCAGCAGGCCAGCAGCTCCTTCCCCTAAGGTTGCAGCCACTTTGTTAATTCATTTTATATATAAATATTAGGCCTCTTTTTTCCAGATCTACTAGGTCTCTTGTTAAGAGAAGGCAGATAGGGTTGCCTTGCTAACAAGCTTCATATTAAAGGATAAACAGGTTTTAGATGTAACTTTTCACTAAAAGAATACACTTTGTAATGGTTGTTCTCAATAATAACTACTCATGTCTCTGGTAAATAATTAGGTGGAAAAAAAAGATTAAAGTCTATGTTAGTTCTGAGGGTCTAAGAAAATTATTTAAGCTATATAAAAACGGGAAATGTTTCTGACTTCTCCATCTTCTATGCTATTGTTATACTGAGATTTCTTATAGACACCTATTAGCTGTTTTTTCTTTACTATGGATTTTAATACATATTACAAACAATGGTAATGCTAATATGTATAAAACTTTTATCTCTTTTTGTAAACTAAAAATATTCATGTAAGCTTTAGAGAACTGAAGGAGTCATAAGACTTGGATCCACCTCTCTGAGGGCAAAGAAATTCAAGATAAGCAAGCCTTTGTTTTCCCTCCTGTCTATTCTTAAGGATGGGATCTCTATCTTGCCTGGTCTTGATACTCCTCCCTTTCCCCAATTACTAGGACTATGGGCCTAAAAGTTCCAAATGTAAGAGTTTTCTTTAAGGAATGTCTTTAAGTTTAGTTTAGATGGACTTACCTATTCCACTAGTATATTGTAACTTGCTCAGATTTCATTAGACTATCAGAAAACTTTCTGGCATTAAACATCGAAGTTCTTTAGTTTAAGTAAGAAAGTAATCCCCTCTAAAATATCTCTTCTACAATCTGCTGTCACACAAAGTATGAAGATTGGTGATCTCTCATGCATATGATGAATATTTGTTTTTCCTCTTTATGTTTTACACTCTGGCACTGAGCTAATTTTGCCCTGTGGTCCATTACCAGTTCTTAAATTGTACAAATGCTCTATGCTATACACAGTACTTTATTAACTTCAATGAAGAAGGCTTATTCCAGGGATCTCATAGAACAGTTCATAAAACAAATTGTTCAGCTGTCCCTCTTAAGTTCACTTACTTAAATCACAAATCAAACTTAATTCAAGTAGCTGGCAGGGCAGCAGAAACTGTCCCTTCATCTCTACAAGTTTCTCACTATTGTTTGCATTCCTAAGTCTCATATACAACTGCAACACACATTTCCCCCAAACAGAAGAGAAGACAATACTTTCCATGAATCATCTGCCTGTTTTCACTTGAACTTAATCCTTCAGAATTTCTAACTCTTTCCTTTAGTGTTGATTTCAGTACATTTTATCTTCAATAGTTCCTTCAACAGCTACTAGATTGAGTTTATATATATATATATATATATATATATATATATAAAGTTAATTCTTTCAGAATTTCATACACCATCCACTTCTCCCAGATCCACGCTCACCTCCCCATTCACTGGAGCATTGATGACCTACCAGAGTTCATATGCTTAAAAATGCTGACTCTCCTCTTCTAAAGAATCCAATATCTGTCAATAGTTTTTCAGGGGTGTATATTTGTGAGTCCCTCTCTCTTGTGTGGTTTAAGGTTCACTGGCTTGAAATTTGTGGGTCTTGTACTATAGCACCCACAGCCATTGTGAATTCATGAGTTAAGAAGTCCTGACATGTCTAGAAGGCACTGTTTTGTCTGGTCCTCTTTGGCCTCTGGCTCTTATCATTTTTATGCTTCCTTTTCCAAGATGCTCCTTGGGACAGGATACAGATGTCTCATTTGTGGCTGAGGACTCCACAGAGACTTGCTCTCTGAACCTTAACCAGTTGTGCATTTCTGCATTAAATCATATCTATTGCACAAAGAAACCTCTCTGGTGAGGTTTGAAGCCTTCATTAATCCATGCATCTAGAGATGGAGACTAAATAGGAAACCAGAAAGTAAGAAGGGAAATATTGCTTAGTTTATTTCTCCTTTGGTTTAGAGTTAAAGCAAACTGCTAGAGATGTAGAGAAAGTTTATGCTTCTATACTTCAACCAGCAATGACAAAGAGAAGTAACTTTCCAGTGTCAGTTCTACCCTGGTCTCATGAGTTCCTATTTGATGGCCCAAGCATGAAATTCACAAGTGTTTGCAAAATAACTGAGTCACAAGCATCTTGACTCTGACTCTAGGGCTGTCTTTGACCTTTTGAATTACCAGCCTTTTTCTGCTTGTGTCCCATGTCCTACAAACACTTGTTAAAACAATTTTCCATGTTACATTTCTATAGTTGATATTTGCTCTTGCTGAATATGCCAAAAATGTTCAATAGAAATAGTACAAAGACTTTAAGAAGGAAAGAGGGAGAGAGAGAAAGAATAGTTAAAAAGCACCAAATAGCTTTCTTCAGCAGAATCCAACTCCAGCTGTGCTTTAATCTGAAGAATGATATATAAGAACTTACTTTGGGCTCATCAATGACTTTGGTAGCTTGCTTGTTTTTCATTGTTGCTTGGAGTAAAATATCATTCAACAAAAGTTAGTTACACCAAACACCACACAGAGTCTATTTCCATACATGCTCATGAGACTGAGGGAATTCCTATGGACATCCAAAGTACCAGCAGTAGGTGGAAAGAAAACCTAGGCCTATGGCATGCCATGTATTTCTCTGCATTGCTCTGGAAACTTCTGTTCCTCAGTCTTCAGAATAAATATTCATGAAGAGATATACATAGGCACTTGGGAGGCAGAGGCAGGCGGATCTTTATGAGTTCGAGGCCAGCCTGGTCTATAGAGCGAGGTCCAGGAAAGGCGCAAAGCTACACTAAGAAACCCTGTTGGGGAAAAAAAAAAAGATACAGAGGGGTCTGTAATAAAGCTTAATTACCTTTGTCATGTCAAGACCATCAATAAAGAAAATAAAAGCTGCATTTGTCATTGAGATTTTGCAGTTAGTTGATACATACAGGTAAAGTATCTTAATATTATGTTTTTTGTTTTATTTTGTTGTCACATTTTAGATTTTTCTAGCTTGTTAACTTATCCTTATGAAATTGACGACACAGATAATATCAAATATCAATACCTGTGTAACTCTCTGACCTGTCAGTTCTCACCTGCTTTGACCTGCTACATAGCATCTGGTGATTTCATTTAGAAAGCTGCAAGAGTGAAAATATGATTAGTTTTTCAAGACCAGAACATTACAGACAACAAATATATTTAGTCACCTCTTCAATAATTAATTCTAAAAAACTGTCCATTATCCTCATACTAAAAATCTTTGTATACATTTACTTTTTTTTCCTTTATTTGTCAGCAAATAAGATTCATAATATATCAAATAGATTGGATTAGGAAACAATAAATTTCTCCAATATCATTCTGGAGATGAAGATAGACTAAAAGTAAATAATAAACAATATGTAATTTGCTGCTTTGGACAGAATGATGGTTGAAAATTTTTAGTCTTCTACCAAAGTTGTAGTTAACATAGTCGAGAGTGAGTTAAAATACATGTGCAAATCAATTCCTTTTGACATATGACTAGTCCAGAAAATCATTCTTTTATTTCATTCATGCTAAAGTAAGCTTTTGGTGCCTTAAAAGTACTCAGAGTAAAAAATCAAAACACCAACAAACAACAAGAGCAAAAGCTTGGCTCTTACTAGAAAGTTACAAAGGTCTCTACAGATCTTATAGAGGTATTTTCTCAGTTGAGGTTCCCTCCTCTGAAATGACTTTAGCTTGTGTCAAGTTGACATAAAACTAGTCAGCACAAGGGTTTACTTACAATTGGAGGGTACAGTCTATCATTGTGAAGAAGTTGCCACAGCAGGAAGTTTAGAGAACTTTTCACTTAACATCCACAGTCAAGAACATGAAAAGAATGAGTACTTTCACACTTAGTCCTTGATGCTATCATTCTCCAATCTTATATGCTCTGGGGCCCCATCCAGGGAATGGTGCTACCTAGTTTTAGGTTGTGTCTTCTCACATCAATTAAATCAATCCAGCCAACAAATATACCTGCAGGTCAACTTAATCTAAACAACTTCATTAAGACTCAGTTTCTAGGTGAATCTAGGCAGTGGCAAGATGACAGTTAAAACTAATAATCACACACACTAACATAAGAATTGTGGGGGTTGGGGATTTAGCTCAGTGATAAAGCACTCTCTATCTCTCACTCTCTCTCTCTCTTTCTCTCTCTCTCTCTCTCTCTCTTTGTGTGTGTGTGTGTGTGTGTGTGTGTGTGTGTGTGTGTGTGTGTGTGTGTTTGTGTGTGTGTGTTGCCAATTCAGCTACCAGGCTTGCTAGGAAACCCACAGAATCCCTGTGTCTTTGCCTCCTCAGTGCTGAATTACAGGCCTTGGCTACTGGTCATGGATGTTCAGTGGGTGCTTGAAGTTCATCTGGAGCTCCTTTTACTTGACTGATAGTTCAATTATCCAGACTCTAAATTTATGTTCTCACTGCACTGTATCATGATTATGTCTATTTTTTTTTCATTTTAATTGTAAAGTAACTATATTTACATGTGGCCACTATAACACCAAATTCATAGATATTACACCAAATGGTTAGTAATACTTCCCAACTCAAAATTGTAAGCAGGGGAAATATTATTGACATTTTTTAAACTGGGAGATTCCCTTGGTCTATGATTTCTAAGGATAGTCCTGTACCAGCAAGCACAGTATCACTTGGGAACATGTCAATGACACAAATTCCAGGCCATGTCATAGCTACTAGATTAGAACTTCTAGAGTGATGATGATACATCTCTGTAGCAACAAACATTCAAATGAATTTGATGCTTGATTGATTTTGACAAACATTGTTCTAGGTCCTGTCTCTAGAACTAATTAAAATGCATGTAAGTAGGCTTCTTGGTTGACACAACAAAACTATATATGTATGTGTATACACACACACACACACACACACACACACGTGAGGTAATTAGGATAAGTATTGAAAATTTCTTTAATGTAAGAAAAAAGAATGTAAAAAAGAAAGATCAACTTTATTAGTGGATGTGATCATTTTCATCCATGTGACAAAATATTCAAATTAACAAAAGAAGTAAAAATTGATTTTGACTCACAGCTGTAGTAATTCTAGTTCACTTGGTTCTCTTGCTTCTGGGTCCACGCACAGAATGGCTAAGCAGAGCAAAACACCTTATGATGAACAGGAAGCAAAGAGACTAACAGAGGAAGAGTCTGGGATTAAGATATACAATTAAAGACAAGCATTTACTTTCTCCAAAGAGGCTTGATTTTTCACAGTCCCATTACCTCCCAATTATGAATTCATCAAGTGATTAATTTCTTGATTAACTCAGAGACAACAGAATCCAGTTATTTCCCAGGGCCCATAAGTTGGCAAGCAAGACCTTAAGATATATTACCTTCTTGTAGGAAGGAATGGGGGATGGGTTGGCAGGCGAGAGGTTGGAGGGGCAAGAGGAGGAAAAAGGGGGATCTATGATTGGTATGTAACATGAATAAAAATTCTTAATAATAATAAAAAAAAGATATTAGCCTTTGGGGGATACTTCAAACACAAGTCACAGCAAGAGCATTTCCACAATCTTACAATTATTTTTTGACTAGAGAAATTGATCATACTCAGCCTTTTTTCCAAGTAAGATTGACAGTTTACTAAAAGAACTTGCTGTGTTAAATATAAGAAGCTTGTTTTCATAAAAGAGTCAAGACATAAATTGACAAGCACAGGAAATAGAAGTGCTCAGTATTCATTTCAGATGGATCAAATGCTAGGATATAAACATATTTTATATGTCAGGCTTTTAGTGAAAAGTGTTGTGCTTGGATTTCTCTTTTATTGGGCTTGAGATTTTAAAATAGTATAAATATTGTTTTAGAGAAGTTTGATAGCAAAATAAGTCCATGAAAATCCCAACACAATATGATTAATAAATATTGGATAAAGTTGTTTGATGTTCATAGTCTTGTCTCTGATACCCTTACATGCTATGTTAATATTAAATACATGAAGACAGCAATCTGGTTTAAAATCATTGCTCCTTCTGAATGATATCCAGTAGAATAGGCACTGATATTTTGATATACTGCAATAAAAGAAGTATTTCTGATTATTTAATAACTACTATTTACTCTGAAAAAGCAGGAATAAAGGAAAATCTTTGCATCCATGATGCCTTCAAAGACATTGAACAAAAAACACTACTAGTTGTGCCTTTTATCCTCCAACAAATTACAGTGTTGGGCCACTTACTTAGCTTAAGAAACTTATTTATGTGGCCTTGTGCAGAATAGGAATCACAGACAGAGTTCCCAGGTAGTTGATAAGTACATTAAACAAAATGGGAGCAAACAAAGTCATTGTATAGAGATGGAGAAGCAAACCCTCTCAGCACAGGAAAAACTGATTTTATCACCCACATCCAATACTCACAATTTAAAAAAAATGTATATATCTTACTTGATTTCTGTTCAAAAATCTTGTCACACCTCTTCAATATCTTGGCTTGTCTGATTTCTCTCAAAAAGACCAAAAGTGAAAAGGATACATTTGAGTGATCCAGCACTCACCCAGCATGTGTGAGCGAAGATGATTACTATTCCTGAGAATGATAGTGCCTCTGTTTCTACAAGATAGTGTGTTTGTGAATGTGGAGGAATTGTCAAAAATATAAAGGAGTGGCTTAGAAGAGCATCAGCTACTTTGCAGTAGAATATTTCCTAAAGAAATGGAGTGTCAAACCACTTTTCAAATGTCAAGACTTTGGACAAACAACAACAATAAATAAATAAATAAATACATATGTACACACATAAATAAATAAATAAATAGCCTCACCTGAGGTGAGGTAGCCAAACTATTTTTTAATGCAGCAAAGAAAGGAGAAAAGTGCTGACATATAGGAAACATAAATTCAGGATTTCCTGAAATCTCAGCATCGCCCTAAGACAGACTGGGTACCCACCCAGAAGGCTGGGATAAGGCTTGTCACCATGTTCAAGTAAAGCTCTTCTTAAGGTCCTGTTTCTTTTTTCCCCCATGACTATGAACTAGAGATTATTGATTCAGTGAAATGTCCACACAACTTTTTGTATATGCTAAACTCTCCCCTGCTGTTGGAGTGTTCTCCAGAGGAGCTGTGCTCTGTTCTCTCCTCTCTCTTTTCTGCTCTCCTCTCATCACCACCTGTTTGGTGTAGTTGCTTGGCAGCTCTCCCTATATGTTCCTAGGTCTGAAGTGCTTTTCATTCTTTCTATAGGACCTGTGAGTACAGTATAATTAATTATTTCATTTCTTATTCCCCAGAGATGACTGTTTTCAGAGCCATGTTGAAATGGCTCAGAATTTATTACTCACTTGTAACATAGACAGTTAAAACTACCAAGGGCATTTATTTAGTAAGATTCACTAAGCAGGAAGAAGGAAGCAGCCCAAGAGGGACCATGTGTCTGAACCTGGATGGTGGCCATGGTGACTGATTTGCACAGTTCCTCCCTATGGGCTGAAGTGTAGACTTGCATCGATCTTTGAAGACCTTAAAGAATGGGCCAAAGTACAGTCTAATGGTGCAGACAACGTTTCCTCAGTTTCAGTGTATTTTTAAACATGAATGTAACAAAGAAAGCAATGATCCAAGGAAAGTTGAGTTCAGAAGATTATGAACAGAAAAACATGTAAATAAGTGCCAATAAGCACATACTAAATATTAACAGAGCAGCCCTTTTCCAGAACTTTCTAAGGACAGATCAATTTAACCATAATTACCTGACATATATTGTAGATTATATCTGGAACCGATTCAGAGTATACTGAGGACAGCACTCAGCACATCCTTTCATCAGATTGAATTCCACAACTATGTTCCAAAATCCAACAAAAATAAACATGTCTTATGAATTGAATGTAAATTTTTGTCACAGGAGGCATGAAATCAAGTCCAAGAACAATCCAGGGAACAAAATGCACCTGTGTTAAAAGGCCCTTTGCCAGACCTGTCAGAATTGCACCAGACTCACAATGGAGACTCAAAAAGCCAGAAGAGCTGGACAGACTTCTTGCGGACTCTAAAAGACCATGGATACCATCTCAGATTACTATACCCAGCAAAACTTTCAAGAGAAAACAAGATATTTCCTAACAAAATCAAATTTAATCAACATTTATCCACAAACCCAGCTCTACAGAATGTACTAGAGGGAAAACTCCAACCCAAAGATGTTAGTTATTCCCACAAAAGCATAGGCGATAGATAATCTCACACCAGAAGAAAACACACGCACACACACACACACACACACACACACACACACACACACCCCACCACCACCCCCACCACCACCAAAACAACCAAAAAACTAAGAATTAACAATCACCAGTCATTAAATATCTCCCAATTCAACAATAACTTGACACAGGCTAACACAATGGATATGAAAACAGGATCCATCCTTCTGCTGCATACAAGAAACACACCTCAACATCCAAGACAGATATTACCTCAGATTAAAGTGTTGGAAAAAGATTTTCCAATCAAAATGGCCAAAGAAGCAAGCTATTGTAGCTATCCTAATATCTAACAAAATAGACTTGAAACCAAAATTAATCAAAAGAGATGGAGGACATTTTGTATTCATAAAAGGAAAATCCACAAAGATGCTGTCTCAGTTTTGAACATCTATGCCCCAAATATAAGGGCACCTGCATTTGTAAAAGAAACATTGCTAAAACAAAAATCACATTCCAAGTGCCACATATTAATTGTGGGAGACTTCAACACCCTACTCTCAATGGACAGATCATTCAGAAAGGAACTAAACAAAGAAATAATGGCATGACCCCAGGAGCATATATGCTACCTGCTCTCCTTGCTTTTACCATGCTAGCCATACTGCTGGCTTGAATAAGTCACAGTAGATCATAAAGTTTAATATTACACATTTGCATAAATATCTGGAGAGAATGACTTTAACCAAAAGAGTCTTTGAGAAATGTTATTAAATAGATGATAGTTAATGGGAACAGTCTAGGAACAGGGAATGAAGCAGAATCATAGAAACTCACAGTTTCCTCATTTCTAATAGCTGTGCCAATACCCCCAAGTAGTTAAGAGAAATGGACACAAGAACAAAGGATAAGCAGTGCCAACTATTTAGAGTAAGTTTCCAAGCTATGTATCCTACAGGATAAATTGAAAAACCTGGTACATCCCTCAGAGGAGATAGACCAGTACAGAATGTAGAATGCACTGATCCAGCTTTGGCTGATGAGTTGGTCATGAGAACCTAAACCCTATCAGATGTAAATATTAACCACAAGAGACAAAACTGTCTCTCACTCTGCATGACACTGTAACCACATATGCTGCCAAATGGGCATACTGTTCTACCTGTAGGTGTGCCTAGTTAAAAAAGTTTCTTTGTAGTTTGCAAGAGGGCTTATGCTTCTAAGAGTAGAGATATACATGAGAAAAGGTAATGCCTGCCTGTGGGAAAGTTGGAGGATAGAAGGGGAAAGAAGCAAGGAACAAACTGGCAATTATTGTAACCACTTTTAGAAACTCAGGAAGTAAAAACTGATTGTGAAACTGTTCATGTAAATGATTGAAACAGTATATAAAGACAACCGAGGCTATCTGGCACCACTTGTTTGAAGAACAACAGGTGGTCAAAATTTCTTGATAGCACCAACTTCACACCTCCATCCCTGGTCATCAAACCTATCTGGAGCAAGACTCCCAACATATTTCATTTCCACATACATTAGATCAGTTCCTGCTTCAAATCCTCTAGGAATCCTCAAGTGAAAACTTTTGCCGCAGGCTAGAGACATGGCTCAGGTGTAAGGAGAACTTGATGTTCTTGAAAAGGACTTGAGTTTAATTACCAGCATCCATATGGTGCTCACAACCATCTGTAAAGCCCAGTTTCAGGGGATAGGACACACTCCTCTTCTGACCTCTGCTGTCACCAGGCACTCACATGGTGCAAATACATGCATGCATGCATGCAAAACACTCATACACATAAAATAAATAAACTTAAAAAGAATGAAAGAAGCCTGTGTCAAAGGAAATTGTCTCAGATTTCGGTGTGACTAGCTTTAGGAGTAACACTGTATTTGTTTCCTACAGCTTTTATAAAGTTTGGAGGGGGGAAGTAGGTAGGTGGGTCAGGCAGAACAGTAGTAGATTTCACAAGGAATTTTATTCAACAAAAATTTGTATTAGCACACATAAACAATTTGACACTGCCACAACCAGTGTCAAGGCCCATATAAATGTACCTATAGGAAGAAAAGAAAAACTTATGTACATGGAAACTTTATTTTATTATAAAATAAAACTGCTTGTAAAAGCTAATACACTCACATGACAGAACTTTGCTTTTAATGACTGACTACAAATGCTACAAAATCAAGCAGAGCTTCCTGTTGAGCTGGCCACTCAGGCTATGCACACCCTTTTTCTGTCTCACTCATCATAAAACACTGATTTGAAGTTTTGAAAACTGGAAAGGAGTAGAACTCCAGTTAGAGCATTGTCTAGAATGTAGAAGGTCATGACTTTGGTCACCAGCACCATGTGTACACACTGGATGTACAGTAAAGTCACTAAATTTACCCACCTAAGGCAACCAGGTTGGGTTTATTGACTGTTATCACTTAAGCACGGTCAGTGGTCAAAATGCCAAGTCAACACTGGCCACAGAGATGTCAAAGGTTTGTAGGAAACTTGGAAAATAACACCATATCATTATTTTAACTCCATTGAAACCACCACCAGTAAAGAAAGTAATCACTAAGTGTTTAGCAATGTTCCTGAAGTATTTTTAAGTAAGCTAGATCTTCATTACATGAGATTCTTATCTGTTTTGCACATGGGTCTGTGTGTACATGTTTGTGTATGTGGAGGTCAGAGTTTGATGTCTGGTGTCCTCCTTAATCAGGTCCCACCTTTTCTCTCAGTGAACCCAGAGGTCACTGATTCCCTAAGGAACTTCCTCTCTCTACCTCCCCATGCTGGTATAACATGTCCTCACCATAAATACTGGTGTTTTCAATGAGTACAAGTTACCTGAAGTCAGATAATCACATCTTCAGAGCAAGTACTTCACTTACTGTACCATGTCCCCATCTCTGGAGGTGTGTGTGTGTGTGTGTGTGTGAACTTTTTTGTGTGGTTTTTGTAAACTTTATAAATGACAACATCATGTCATATTGTCAAGAGGCTGGACACCCTTGCAAGTCTAAAGACTACTTATCATGCTGTTTAATCTCAAAGCAAACTTAGGAGGTAGTCAATGTTTTAAATTCCAGGGATAAATAACATGAAGATTGAGAATCTTTAAAAGTAGGTTTTTTTCCAACTCTAATCCTATAAAAGAAATAAAGATACAACTTTATAAGTTGTATGCAAAGTTTTATTACACTAGAAATGTAAGAGTTGATTAAAATTTATTTCTGTAGTTATTCTAAATTCTCCTGTATGTCACATATCTCATCTGAGAGTAATTAAACTAATCTTCATTTAAGAAAACACAGAGGTATAACTGCTATGTGTATAGCAAACCTGTAACTCAAATAAGATCAACATTTCCCAGTTATATTATGTAAAATAACATATGGTGCCATTAATACATTGGAACTTGGCTTAAAATTTTTAGCATACAAGATTTCTGTCATCATTACATACATTTTAAATCATTAAAGTCGTTTGCTGTATAATTACTCTTTAAATTTATTTAATATGTATTCACTCAAAATAGTCTACATAATATATACATATCTTTACTTGTAGATAATATTTGCCATAAAATAGATATTGAATAAAATGTTTACATATATGGAAAGTACCAATAGCAAGTAAAAGCAAAGTAAAAAAAATAGAAAGGCATACACAATTATAAATATAATATTAGAATATATATAATCTAATTGTTAGTTTGGAAAATATTTTAAATGAATTTATACTGTGTGTAAGCTTTACCCCACACAAGGAAATGAAGAAGGTTTTAGGTGTGGGGAAATATCTTGAGAAGAACAGATCATATTAAATTATCTAACTATGCCAAATGTAATAATGGGCTCTTGTAAGACAGTAGGAGATATGACAGACAAAAGAGACAAGACAATGGAGACAGATGAATGGATGGTTCATTTTGAAGGCCCAAGAAGGAGCTAATATATAAGGAATGCCCCTAGGCTCTGAATACTGCAGAAGGAAGAAAATTACTCTCCCACACAGTCTATCATGGACACAGCCTTACCAACACCATAGTTTTAGGCTTTAAATTACAAAAATAAGGCCTATGCTCTTGGTTACTGGTATAATTTGTTAAAGCATTATCAAGAAATTAATAAATTATTGCTATTAAGTTGGAGTTCTCAGATTTCAATTTTGGTCAAGATTTACTGTTAAACATAATATAATCAAACCAAAGCAAAACAGAAATAAACTAACTTGGAAATGAGAAAAAAATTAATATAAATTATTTTCAATACCCTCAACATTAAATTTTGAAGGAGTCATCCCTCCCAGGCATGAAACAAACAGGTCCACCAAAATTCCTAGATTATTGCCTGGAAATAGCATTTTAATGCCACAATACAGGAAAGTGAAATTGTGTGGCTTGAAAAATTCCCAGAGCTGACACTGAGCTAGTATCTGAAGAGAACACAAGAGCAAGATTTCACAACACAGTGTCCAAGAGACAGAACAGCTTCCTATGCATAACAGTTTCTCAGTCATAGTGCTCAGGGTATCTGCCTGTGAGCAACATTTCTGAAATAACCATAATGAGAGTGAATAGGCTTCACAGCACAGTAGTGATTGGAAATGGAGTCTGGTTTCTTTACACAAACAGAATAAGCTCATAATACCTGGAGTACACTAAATATCATAGTGTGGAAATTATTCGTCTGAGTCATAGAAAAGACTTTTCCATAAAATAGGCACTTCTTCAGACAAATCCAATAAGATTAAAAAATTACACCTTAAAACCAATATCAAGCTTTTCTCAAATAACTTATGAAGCCTCAAACTCAATATTTATATAAGTGTAAAAATATACACATAAGTTAGATTTCAAAATGAACATACCCAGGCATACAATGATTTAATAATCAATTAAACTCAGCCCAAATTTAAACCTATATTAAAGTTACCATTGGAGTATTTGAACCCAATACAACTTTACTGCATATGGTTGAGTATATATATAATGAAAATTTAAGCAGCCTAAATCAAACTAAAAGGTAGTGTGTGTGATGGAGACCTGGTTAGACAGCAGTTTGAAAAATGTAAAAAAAATAAATAAGTGATCTTGAAAGATACAGAAACAAATGTATCCAAAATATATTGCTTGAGGGAGGGGAGGATAAAGATAATTAGAAAAAAAAAACTGTGGATCAAATCAAATGTAGCTGAATATAAATGATTAAAAATGATAAAATCTCTTAAGGAGGTGGGAGATTGAGAGAAGTTTTGAGAAACATAGGTGACTCCTAGTTTTATGTGTTTAGCTTTGAAAGACACATATAGTGCTTCTAAGTGGGTATTAGTTTTTAAATTGCTAACATCAACACTCAGGAGCAAAGATGCTGAGTTGCTTGGCAGCTACATAGTTACCTTCATGATATGGTACCCTTAGGCAATTACACATCCAGTACAGAAATAAACAGAATTTAGAAGTGTGGAGATAATTTGGCCAACTCAGTGTAAAACTGAAGACTCAAGGAATGTGTTAAGAGGGTATGCCAGCTTAGATTACTAGCACTGATGGAAAGGATGCCTGATCTAGCTTACCCCAATAATAAGATCAACGAGTATCCTGTCATCATAGATCCTTCATCTAGTAACTGATAGAAGCAGATGCAGAAATCCATAACCAAGCACCAGGCCAAGCTTCAGGAGTCCAATAGAAGAGAAAGAAGAAAGATTCTAATAGCAAAGGGCATCAAGATCATGATACAGAGACAACCAAACCAAGCTAGTGGGAACTCATGAACTTTAGACCAACACCTGCGGAGTCTCTCCATAGGACTGGACTAGGCCCTCTGCATAAACAAGACAGTTGTGTACCTTGATCTGCTTAGGGAACCCCCTGGCAGTAGGATAAGGATCCATCCTAGGTACATAAGTTTGCTTTTTGGAGCCCACCCTATGGTGGGACACCTTACACAACCTCGATGCAGGGGAAGGGGCTTGGACTTGCCTCTACTGAATGTACCATGATCTTCGAACTCCCCAAGGAAGACCTTACCTGGTTGTAGGAGGGAATAGGAGGTGGATTGGAAAGAGAAGGTGGGAGGCATGGGAGGAGAGAGGAGAGTGGGATCTGTGATTGGTATGTAAAATGAATTTAAAAAAAAATTCTCCTTTCCAATTTGTATTCCCTTAATCTCCTTATGTTGTCTTATTGCTCTGGCTAGAACTTCAAGTATTATATTGAATAAGTATGGGGAGAGGGGACAGCCTTGCCTTGTTCCTGATTTTAGTGGTATTGCTTTGAGTTTCTCTCTGTTTAATTTGATGTTGGCTGTTGGCTTGCTGTAGATTGCCTTTATTATATTTATGTATGTTCCCTGTATTCCTGATCACTCCAAGATCGTTATCATAAAGGCATGTTGGATTTTGTCAAATGCCTTTTCTGCATCTAGTGAGATGATCATGTGGTTTTTTTCTTTGAGTTTGTTTATATGGTGTATTACATTGACGGATTTTCATATGTTGAACCACCCTTGCATCCCTAGGATGAAGCCGACTTGATCATGGTGGATAATTGTTTTGATGTGTTCTTGGAGTCTATCTGCCAGTACTTTATTGAGTATTTTTGCATCAATATTCATGAGGGAGATTGGTCTGTAGTTCTCTTTCTTTGTTGCATTTTTGTTTGGTTTAGGAATCAGGGAAATTGCAGCCTCATAGAAGGAGTTTGGAAATATTCCTTCTGCTTCTATTGTGTGGAACAATTTAAAGAGTATTGGTATTAAGTCTTCTTTGAAGATCTGGTAGAATTCTGCAGTGAAACCATCTGGTCCAGGGCTTTTTTTGGTTGGGAGACTTTTAATGACTGATTTCTATTTCCTTAGGGGTTATTGGATTACTGGTACTGGCACAAAAATCGACATGTGGACAAATGGAATAGAATTGAAGACCCTGACATTAACCCGCACACCTATGAACATATAATTTTTGACAAAGAAGCCAAAAATGTACAATGAAAAAAAGAAACCATCTTCAACAAATGGTTCTGGCATAACTGGATGCCAACATGTAGAAGGCTTCAAATAGATCCATATCTGTCACCATGCATAAAACTTAAGTCCAAGTGGATCAAAGACCTCAACATAAATCCAGTTACTCTGAACCTGATAGAAGAGAAAATAGGAAGTATTCTTGAATGCATTGGCACCAGAGATGACTTGCTAAATATAACACCAGTAGCACAGACACTGAGAGAAGCAATCAATCAATGGGACCTGTTGAAACTGAGAAGCTTTTGTAGAGCAAAGGACACGGTCAACAAGACAAAGCAACAGCCTATAGAATGGGAAAAGGTCTTCACCAACCCCCACATCTGACAGAGGGCTGATATATCCAGAATATATAAAGAACTCAAGAAATTAGACTTCAAAATGTCCAACAGACCAATTAAGAAATGAGCTATAGAACTAAACAGAGAATTCTCCACAGAGGAAGTTCAAATGGCTGAAAGACATTTAAGGAATTGCTCAACATCCCTAATTATCCAGGAAATGCAAATCAAAAGAACTCTGAGATACCACCTTACACCTGTCAGAATGGCTAAGATCAAAAACACAGAAGACAGCTTATGCTGGAAAGCATGTAGAGCAAGGGGAACTCTCCTCCACTGTTGGTGGGAATGCGAGCTTGTACAGCCACTTTGGAAATCAATATGGTGCTTCCTTAGAAAATTGGGAATCCATCTCCCCCAAGACCCAGCTGTAGCACTCTTGGGCATATACCCAAGGAATGCTCAATCATACTGCAAGGGTATTTGCTCAGCTATGTTCATATCAGCATTGTTTGTAATAGCCAGGGAAAGAGAGCTTAGGGGAGCAGGAGATCCCATGTGGATCAAGAACAGAAAGGGAGAACAAGGAATAACAGACCATGATAAATGAAGACCACATGAGAACAGAAAGAACCAAAGTGCTATAGAGGTCCCCAGAAATCCACAATGATACATCCACTGTAGACTACTGGTAATGGTCGAGAGAAAGCCTGATCTGACCTAGTCTGGTGATCAGATGGCCAAACACCCTAACTGCCACGCTGGAACTCTCATCCAATAACTGATGGAAGTGGATGCAGAGATCCTTGGCTAGGCCACAGGTAGAGCTCCAGGAGTCCAATTTTCAAGAAAGAGGAGAAACTGTAAGAGTGTGAATTATTGAGACCAAGATTGGAAAAGCACAGGGACAAATAGCCAAACTGATGGAAACCATGAATTATGAACCAAAGGCTGTGGAGCCCCCAGCTGGATCAGGCCCTCTGGATAAGTGAGACAATTGAATAGTTTGAACTGTTTGGGAGGCACCCAGGCTGTGGGAATAGGACCTGTCCTTAGTGCATGAGCTGGCTGTTTGGAACCTTGGGCTTATACAGGGACACTTTGCTCAGCCTGGAAGGAGGGGACTGGACCTGCCTGTACTGAATCCACCAGGTTGAATTGAATCCCCAGGGGAGTCTTGGCCCTGGAGGAGATGGGAATGGAGGGAAGGGGATGGGGAGAAGGTGGGAGAGGGGGCGGGAGGAGGGAGGACAGGGGAACCCATGGCTGATGTGTAAAATTAAAACACAAATATAATAAATTTTTAAAAAGGAGGAAAAAAAGAAAGTATTTCAAAGATTAAAAAAAAATTCCTAAAGACAAAAAGGTGGATATGTGGGAAATTATTAGGGTATAGATGTAAAGAAATAGGTATGTGCTTTGTGTGATGTACCTCTAAAATGCCTTGAAAACTGAGGAAATGGAGATACACATTGTTACAGTTTAAATGTGAACCAGACCCCACAGGCTCCTATTTTCAGTATAAGCTAACTAACACTTGATCTCCAGCAGGTGGCACTATTTGAGGGGTGTGGAAACAGGCAGCGCCTACTTGGAGACTTTCCTAGGAGAACTTTTGAAGGTAAGGCTGTGTCTTCACGTGTCTTGTACTGCTTTATCTACTTCCTGGGCACAGTGACATAAAGAGCTTTTACAATAAGCTCCTGCTGGCCTGATGTTCTGTCCAACTGCTTGGGGCGAAATAGCCAGGGACTTAGCTCTTCCCTACCCTGAGCCAAAATAGACCCATTCTTCTTCAAGTTATTTCTTCCTGGTATTTGCTCACAACAAAAATTCTAGTTACACAGAGCAACTAAACATTAGCAAAGATGTCAGTTTTTCAGAAGTGGGGATATACTTTGCTCACTTAAAAAAAAAAAAAAAGTTAACCAAATTGTAACAAAAATTCAGGAAAGAGCATTTGTAAATATAGGCAAAACTATTTAAAAATTTATGGCAACACAAAGAAAAAATGTTTACATTGTTTTTAAAAATAACAAAGCAGGAAGATTTTCTAATAAGTTTTTACATACTGTATGTGAGTAATCATATGAAGTAGTGGATAGATAAGACCTTTAAGATCATAGAATACGCATATAATACAAGCACAGACCCACAAACATACCCAAAAGATATCTGAAAACATGCACAACTAACTCTGTGGGGAAAAGAAGGTTGTGGTGATATTGTGTTCCCTAATATCTTGTGCACCTTAATAAACTTATCTGGGGGTCAGAGAACAGAACAGCAGCTAGATAGACACAGAAGCCAGAAAATAGTGGCACTCACACACCTTAGCATTCTGGAGCATTCTGGAGACAGAGATCCATCCAGATCTCGGTGAGTTCAAAGCCACACTGAAAACAGCCAGGCACAGTGACACATGCCTTTAATCCAGGAAGTGATGGCAGGAAGAAGAAAGGCATAAAAGGTGTGAAAACCAGGAACTAGCCTGGTTAAGCTTTTCGGCTTTTAGCTGCAGTTCAGCTGAGATCTATTAAGATGAGGACTCAAGAGTCTTCCAGTCTGAGGAAACAGGATCAGCTAAGGAATTGGCGAGGTGAGGTAGCTGTCTGTCGCTTGTTCTGTCTCTCTGATCTTTCAGCATTCACTCCAATACCTGGCCCCAGGTTTGTTTTTATTTACAAGACCTTCTAATAATTCATGCTACAGAAGATTTTGCCAAATATTGCTGAAACAATTGGACATTCATTAATAATAAAAGTATGTAAGATTAGATCGTCTTATAAAATTTAACTTATAATATTTTTAAACATAAAACTAAAAATATTTAAGAAAAACTAGGAGAACATATTTGACATCTAGAGTGAAACAAAAATTTCTTAGATGCCCAAAACATAGCTCATAAGGAAAAAAATTAATCTTTTTCAAAGGATAAAATCACCATAATTTAGTTTCAAAATATAAACTGATTTAAATTTCAGTTTCAGATTTTAGAAACACTTTATCCCATTAATACAAGTAGAGGCTTGAGGAATGGCTCACTGCTTAAGACTGCTTAAGGCTCTTGCAAAGGACAGGTATCACTTATGGTTATCCATACTGGGTGATTCATACCTGTGTGGAATTCCAGATCCAGGCAATCTAATGTCTTCTTTTAACCTCTGTGCACAGCAGCACATACGTGTAGACACACATGCAGAAAGATTCCCATCAAAAGAATTATTTAAAAATACAAGTGGAGGCTGAAGAGATAAGAGGTCATGTTGCTTTCCCAGGAACAGAGGGTATGGTTCCCAGCATCCATGGCTGGTGAATCAGGACGTGGATCTTTAGCTCAGGGGGAACTAAAACTGTGGTGATATATTGTATACCCAAATAAAACTTATCTGGGAGATTAGAGGACAGAGCCATTCACTAGATTAGGCAGAGAAGCCATGCAATGCTGGCACATACCCTTAATCCCATCACTTGGGAGGCAGAGATTCATCTGGGTATCTGTGAGTTCAAGGCCACACTGGGAAAAGAGCCAGGGATGGTGGCTCACACCTTTAATCCCAACACTTGAGATCTACTGACTTTGCTTGGGAAGGACACATGCCTTTAATCCCAGGAAGTAATATGGCAGGACATAGAAAGGTACATAAGGCCTCAGGAAACAGAAACTCTTCTTGTTAGATTGAGGATACCGTAGAGGTAAAAACTTGTGGCTGGCTTGCTTTGCTTCTCTGGTCTTTCAGCTTTCACCCTAATATCTTGCTCTATTTTTTTATTATAAGACCTTTTACATATTACATGAAACATTTGGCCTCTGAGAGCACCAGCACATACATGTACATACCCACGTACAAACCTACACAAATACACAAAATTTGAAATAGCTTCAAAATGTTTTTATATTTTTAAATTATAACATATTTACATCATTTCCCTTCCCTTTCCTCTCTCCAAACTCTCCCAGGTACCCCTTCACCTTGATCTTTTTTCAGATTAATGGCCTCTTTTTTTCCTTAATTGTGTGTATGTGTTTTCCTAAAAACATAAACACAACCTGCTCAGTCTGTAATGTTACTTGTACATACATGTTTTCATATATTTTTAAATTAAAAAATACAGTGATGTGTTCAATGGTCTAAACAAATGAATTTGGGTTTATAGATATGAAAATATTTTAAAAGTAGAAAAAGTAAAAACAAGAGATGGTGGCCATTTCAAAGTGTTGTTTCATGTTAGAAGATGTCACAGACCAGATAGAAAAAAATAATTAAAAAGTAGCTAATTAGTTCAAATTACATTACTTCAAGATATGGGGGAGACAAGCTCCCTCTTTTATTTACCCTAGGGACTCATGAGCAGGGAGAAATGAGGAATATGTAGATAGAAATATAGAGGAGAGAGACGATTAGAAACATAGGATAGTCTTGGGAAGGCCTGGATTAGAACCTACCAGCCCTTTCTGTCTCTATTAAAGGGCTTTTAAAGGAATGCCAAGGGGTGGAGCAAAAGACCTCCCCCAGCACAGCCAAGTGCAGACCATCCCAGACACCTGGTAACCACATACTTGATTGGCAGCCCTGATGTGTAAAGCAAGCTCAGATCTCACTAGAAAACCTTTGTGGGCTCCCACAAAGATATCGTTTTGTGTAGAGATTCACACAGAGGGAACTAATACGCCAATTTTAAAGGGTATGTTTGGGGCAGTTAGCTATCTTTTCTCTAATTTTAGTTTTCAGATCAGTTAAGCAGCTTGCTTCTTGCCAACAATAAAGAATTTGTCATGAAGAATTACATTTGGTTTTTAGTCTAGTCAATGAAGAAGCTTAGTTCAAAGAAACAGCTTCCTAGAACTTTTATTTAATGGACTGCTACATCAAGATTTAAAATTATTGTTTTTAAAAATATGCAGATACACAATGGAAGATACTACACACTGAGAGAAAATATTCTCAACCATCTTATCTAGCAACAGTAAATAATTAGAATAAAAAAGTCAAAATTTATGAATAAAAAGCACACAATGCATTGAAAACCAAATAAAAGTTGTGAAAAGGCATTTCATGACTGCTAGATGTCCAATAAGCACTTGAAAAGAGATCAATATTAACAATCAGAGAAATCTACCATAAGATGTCAGGAAAAGATTAGAAGCTAGTAAAAATGCAAGTAAACCAACATATTTACATATTGCTGGTAGGAATAAAAAATACGAAGACAACCATTGCATAAACCATTTAGCAATCAGAAAGGTAGATATTTAGTTGCAATACAACCCAACAATTTAACTCCTGGGGTCTTTCACTAAAGACTACTGTCCACATAGACTTTTTTCAAAGAAACTTTTTATATGCACAAAAACTAGAAGCAACCTATGTTTCTCACTGTGGAAATTGTTAAAGAATTTGTGGAACATCATATCACCACAGTAGAAAGAAGAAACTATTCACTTACACAACTCATTTATCCCTAGATGAATCTCCGAGGAAGTATTAGTAAAAGGACAATGACCAAAGGTACAAACTCCTTACCTAGCCATTCGTGTGTGAAGTAAATTATTTATCTTTTTCTTTCTTTGGTGTAATAGTGTACTAAAGTGAATTTCCCTGTCTCTATGCTCTCACAAATAAATTATACAAGACAATTAATGAAAAGATGATGCTCAATCTCTTTAGACAGGAAGAAGGAATAATAAGCTTCCAGATGGGAAGAGAACAAATAAAAGAGTTTATCAAAATCTAAATAGCTAGAGACTTAGAAAATCCCATGGGATCTGCAGGAAACCCACTCAACTAGTAAATGAACTAAGCCAGACTGTGAAATACAGGATCAATATAACAATAGATTTTATCTCTCTACACTAGAAATACAGGCAACTGGATTTTAAATCTTTATACCATTTCTAATAGCACTGAGTAAACAAAATACAGAAGATAAATCTAACCAAAAAGTTAGAGGTACAAAGGAAATTTAAAATTTTGTTTGAAGAAATTGAAGTAAAATTGTCAAATTGGATGATAGCCCATGTACACAGCTCAGAAGAAAAAACATTGCTAAGGTCCCAGATTCCTGAATATACAATGCAGTTTCAGTCAAAATTCCTTGGAGCATCCAAACCTAAGCATTACTAAGCACTTTTTTTGTCAAAATTGTTGAACATTCTATAAAACAAATGGTGATTGAAAGGACAGAGAGTAAAGAAGCACCAAAGAACAAAACTGCACCACCTTTAATATGTGATTCTAAAACATCCAATGCTACTGCAATTAAGCAAATGTGTTTTAAACATAAAATCAGATGAACAGGTTACTGGAGTTAAAGAGAGAGCTTAGAATTCTCTAACATGTAAATGCTCAACTGAAGTTTGCCAAAGTTTCAAAAGAAAAAAATTAGTCTTTTAAAAGGTATTGAAAAACTTGTTCATTCCTTTGTAACTATCCAATTCCAATTGTGAACTGTATACAAAAACAAACTGAAATTAACTCATTAGTCTAAACCCTATGTTGTTAAAATATAAATGCCAGCAATAAAACATATGATAAATATTTGGCAGATTTATAATATGACAACACACACGTGCCCAATAAAAATCATGGTAATAAATCAGACTTCCTCAAACCTAAAATTTTGATCTTTGAAATATGTAAAATTAGATAAATAAATAAGACATCTGGATATAATAAATGTGTTGAAATGGCAAAAGTCAGTTTTAAAATAAAAATGGCATAATAAAATGTTGCTTAAAGAAATGAGGGAAGTCTTGAAGAAGACACAGTAATGGGAAGATAAGTATTTGTTGTGTCTTTAGTCATTAGGGAAACCATTGAGAAGAGTGAAATACCACTCACCTCCATCAGTATCAATAAAAATATTTCTACGATTTATTTATTTATAATCTGGACCTCAGTCTCCCTTCTCTCCTCCCATTCTCTTGCCCCAACTTCCCCTCTGCACCACCCTCCTACCCACTCCTCCTCCATTTCTATTCAGAAAAGGGAAGACCTCCCATGGATATTGACAAAACATGGCATATCAAGTTGCAACAAGACTAAGCTTCTTGCCTTGTATTAAGGCAGGATAAGGCAACACAATATGAGGAGTAGGGTCCCAAAGCCAGCAAAAGAGTCAAAGACAGCCCTTGCTCCCACTGTTAGAAGTCCCATAAGAGTACCAAGCTACACAACTGTCACACACATGCAGAGGGTCTATGTTAGCCCTATGCAAGCTCTTGATTGTCAATTCAGTTTCTTTGAGCCCCTATAAGCCCAGGTTTGTTGAATCTGTGGGTTTTCTTGTGGTGTCCTTGACCCCTCTGGCTCCTACAATCCTCCTTTCCTCTTTTTAGCAGGATTCCCTGAGCTGGGCCTAATGTTTGGCTGTGAGTCTGTGCATCTGGTTAAAAATATTTTTAAGGCACCACAATTCTAGGGACCATTCTGGAAAAGAGTCTGAGAGTTTCTTTTAGGTTGAATATGTATTCACCAAAGGATACAGCTTTTCTATACTCAGATACTCACCATAGAGGAGTGAAACCATATGTCTACAGAAAAAAAACTGTGCATGAGGCTTCATAATAGCTGGACTATAAGAGTCAGAAACTAGAAGTAATCTAAGTGTCTTTCAAAGATGAATGGATAAACACTCAGTGTGAGAGAAATAAATCACTCACTTATGGATAATAGTAAAAGAATTATGTTTTATTAAAGAACCAGACATATAAGCAATCTTACTGAACTATTCTACATCCAAAATGCAAACTTACCTGTAGTGACAGAAAGTAGATCCTGGAGGAAAGTGAGATAATAGTGTCAGGTGGGAGTAATCACACTGTGCATGAGGACATGGTTGAGGTGGATGAGTCCCTAGTTATGGCTGCAATGTTTTCATATGAATTTGCACAGGTCACTCTTACAAATCACCTATGTGTACCATATGTACAGTTCACTAAATAATGGCTAAACCTCAATAAAACTGTTTAAATAAACTTTCTTCACTTTATTAATGTACTCTGAATATTTGAGATCAGTGTTAAAGAATTGAAAAATTGTAGACACTTCACACACAAGAGAGGCTATGTCAACGATTAAGAGAAGTGATTTTTGGAGTAAATTATAAATTTACTATAATTTTCACACTGGGAATTTCTACTTGTCCCATTGCTTGAAGTCAGTACTGAGAAACTGTAAAATGTTTTTGTCAAAAATTTAATGTTCTCCTATAGCCAAATACAGGGTCTAGTGTCTTTTCTTGACTGGAGAAATATAAATGGAAAGAGAGCTGTGAGCATTGGTATGAGAGCTGGAACTAAACCGTTTCCTGGACTCAGAGGTGGGAATACTTTGTGTGAAGCAGTTGCAGGCATGTAGAGGAAGTAGCGGGATGGACCAAGTCCCAGTGAGAGACACCTGCTAAGAAGATAAGAGCTTCGAGTTGAAGGAAACAAATGACAAGCCACCTTGTGACTTGACCTGAGGATCAGAGTTCTCAGATAACACACCAAAGTCCTGGATGACAGAGAAAGTTAATTGTCAACTTAAAGCAACAGCAACTCAACCCCCACCTCTCACTCCACTCCCATTGTTTTCTTCATTCTACCCATAATTATCTTCCTTCCTGCATTCTGTCTATACTATATAAGTTCAGAAAAAAGATGGGAAAGGGCCAGAGACAGAAAGCCAACAAAGAAATCCCTCCTATTCGCCCCAAGTTCAACTTCAAGTCTGAACTATAAATGGTGGGGAAATATCTTATGTTAAATTAAGCTTAAAGTGTTCAGTATTACCTAGAAGAACCATTGTCTAAGTTGGCTTGGTGGCTTTTTTCCCCTCTAAGTTTAGAGTAGAAGGTTTACGTGGTGGAGGCATAAGAATGTAGGCCACAGAGGTGGGAGGGAAGATGGATGAATAACACTAATGCTCTTTTTAAAAGCCATGTGGAGACCTACTTTTTTGTTTTGGTTTGGTTTTTTGTTTTTCAGGACAGGCTTACAGGCTTTCTCTGTGTAGTTTTGATGCCTTTCCTGGATCTTGCTCTGTAGACCAAGCTGGCCTCTAACTCACAGAGATCTTCCTGGATCTACCTCCTGAGTGCTGGGTTTAAAGGTGTGCACCACCGCTGCCTGGTGAGACCTACTATTTTATAAACTTCTTTTTAAAAAAAATCACAAAGGTTAATGATCCCTTTAGAATCCATAGGTTATCAAACAACAAGCCCACTGCCATGTTTGGGAAGCCTCCTTTAGAGTTGGTGGTTGGAGGGAGGCAGGGACTCCCAAAACAATAGACACTTATTGATCTTGGTTACTTAGCAGAACTTTATGGTAAGACACCATTGCTAAAATAAATAAATAAATAAATAAATAAATAAATAAATAAATAAATAAATAAACAAACACACATAAACTTGGTCACATGACAGAGAGAAATAAAAGCAGTATTTGCATGGAAAGATCCATTCTGCTGGCTAGCTTTCATAGTCCTGGAAGATTCCATATAGGCTGTTGAGAAAGAAAAGTCATCAAAAATCTTGTCTAGCTATAAAACCCAGAAGCTACAGTAATGACTAGCCTGGTATGTGAGGTCCATTGGTGTAGCAGTGATGTGAACGCTGTGGAAGAAACCAACACTATTCATTTGGACCTAAAACCTGAAAAAAAAAAAAAAAAAGATTCTAAAACGAAGCTAAAAATAGCTTCCTAGTTGTCTCTCTCAAGTTAGCGGCCACCTGACAGTTTGAGCTACTGTGGCGGGTTCCTGGCGTGTGAGTCTGACTTGCAGTGTGGCGGCACTTTACTCTGCTGAGTGGTGGATTTAGCCTTTGCTAGCTGAAAAAAAAAAAGTTTCTGGGCTACACACTGCTTTGATAGAACTGCTTCTGATAGTTGATGGTACACATGGCTCCAGACCCAGAGCTGATGATAAACTGTACCACTGCAACTTTGGGAAGCTGAGGTGGGTGGAGTCAGCAGCCACAGTGGTGCTTCAGTCTTACAAAGATGGATATTACACAGAGAATCTGGTTTGTGTTGTCTTTGGGATTTTCAACTACAAAAAAAGATTTGATCATAAAAGCTGTTGAGTTAAACCAATATGTATATTTTAAAGATACCTTAACTTCAAAATTTGAATCTAAGGATATGTTGCTTTGGAAAAGAGGCTCTGCTTTTGTTTCCATAGAAAGCCAGAGGCTATGGATTTGTTCCAGATTAAGATACATCAGGTTTGACCAGCCAAGACTCCCTGAAAGGTCTCCAATGACACCATGGCCCAGATGATCTAACATCCAAAATGGTTTCAAGGCAACTGGCTCAGACTTGGACTACTCCTCATGGACTACTCCATAATCCTAAAATTTTCTTTGTGTCCCCATAAGATACAGTGCCCCCCTCCAGCAGGAAATAGTAAGAGAAACTACACCCAAATTCCCAAATATATCAAGCTGGCTTTGGAGATGGAATTGGCTCACTCCATCTCTAAACCCAGATATATTGATTTAAAAAAAAAAAAGAAAAGAAAAGAAAAAGATTAAGATATTCTTGTGTCCCAAATTCAAAGAGCCCTCTGGTGTGGGACAAGGAAAAACCAATATTTTTATTTAAATCAGGTTGATTATAAATGTGATCTCTTTCTAAAGAAGAAAAGGGGATATGATGTAGATATAATAGGATGAAGGGGTAGATTAATGAACTTACTTTTAAAGAGCAACAACTTGTTTAAAATGTTTTACATTGGTAAAGATTTTACTCTATTGATACAAACTTAAAGTTAATTTTGTTATACTGTGTGTATATTTCTACTCTGTTTAAGGTATTATGTTTGTACAGCTCATTTAAAATTGTAATGGATAATTAAAAAATAGATTAATAATTAGTCATCTATGATAATCATACTCCAGCCATGTTAGTTAAGTCTTCGAGGTATTCATAGATATATTTCAGATAGACAGGTAATCTTCAAATATTTCAAAGACCTACAGAATATGGCATTTAAAATATTTTTAAAAATTTAGACTTTCTGGACAGTGAGACATGTCTGCTCCTGGCAGCACTGACTTACTTCAGAGAGGAGGATGGGCATTGAAGACACTCCATTATGGAGTTTATCTTCTTCTTGGCAAAAATAGTCATTTGGACAGGAAACTGTTCTTGCCTAGACTGCTTAGAAAATGTAGCAACTGGACATGCAGGACCTATAAGAAGGTGACAACTGAACTTTGCTTGGCAAAATGGTCCTTCAGGTTCCTGCTTTGCAAAGGAAACTTCCAGACATTCTACAGGACACTGAGAAAAGTGACCAAGAGACTCTACCCCTATGGGCTGAAGACAGATGCCCCAACTTTTCCTTAGTTATGATAAAAGATAAGTTAGATATTAAACCTTACACTCACAAATATAGGATAGATAATATATCTTCTTTAATTTTGCCAAATACTAATAGACTAGATATTATAAATAGACTAGATATTGTAACTGTAATTCTTGCTTGATAATTGTTTTGTTATCTGTAATCTTACTATGTGAAAGTTAACCTTCCTTTAAAAAAAAAAGAAAAGAAAAGGGGAAGTGCTGTGGATATCGCTCTGTATAAATAAAATGGTGATTGGCCAATAGCCAGGCAGGAAGTATAGGTGGGACAAACAGAAAAGAGAATTCTGGGAAGTGGAAGGCAGAGGAGAAAGCTGCCAGCCGCCACCATGACAAGTGAGATGTAAGGTACAGGTAAGCCATGAGCCCCATGGCAAGTTATAGATTAATAAAAGTGGGTTAATTTAAGATAGAAGAAGTAGATAACAAGAAGCCTGCCATACAGTTTATAAGTAATATAGGCGTCTAAGTGATTATTTTATACATGGGTTGTGGGACTGCGGGGGCTTGGTGGCAGCTGGAGAGAAGCTCTCCAATGACAAAGACCCTCATGCCTGATACTGTAAATCAAGCCAAAAACTTGCAGATGTAACAGACCCTAGTAGAGAATCCATTACTTTCATTTTGCTAAAGAGATGTGGGATCAAACTCTTTCTAAATATAGATTATATACCCATAGATCAGTTCAGCTCTAAATTCTCATCAAAAAAACTTCTTTATACAGTAGATGACAGTTAATACAGACTCACAACTCATTAAAGTACAGAATAAGCGACTATGGAATGTTGAGCTCTAACTGGTACATCTACATATATCTCACCCTTTCTCCCCCAAAGCTAAGAAACCTCATGGAAGATCAGGCAGAAATATTATGAGTCAAAGGTTGTGAAGTTTCAGGGCAAAACAGTGTCTTTTGGACATGACAGGATTACTTTACTCATGAACTTATAGCAACTTTGGTTGCCTACACAAGACCTGCATGAGATCAATCTAATGAATATTCAACATGGAGAGAAGAGGGGATTATGAGGTAACATCCCTAACTGAAGAGCTTTTGGCAGGGAAAGACTGCAGAGGAAGAGTTGACTTTCTTCAATAATGTAGCTCATAGTAGGTTATCCATACTCCATAGATAGCCGTATGCTGATGCACATAGAGGTAGCACTAATTGAACTCAGTGGGTTATAAGGAAACAGAAGAGGCAGAGGGAGATGCAAGGAGGATGACGAGGAGGAGGAAAACATGAAGTAGGGAAAAGGAGGCAGTGGGGGAGTTTGAGAGGATTTGTAGGGGTTATGAGCGTGGATATGATCTAAATAAATTGTGTTAATTATGAAATTATTAAATCAAAATACATGTTTAAGTGACCAACAAACTCCTTTATCATGTAGAAATATGCAGCTACCTGTAAGGAGAGATTAATAAAAACAGGTAGGAACGTTTCTCTAAAGTTAAATGGTAACATTGTGTTACATTTAATAAATAGAAGATTGTTCAAAACAGTTTAAGCTACTTTTTTGATAGAGAATCAGAAAGAGATATTAATAAGGTAAAGCAGGGCACAGTTCATTATACCCAATCTTTACAATGCCTGCATTGACATATCAAAATGTTCCCTTAAATGCACAATGTCGATGATGATGTCTGCTGGTTACTATAGGCCTTTGAATGCCTTTCTGTATTTAACCCAAAGCCTTGTGTTACAGTGTGCTATGAATATTTATAACAGAACTTGTTACATTGTTTTGTAAGTATGATTGAAAGGATTACTTATAATTGGACATATCTGCATTAACAATTCAGAAGATAATCTTTTCAGAGTTCTTTCATATGAATGTTCCAGGATGAACATAAGCAGCTCTGGTTGTTTTCTCAGCTCTGTTGCTGTATTTTCTTACAATTCTAGAAAAGGACTGCAACCTTTCTGTACCCCTTTCATGTACATTACATACATATACCATAATTACTCTAAGTAGGCAAAATATCAACTACTCCTAGTGGGCAAAATTCACACATGCACTTGGCATACTTTTCTAACATCTGGAATTGACTTACTTTTAGCTTACAGGAAGCATATTTATAATTTTTACATTTTGAGAAAGTAATAAGTGAAAAAGCATTTATACCATCAGCAAGAAAAAAATCTTTTGTGTTTAAAGAGAAATATGTCTGACATATACCTTGGAAACTATAAGTCTTCAGAAAGAAGAGATAGTAGAAGAGTTAGATGAATGTATTTACTTGCTCATTGATTAGAAGCTTCAACATTTTCATGTTCTTAATGCTTAACTGATTATATATTTTTATATAATATGTATATTACATATATTCAGAGCCACTTCAATTGATATTTTTCTTTCCAAGCTAAATGTTGACAAATTGGATAGATCTTGGGTAACTTGGTATTCCTGTGAGTAAAATATTCCTTCTATGTCACATGAACAAATTCACAGAAACAGAAAGTAGAGCAGTGATCACCAGGCTGCAGAATGAAGGAATGAAGAATGAATGGTTGATGGATGATGACAATATCCTAGACAAGGGTAGTAATGGTGGCTTTACAGCAAAGCAAATGTACTTAATGCCATAGACTACATACTTGCAAGTGGCCAAAACCAACTGTGTATAGTTTTACTAGTCTATAATAAAAATACTACAAGCAGTAGTGTGAGCTCAAAGCCACCTGTCTTCACAGTGAGACACAAATACAAAAAGCCAACAGGGTATAAAGTTAAATGGTGGACATTTGTCTAGCATGCTCAAGGCCCTTGATTCGATCACTCACTGAATTAAAATGTATATTAAAATTGTAAATTTCACATTATTTATTTTTATCAAAGACTTGAAGGTGAGGATTATGAAAATCGGCTAGCACTCCTAATAATCTGTAATCCTATTTAATGTAGAGCTTATCAAGTAGTATGGAAAAAAATTCCCATACTCACTAATGGCTTAGGATAAGAGACTGAATGTAGAGAAATGTGTGTTGGACTTAAAAATATGTATCACTGCAGTAGGAAAAATGCATCACAAGTATATGCAGAAAAGGTAGACTTAGAACTATGACTTCTGTTAAACCAAGATTCTTGCATCACTTTAGGGACACCACACATGGCTTCATGAACTATTTCATCAGTGCCACTTAAGGATAACTTCTTCAATGGACAAAAACATTTGTTATCTTACATGTTCATTATCATTTTTGTGCTGATGCTTTCATGGAGGTTATATATGTCAAAGTGCATCAAACTATGCATTTTATGCACAGTTTAATGTATACCCTTTAAGTTTTAATAAGGCTGTGAAGAGTCATTAGGAATAGAAAAAGATGGTTGGGGATTTAGCTCAGTGGTAGAGCACTCGCATAGCAAGCGCAAGGCCCTGGGTTTGATCCTCAGTTTAAAAAAAAAAATAGAAAAAGATTAAAAACATGTCACTAAAAATATAAATCGTCTTGAGTAAAATATGGAATATATTTATAATATTAGGATAAACAAATATTTCTGATAACAAGGGGGATAATAGCAATTACAATGATACATAATATCTCACAACTAAAAATTAACTTGTAATAATAACAAAGAATCATGAAGGAAAGCAAAGGAGATAAAACTACAAACTTGGAGCTATCTGGTATGCACATAAGTCATAAAAATCTTGACAAGACAGACAATTCTTAACAATCTGAGACTGCAGAGAGGGCTCAGTGGATAGATGCATGAGGATCTGAGTGTGAATCATCAGTACCCATGTAAAAATTCATTTCTGCTACAAGTGCATATAAACCCAGCACTGGTAGATGGAAGCAGGAAAATCCTGGGGTTTACAGACCAGACAGTCTGGCCAATCAGTGAGCTCCAAGTTCATGAAATACTCTGTTTCAAAAATTAAAGTGGATATCAATAAAGGAAGAAACCCTATATAGATCTCTGGTGTAGGGAGCATGAAAGCCTTTGTACTCACAGATCACCAGGGAAACAAGAGATGTTAAGCATGCGGGATTGTCCTCTCAAAGGAAAGGACATATAACCTGTTTTTCCATATAGAAGTCTGGAAATTGGAAGTGATTAACTACTTGATGATCTGTGTTATCTGTAGGACCAGGCCATTACAAACTCCTACAACCAGGACCAGAGGTGGCTAATAGTCCAAATGCTATTATGCTATCTGTATGGCAGAGACCATGCCAGATCCTTCCCTAGGCCCTTAAGCTAGTACATGTCACCTAGCTCTAGAACTCATCTTCTTGGAAGAAAATACATGTTCTTTGAGTTGAGTTTCAATTTAATTATGCCTCCTTATACAGCAGGGTCTGTATTACACTGAGAAACTTTTTTTAAATACAAATTGTACTCTATTAAAATATGCTGTCAATAAACTGGTATCAGACTCCCAAAGTTTGATCCAGCCTGACTAAGTTGAACTGATCTGAGTTTTCATTCTCACCTCTCTGTGAATAGTTTGACTGCTGGCCATGATACCTGCAGGTACCCCCACACTCTGACCTCAAAGACAGACACAAAGGCAGGTGACCACAGACCTATACATGTGCACACATACATGTTCATACACACAAAACACTTTTTAAAACTGAATTTAGCTCCTTAAGCTGCCTGTACCCCTACCTGGATCATTTAATAATAGAAAGTGGCACACACTTTTAATCCCAGCTTGAGAGGCAAAGACAGGCAGATCTCTGTGAGTTAGAGGCCAGCCTGGGTTACAGCGTGAGTTCCAGGAAAGGCGCAAAGCTACACAGAGAAACCCTGTCTTGAAAAACAAAATAATAATAATAATAATAATAATAATAATAATAATAATAAGTGATATTTTTTATATTTTATTTTATTTTTTTCTTTATTATTATGTGTTTTAAATTTTATACATCAGCCATGGGTTCCCCTGTCCTCCCCCCTCCCGCCCCTACCCCCACCTTCCCCCCAGGCCCTCCCCTCCAAAATCCCCTTGTTCTTTCTCAAATTCATGGATTCTATTTCCCTGATGGTTATTTTACACACACATATACACACACAATTAATATTTTTATTTCAAAGTATATAAATATAATTTTCTCAGTATGTAAAATGTTCATATGTATGATTTCAAGATTCAACACTTGATATTGGATAACTGCTGTGGGATATTGTTCTGTATGCTGTGAATATGTGTTGCTCTGATTGGTTGATAAATAAAAAGCTGATTGACCAGTAGCCAGGCAGGAAAATCTAGGTGGGGTAAGCAGACTAGGAGAATTCTGGGAAAAGGAAGGACTGAATTAGGAGTTGCTACCCAGACAAAGAGGAAGCAAGATGACAAGGCAAAACTCAGAAGAGGTACCAAGCCACATGGCTAAACATAAATAAGAATTATGGGTTAATTTAAGTGTAAGAGTTAGTCAGTAATAAGCCTGAGCTAATGGCCAAGAAGTTATAATTAATATAAGCTTCTGAATGATTATTTTGTAAGTGGCTGAGGGACCTTGGTACTGGGCAGGACAGGAGAAATCATCTGATGACAAATGGCACCCAAAGTGTCGGCTCTTTTCCGGGGAAGACTGCATTCCTCACTCTCAGCATTCCTTAGTAGTATATAGTTTGTCTAGTACTGAGGCTGCATGAGAATCCCCTCCCCCACACTAGAATAACTATTGTTCTCATGCTTGTTACATCTTGTTTAGGCATCCATGTTGATGAGACTTCATGGGATATCTTCTCAGGTATTTCTAAGAGACACAATCTCACAGCAAACTTATTGTTCTTCATAACTTTGGTAGTCTTTCTAGGCCCTCTTCCACTGTGATCTCTGAGCCTTTAGTACAGGAGTTGTGCTGTGGATGTATCAATTGGGGCTGAAAATCACATGGCCATATGGTCTATGCATTTTTTAAAATTTACTTTTCTGTAATAGTTTCTACCTGTTGCAAGGAGAAATTTCCTTGATTAGCTATACTAATCTGTGAGTTTAAGGATAAATATTTAATATGCAGTTTGGAGGTATGCTGGTTTAGTAAAATGGATGATCTCCTCCAAGATCTATGACTCCTTTATCCCTGCATAGATGGCTAAGTTTTTTTACAAGTCATAATTTCCATCCTGTTGGGTGAGCATACTGCCAAAGTATACATGCCACTGCTGCAGTCTTAGGGAAATCATGCCAAGCTGGTTATCATTTTAGTATGTAGGCATCATAATTATGTAGAAATATTGGTTGTTTTCCTCATTTGGAAGTTTGCATAGCACCTTCTATTACCATGAAAGGTATTCCTCCAAGAGGAGGCAGATGCAGCATATCCTCTGGTTTTTTGCCTGTGGTACTTTGTCTTACATATTAGGGATTTATCCTCCACCTCTGAGAGGCAATGCAGGATAACCAGTAATAGCTGATGATGTTTGGGGACTTGGTCAAACAACTCTAACCAATAACTCAAAAGGGGGTCTCTCTTGACTAGTGTTGGGATTTTGTTACTTCATCTTTTCTAGTTCTATCCATCTACCAGAAAAGCAAATTTCATGATTGCATTTTTCTTTATAGATGAGTAGTATTCCATTTTGTATATGTACCACATTTCCATTATTCAGTCATTGGTTGTAGAACATTTAGGTTGTTTCCTTTTCCTAGGTATTGTGAACAGAGTGTTAATAAACATGGCTGAGTAAGTATCTGTGGAGTAGGATGTCAAATACTTTGCTCATATGTCAAGGGGTTCCATAGGTGAATTGTGAGGTAGATTTATTTTTAGCCCTTTGAGGTTCTTTGTACTCATTTCCAGAATGTCTATACTAGTTTGTAATCTAAACAAAAGTGAATGATGATTCCCTTTTCCCCACATCCCCTTCAACATTGTCAGTATAATTTTTTTTTTAACATTACCCTAGCGTGTTTATTACAAAGGTAAACTCTGATCCTTGAGACAGACTTACTGGTAGGTTTTCTGGTATTGGGCATGGGCACCAGGATCTCCAAACTTTTTGGATTCAGAGTGACACGGATCAGCTACAAGCAGGGTGCGGTCATGCTGGATGAGGATTTTTTGATCTCCTTCTTAGAGGCCTCATCCACATACTTTTGGTTTTTAATCTTTGTTGTTCTGACTTAGATAAAATAAAATCTCAAATTTGTTTTGACTTCCATTTCATTAATTGCTAAGGTGTTAAACATTTTTGGAACATTCATTATCCATTTTTATTTACTCTTTTGATAATTCTCTGTTCTGATCCATAGCACCCCCACCTAGTTTTTTTGGATGGGTCATGTGTTCTCTTCACTCTCTGTTTTCTGAGTTCTTTGAGTTTTTCTGAATTTCAGAGTTTCTAAGAAACTCAGTTTTTTTTCTGAGTTTCTTAATATCCTGAATATTAATCCTCTCAAACATATATCTGGCAATGTGGGCTTCTTCAATTGACTAAATGTTTCTTTAGCTGTGCAAATGCTTTTTAGTTTTATGAGTTCGCACTTGTATATTGTTGGCATCAATTTCTGAGTAAATGGGTTCCTAATCAGAAAGTTGTTTCTCACAGCTATATCATATGGGATACTGTTTATTTTTTCCTCCAACAGATTTAGTGTTTCAGGTTTTGCATTAAGTGTTCTGATCCATTTGGAGTTAGTTTTCATGCAAGATGATAGATATAGGTCTAGTCTCATTTTTCTACATGTGGCCTTCAGTTTTCCTAGCATCATTTTAAAAGATGTTGCCTTTTCTCCTGTGTGTTAGATGGCTGTAGTATGCATGCTCACATTTATGTCTTCCATTTTGTTTCACTGGTCCTCAAGCCTGCTTTTTTGGGGGGAGGGGTGTCATTTTTCATATTGCTTTTATTACTCTAGTTCTGTAATAATCTTGAGGCTGGACTGGTAATCCTTCCAACATTGTTCTAGTTGTTCAGATTTATTTTGGCTATCCTGGCTCTTTTGTGGTTCTATACTAGTTTTAGAATAGTTTTCTTTTACATTTTTCCTAATTCTACAAAATGTGAGATGGAGACTTTGGCTGAGCTTGCATCGATTCTGAATGGCTTTTGTTAAGACATTCATATTCACACTATTAGTTTAATCAGTCCATGAGCATCATACGTTTTTCCATTTTGTAGTACAAAATTTCTCTCTCTCTCTGTCTTCATAGATTATTACTCTAGAGGTCTTTCAACTCCTTGGCTAGATTTATTCTAGGATTGTTTATTTCCTTTGAAGTTGTAATTGGGAGCATAATCATTATCTCTGTCTCTGTGTTGGTGGTATATAGACATGTTCCTGATTTTTCCAAGTCCATTCTGTATCTACATTGCTGAAATTGCTGATCATTTCTATAAGTTTTCTGATAGAAAATTTTAGATCTTTTGCAAATAGAGATAGTTTGACTTATTCTGTTCTGATTTTTACCCCATTTCTTTCTGCTTGACCTATTGTTAGAGTTAGTGCTTCAAGTACAATGGGAGAGGCCACTCCACGTAGTTAAAAGGGAGGTTTATTTTGTGGAGTAACTTACAAATGAAGGGGTAGGTTGCAGGGTCTGGCAAAGGTATAGGGTAGTCCGGCGGTGTTCTCTGGAGAACTCTGCTCGGTCTACTCCAGCGTACGGCGTCCCGGAACCAAGAGAGCCACCTCCTCCTGCTCCTCGGTCTTCCACCCCCTCCTCTGCCCCGCCTTGTGGGCGTGATCATTACTGAAGCCTCAATGGAGGTTGGAACTTCCAGTCCAATGCTGGGATGGCTATCCACTACACAGCCCTGTCTCATTCCTGATTTCAGTGAGGTTGCTTCATGCTTTTTTCCATCTAGGTTGGTGCTGGCTTTGGATTTCTCACATGTAGGTTTATGATACTCAGACAGGTTTCCTGGAGGCCACTGGTTCTCAACATGTGGATTGTGTCCCCTTTGGGGTCACAGATAAGATATATACATTACAATTCATAACAATAACAGAATTACAGTTATGAAGCAGTAACAAAATAATTTCATGGTTGGGGTTCACCACAGCATGAGGTCACAGTACCAGGAAGATTGTGAACCAATGGTAGTTAAAATCTCTCTAAAATTTTTTGTCATGAGGAGCTTTAGAAGTTGTTAAAGGCTTTTTCCACATCTATTGAGATGATTGAGTATTTTTTTTCTTTAAGTCCATGTATGCGGTTTAAAACATTTATTGACATGTATGTGTCAAGCCATCCCTGCATATCCAGGATAAACAAAACTTGGTTGTGGTGTATGATCTCTTTAATATATCTCTGAGGGCTGGAGAGATGGCTCAGAGGTTAAGAGCACTGCTTGCTCTTCCAAAGGTCCTGAGTTCAATTCCCAGCAACCACATGGTGGCTCACAATCATCTGTAATGACACCTGGTGCCCTCTTCTGGCCTGCAGGATACATACAGACAGAACACTGTATACATAATAAATAAATAAATCTTTAAATATATATATTTCTGAATTCAGTTTGCAATATTTCATTAAGGTTGTGAAAGCTGTGTACATAAGGGATATTGAAAGATTAGCTTTTATTGTTGTGTATTTAACTGGTTTGTCACTACAGTGATACAGACTTCATGGGAGAAGTCTGGAAGTGCTCCCTTCTAACACTTGTTTTTAAATAGTTTAGGAAGGATTGGCTCTGGACCTTCTTTGAAAGTCTGGTAGAATTCTGCTGTGAATCTATCTGGGTCCAGACTACTTTTAACTGTAAAGCTTTTTACAGTTGTAATCTCCTCACTTGTTATGGGTCTGTGTAGGTTGTTGGCTTCTTGCTTGAATTTGGGGGTGTGTATGTATTTAATTTCTGTTAATTTGGGTCTTTCTTTTGGTTAGCTGGGACAAGGGTCTGTTTATCTTCCTTATCCTTTCAAAGAACTAGCTCTTAGATTCATTGACTCTTTGTATTGTTTACTTTGTTTCTGTTTTATTAATTTCTTCTTTAATTTTTATGACTTTTTGCCATCTGCTCTGTTTGGGTTTGGTTTGTTCTTGCTTTTCCAGAGTTTTGAGTTGCATCATTAAGCCATTTACTTGTGCTCTGATTTCTCTAATGAGACACTTAAAACTATAAATTCCCCATGGAGGACCGATTTCAATGTGTCCCAGAAGTTTTCCTGTGCTTTGTTTTTATTTTCATTTAGTTTCATGATAATGTTTATTACTTTCTTATTTCCTCTTTGACCTATTCGTCATTTGGTATTGAGTTGCTTCATATCCCCAAGTTTGTGAACTTACCAGATAAGTATCTGCTTATTTGCTGCTGATTTTAAATTTTACCACATTGTGGTCAGATGGGATGCATGAAATTATTTCTATTATTCTGAATTTGTTAAAATTTGTTTTCTGTTTTAGGATATGGTTTGTTTGAAAGAAACCTCTGCCTGTTCTAAACACAATGTACATTCTTTGGTATTTGGGATGAATATTTTACCTATCAGGTCCGTTTGAGGTATGATGCCATTTAGTTCTAATGTTTTTTGGCTATATTTTTTTCAGATGACTACTGTATTGGAGAATGTAAGATATTGAAGTCATCTACTATTATTGGGTTGATGTGAATTTGTGACTTTAATTTCAGTAGTACACTTTTTAGGAAATTGGATGCACCAGAGTTGGGTGCATATATGTTTAGGATAGTAATGTTTTCTTGGTTAACTCTTCCCTTCATTAGAATGAAGGGTCCTTCTTTATCTCTTCATATTAGTTTTAAATTGGAATTTACTTTGTCAGGTAATAAGGTACTGATGCCTGTTTGCTTCCTTGTCCATTTGATTGGAGTACTTCTATCCATCCTATCACATTATGGTGGCTCCTATCTTTAAAGTTAAGGTGTGTTTCTTATAGAAAATAGATAAATGGGTAGATAATTTTTTTAGGCTGTTTGTATCATGAAGTTTTTTGTTTTTCGTTTTTTGTTTTTTTTTTCTCCTCCAACTGTGGCATGTAGTTTTGTTAGGTAATTAGTTTAGGTTGGTAGTCATGTTCTTTTAGAATTTGGAGTACATTGCTTCAGGCTTTTCTGGCTTTCAAAGTTTCCATTGAGAAATTATGTGTTTTTCTAATGGGACTTCTCTAATATCTGGGTTGTATTTTTTCTTCTTGCAGCTTTTGATACTTTTGTTGTTGTTGTTCTGCAAACCTAGTGCTTTAATTATAATAGTCAACTGGAGTTTCTTTTCTGTGTGCTTCTTGCATCTGTATGGGTATGTTGTTCCATAATTTAAGGAAGCCACTGATCTGGATCCTTCTCCCTAATCTATTTCTATAATTTAAAGATTGGTAATTTTATAGAGTCCCACACTTTCTGCATATTTCTTTCCTGTGTTTAAAAAAATTATTTTCTTTGCTTATTTTGTCTAGATCTTCAACTTTACTTTGAGTCCTGAAAGACAAATAGATTTAGGACATACCTGACACACCTTCTGGTGGAATCCCCACATCAAAAAGCAGAAAGCTTTTGCTTTTACCTGCTTGCCTCATTCTCTCTGACAAGTTCATCTACGTTGCTGCTGAGTCATTACTTCACGGGTATTAGAACCTACTTCAATCCTGGCCTGGAACTCCTGCCTGGACCAGAGGTGAGTGCCTGGGGTCACACCCAGAGAGGCCCACACCTGGGTCCCAGCATTGGGCACCAGCCACTCCAGGGAAGACCTGCCCAACTGGGCCTCAGGTTCTAGCCATAGGGCAGGAACACCCATCCCCACCAGGAAGGTTACCCCTCTCCAAGACCCTCCAGTGAACACTACAACCTCCAAGGTTTGCCCCCACACCTATCTGCCCCAGACCCCAGCCACTTCCTGAGACTTAGAAACCAGCCCCCAGCACCCATCCTGCTCCAGAACTACCATCTGGATCCGGGAGACCGTATGGTGGACACCTACAACCTCAATGCCTTGCCACCACACCCATCTGCCAGAGACCCAAGCCACTTCTGGAGACTTAGAAACCGACTTCCAACATTCCATCCTGGAACAGAATGCCCCCAGCTACCATCTGCCCTGGAACTCCCATCTGGACCAGAGCTTCCATCCCGCCCCACAGCTCCCATCTGGACAAGATAAAGGAGACCCCAGGGACTTGTTGAGACTCAGAGTCCAGCCCCACAGCTCCTATCCAGCCAGCACTCTCATTGGGACCAGAGCTCCCATCTGGCCCAGAGCTTCCATCTGGACCAGAGAGAGGCTCCCTAAATCTGTCAGCACTGTCTGGACCAAGTACACTGATAAGACCAAGAATGAATCCACAAGGAGATGGGCAAACATCAAGGCAGAAGTACATACAACAAAATAAAGAGCAATACAGCATCACCAGAACCTAGCCCTTTTCCAACTGCTAGAGCTGAACATCACAGAATGGAAGAAGCAGAAGAAAACAACCTTATAAGTAACTTCATGAAGAGGCTAGAGCCTTACATAGAGGAAATAAAAAATAAAGTGGAGGAACGGACAAACAAAAAATGGGAAGAATGCTATAAAAAAGAAGATAAAAGGACAAATAAAGCAGAAGAAAACAGTAAGTCCCTGAAAGACAATCATGAAAAAACAATGAAACAGAGGAGGGAAACAGTCTCAGACCTGAGGAGGGAAATAGAAAAAATGAAGAAGACACTAGCAGAAGGAATGCTGGAAATAGAAAACCTGAGTAAACAAACTGGAACTTCAGATGCAAGTATAACCAACAGAATGCAAGAGATGGAAGAGAGGATCTCTGGTGTTGGAGATATGGTAGAAGAAATAGATTCATCAGTCAAAGAAAACACTAAAACCAACAAAGTCATGAACCAAAATGTCCAAGAAATTTGGGACACCATGAAAAGACCAAACCTACGAATAATAGGGATAGAGGAAGGAGAAGAATACAAACTCAAAGGCACAGAAAATATATTTAACAAGATCATAGAAGAAAACTTTCCCAACTTAAAGAATGAAATGCCTATGAAGAAACAAGAAGCCTATAGAACACCAAACAGACTACACCACCCAAAAAAGTCCCCTGGCCACATAATAATTAAACAACTAAACGTACAGAATAAAGAAAGAATATTAAGGGCAGCAAAGGAAAAAGGCCAAGTGATTTATAAAGGCAAACCCATCAGAATAACACCCGAATTCTCAATGGAGATATTGAAAGCCAGAAGGATCTGGACAGATATAATGCAGACACTAAGAGATCATGGATGCCAGCCTAGACTAATATACCCAGCAAAACTTTCAATCATCACAGATGGAGTGAATAAGACCTTCCAAAACAAAACCATATTTAAACAATACTTATCCACAAACCCAGCCCTACAGAAAGCACTAGAAGGAAAATTCCAAACTAAGGAAGTCAGATACACCCATGAAAACACAGGCAATAGATAACACCACAGCAGTAAACCCCAAAGAAGAGAAGTACACACACACACTACCACCAAAATTAAAAATAAGAACAGGAATGAACAATCACTGGTCATCAATATTTTTAATATCAATGGACTTAATTCACCTATAAAAAGACACAAACTAACAGAATGGATACAAAAACAGGACCCATCTTTCTGCTGAATAGAAGAAACACACCTCAAATTTAAAGATAGACACCTCCTAAGAAAAAAAAGGCTGGAAAAAGACTTTCCAATCAAATGGTCTTAAGAAGCAAGCTGGTGTAGCCATCCTAATATCCAGCAAAATAGACTTCAAACTAAAATAAATCAAAAGAGATGATGAAAGACATTACATACTCATCATAGGAAAGATCCACCAAGATGAAGTCTCAATTCTGAACATTTATGCCCCAAACAGAAGGGCACCTACATATGTAAAAGAAACATTACTAAAGCTTAAATCACATATAAAGCCCCACACATTAATAGTGGGAGATTCAACACCCCACTTTCACCTCTGGACAGATCAGCCAAATGGAAACTTAACAGAGAAATAATTGTCTTAACTGATGTTATGACTCAAATGGACTTAATTGAAATCTACAGAACATTCCACCAAAACAAAATATATATATATATATATACCTTCTTCTTAGCACCCCATGGAACCTTCTCTAAAATCGAGCACATACTTCGCCACAAAGCAAATCTCCACAGATACAAAACAATTGCAGTAACCTCCTTGTTCTATCAGACCACCATGTTTTAAAATTAGATTTCAACAAAAAAAAAATTGCAAAAAAACCTATAATGTCATGGAAAGTGAATAATGCTCAACTTAATCACCAATGAGTTAAGGAAGAAATAAAGAAAAATTAAAGACTTCCTAGAGATCAATGAAAATGAATACACCACATACCCAAACTTATGGGACATTATGAAAGCAGTGCTAAGAGGGAAATTCATAGCACTACATGCCCACATAAAGAAGCTGGAGAAATCTCATGCTAGTGACTTGACAGTGCACCTGAAAGCCCTTGAACAGGAAGAAGCAAAGTCTCCCAGGAGGAACGGATGCCAGGAAATTATCAAATTGAGAGCTAAAGTCAATAAATAAAAATAAAGAGAACAATACAAAGGATTAATGAAACAGAGTTGGTTCTTTGAGAAGATCAACAAGTTAGACAAACCCTTATCCAAACTAACCAAAACACAGAGAGAGAGCATCCAAATTAACAAAATCAGAAATGAAAGGGGGGACATACCAACAGACAATGCAAAAATCCAGAGAATCATCAGGTAATACTTCAAAAAAATCTACAAAACAGAAAAATCTAAAAGAAATGGATAATTTCCTGGATAGGTACCACATACCTAAGTTAAAGACCAGATAAACCATTTAAATAGTCCAATAACCCCTAAGAAATAGAATCAGCCATTAAAAGTCTCCCAACCAAAAAAAGCCCAGGACCAGATGGTTTCACTGCAGAATTCTACCAGATCTTCAAAGAAGACTTAATACCAATACTCTAAATTGTTCCACACAATAGAAGCAGAAGGAATATTACCACACTCCTTCTATGAGGCTAAAATTACCCTGATTTCTAAACCAAATGAAGAGGCAACAAAGAAAGAGAACTATAGACTGAACTCCCTTATGAACATTGATGCAAAAATACTCAATAAAATACTGGCAAACAGACTCCAAGAACACATCAAAACAATTATCCACCATTATCAAGTAGGCTTCATCCCAGGGATGTAAGGGTGGTTCAACATATGAAAGTCCATCAATGTAATACACCATATAAACAAACTCAAAGAAAAAAAACCACATGATCATCTCACTAGATGCAGAAAAGGCATGTAAAAAAATCCAGCACCCCTTCTTGAAGCAATCAGGAATACAGGGAACATACCTAAACATAATAAAGGCAATCTACAGCTAGCCAATAGCCAATATCAAATTAAATGGAGAGAAACTCAAAGCAATACCACTAAAATCAGGAAGAAGGCAAGGCTGTCCCCTCTCCCCATACTTATTCAATATAATACTTGAAGTTCTAGCCAGAGCTATAAGACAACATAAGGAGATTAAGAGGATATAAATTGGAAAGGAAGAAGTCAAGCTTTCCCTATTTGCAGATGACCTGATAGTATACATGAGTGACCCCAAAAATTCAACCAAGGAACTGATACAGCTTATAAACACCTTCAGCAACATAGCAGGATACAAGATCAACTCAAAAAAACAGTAGCCCTCCTATATACAATAGACAAACAGGCTGAGAAGGAAATCAGAGATATATCACCTTTTACAATAGCCACAAATGGTACAAAATACATTGGGGTTACTCTAACTAAGCATGTGAAGGACCTATATGACAAGAACTTTATGTCCCTGAAAAAAGAAATTGAAGAAGATGTCAGAAAATGGAAATATCTCCCATGCTCATGGATAGGCAAGATTAACATAGTGAAAATGGCAATCTTATCAAAAGCAATCTACAGATTCAATGCAATCCCCATCAAATTACCAACACAATTCTTCACAGACCTGGACAGAATAATACTCAACTTCATATGGAAAAACAAAAAACCCAGGATAGCCAAAAGAATCATATACAATAAAACAACCTCTGGAGGCATCACAGTCCCCAACCTCAAGCTCTACTATAAAGCTACAGTAATAAAACCAGCTTGGTACTGGCATAAAAACTGACATGTGGACCAATGGAATCGAATTAAAGACCCTGACATTAACCCGCACACCTATGAACATATAATTTTTGACAAAGAAGCCAAAAATGTACAATGGAAAAAAGAAAGCATCTTCAACAAATGGTGCTGGCATAACTGGATGTCAATGTGTAGAAGGCGGCAAATAGATCCATATCTGTCACCCCAAGTATAAAACTTAAGTCCAAGTGGATCAAAGACCATCTCTCTCTT